>NW_024580669.1:5782130-5819837 GCF_017639235.1 Corvus kubaryi
GGGGCGGGCGCGCGGGAAGCGCGGGGCGCGGAGGGGCCGCGGAGGGGCCGCGCGGGGGGGGCTGAGGGGAGGGGGGCGAGGCGCAGCATGAGCGGGCGCCCCCCCGCGGCCGCCGGCGCAGCGCCCCCGCGCCATGGAGGGATTCCCCGCCCGCGGGTACGGCACCGGCGGCGCGGACAACCGGCCGCTCTTCGGGGAGACCTCGGCCAGGGTAAGGGACGGCGCTCCGCCGCACGGGCGGCCACCCCCGGCACCCCGCTCCCCCAAAACAACCCCCCGCCAAAGCGAACCGCAGCGGAGAAAATGCAGCAGAAGGTCCCGTAGTGTGTCCCCCCCCCACCCCCCTCTGCCGGCGTAAATGCCCGCCGGTAATGAGGAACCTCCTCCCCGGCCGCCCCGGAGAGCGGCAGCTCCCCATCCCCTGCCCCCGGGCTCGGCACGGAGCGCCGCAGGCAGCCGAGCGGCCGGCCCGAGCGAGGAACCTGCCCGAATCCTGCAAACAGATAAAAACCCCCTAGGAAATAAGAAAGAATCCTCAGTCCCCCCAAAACAGCATCGGAAATCAGAAAGGCTGCACCCCAATGGAAAAATATAAAAGTAGTCCCCCAAATCCCAAAAGAAGGAAAAGCTTCAAATTGGCGTAATTATAGAAAAACCCCCCTGAAATAAAACAAAAACAACCCTCTCCCGATTAGTGCCCCAAACAAAAAATAATCCATCAAAACCAGCCCCAAATTTTAAAAAAACCAAACAATATCCCCAGAACTAACCCGCTCTCAGCAAGACCCCCTCCCCAAATAAAAACCTCACAAAACATTCCCCTCCTTCCCCAAGGAAATCAACTTTCAAATAACCGCCCCCAAACCAACATCCCCCCAAAACTGTGTCGAGGAGTTGGGGCTCGGGGTCCCAGGGTCAAGGGGACCCCCGGAGTGGGGTTGGGAAGGGGTTTGGGCACGGGCAGGGGTCACACAACCACTGTGTCCCAGCCGGGTGTGCCGTGCAGCCCCCCAAGCCGGGGGCTGCCTCTCACCCGGTTAGGGGCGTCTTTGCTGGGGATGGGGATGGGGATGGGGGCTGCGTTTGGTGCTCTCCTGGGAACTGATTTTCCTCCTGGGATGGAGGAGCCGGCGGTGGCTCTCCTCAGGTGTCAATCCCCGTAAGCCGCTCAGCTCTCGGCACTGCTGCGGGCCGGCGCTGCTTTGGGGGGCTGTGCTGGGGAGGGGGCTCCTGCGGCTGCCCTGCATCGGGATCCTTCGGGAATCACGATACCTGGAGATGTCCCACCATCGGTTTGTGACTTGGGGTTGTCCCCTGTTAGGAGGGGTTACCCACACTTGTGTGTGTCCGGGGGGTGCAGGCTGAAACTGCGTGAGGTTATTCACGAGTGTATCGAATGCATCACCGCCCTGCCCTCCCTGCAGGTACTCGGAACTGCTGCTACGGTGATAATGTTTAATGAAAACATAAAGTGATACCACCCGGACTTTTGGGGAAAAATAGAATGATGTGGCATAGGAGGACAGGCAGGACCCCAGGAAGATGAACTGAGGGGGGCAGACGTCCGCCACCAGCAGTTGCTGGCCCTGATGGGAGCGCAAGGGTACCTTTGTTGGAGCAGTGCCCTGCACTTTGGTCCTGTTGGCCAGTCCTTGGTCAGGGATTTTGGGAAGCCCCCAGCGATGAGGGAGCTTCTGGGGACTGGGATGTGCCATCAGAGCTCGATGGCAGTCCTGGCAGGTAACCCCCAAACTTTTCAGCCTAGGTTAAGCCTTGGATCCCTGATCCCCTTCTTTTTCCAGCTATGCCTCTGCTCGCAAAGGAGAGCGATAAATAATAAACGTGGGATGCTAATTTCAGTTCCTGGGCTCTAATGGGGATCCAGCATCCTGCACTTCACCCCCTGCCTATCTCCTGTGGCTTCTTTGGAACCTGTCATTTGGGCCGAGCAGCAGCCAATGGTCTCTCTCTGCTGTACCCGTGTCCGACAGACAAGGGATCACTGTGCTGGCCCGGGGTCCTTTCCTCCCTGATTCACTGGGGTTGCCTAGAAACGGACGCTGGTGAGGTCCCGAGCTGGAATGTTCTGTGTCAGAAATGGAGAAGCTGAACTTTGCCTTTAAATGGGAGCAGGTCTGCCAGGAGGAGTGTGTCTGCCCACGCCCCAGCTCTGCTTTTGGGTCTCTGCAAGTGATGGCCGATATTGGCAAACCGGGAGTCTCTGCTCGGGCTGGGGCCACAGGGAGGGGCAGGGGCAGTGCTTGTGCCCCAGGAAGGCCTGCACCTAAAATTAGGGGTCTCGCACCCTTGCCAGCAGTGGGAAATGGATGTAGAGATGGGGATTCCCTCTTCCTGCCTTCTTGCACTCTCCTGGTCTCCAAGCTGGTGACTTTGAGGGTAAAGCCACTCTGTGGGGATGGCAGAGCTGGGCAGCAGCATCGGCCTCCTTACCTCGCCGTGGTCCAGCTGCTCCTGCCAAGCTCACTCTCCCAAGCGAGTGCTGAGCAGAGCCTGGGGCAAGATGGTACCAAAGGAGTCTCTGGTGGGAAGAGGGAGTGTAGCAGCATGGTGCTGATGAACGCCAGGCGCTGTGGATTCAGCTGTGGTTTCCAGGGATGCAGCACTGGCAGCGAGTGGGTATGAGACAATGCAAAGGCACAGCTGTACTGTGGCAAAGAGGGGACAGAGTGTCACAGGTGCAGCACTTCTTGGGAAAGAAGTTGAAAGTTGGGTTCCTCCATGGTGGGAGGACATATGAGTGGGTGGGAGTTAATTGCTATGAGTTGGAAGTAGAAAACAATAGAGAGACTGACCAGCTCGGGATGGGAATGATGAGCCTTTGAGGACACACCAGGAACACTCCATGTCTTGCAGTGGCCAGCATGGCCCTGAGCACAGCTTGTATTGCCTGGAATTCCACGAGGCTGGGTCTGGCACTGCATTCAGGTATCCCCTACGGCTGCAGTGGGCTGCAATGGCTGCTGACCATCTGGACTTGCTGATGTAAGGCATAAAAATGGCCTTTTCGTCACTCCTGCAGAGATTGCACCAGGTACCCATGCTCCAGGGGACCAGCTTCATGCTCCAGGGGACCAGCCCGTTCCCTTGTCCTGGCCAAGCCTCTGCTGGGATTCCTGTGGGCTCAGCCATACACTGCTAACCTGGAGGATTCAAGGATGGGAGGGGGCAAAGACCAAAGCTCCCACTCTCTCAAAGCCTGTGGAAGGGGTGCAGTGGTGCAGATACATTCTCAGTCCTGCCTCAGTTTCCCTGCTGCTCCAAGTAACCTTGACCCAGATCCCAAAGAATCCTGGATTGTGCCCTCCTGTTTTGCAAGGATTTGATGCTTCCTGACCTTATGTCCCTTTCCCAGAGGCAGATGGAGGGAGACCTCTGCACTGCGGAAGCCCCTGCAACACCCTCCCCAGAGTAGGAGGAGAGGGCAGAAACCTCCTGTTTCAAAATGCAGCTTGTGCAACAGTGAAACATGGAATTCATCTCTTGTCTGGCCAACAGCTCACTACATCTCGGCAGCTGGCTGGCTGAATGGGGACCCCCATGGAGGTACTGCTGGGCTGTATCAGAAGTTAGTGTGTGAGTGCCAGTGCCCTGTGCTGGTCCAGGTGACCTCAAGCAGCTGCAGGCTCTCTGTTTTGGTGGGCCTGCTGGGTTTTTTTGTCTTTTTACTCTAGTGGCTATTACGATACATAGTGATGCTGGAGAAAAACCCTTCCTGAATCAGCTGTGCTGGTTATAAGAGCTGGCTTTGCCAGCTGCGTGACATGTAGGATACAAGGCTCACTGCAGCTGGTTTCCATGTGCCCAGCATCCAGGAGTGTCTGCCCGGGCCGGGCTGTGCACTCGGACACGGTGTGGAGGTGAAAGGCTCCGTCAGCCCCAATCCCTTTAGCTGTCGCGGCCTCTGCTTGAGTATTTTTAACCTTTTTGCTGTGCTAAGCTGCCTGGGGCTGAAGTGTCAGTGGGCACTGGGGAATACAGCCTCTCACTGCTTTGCCAAGCCCGGGATTTCAGGATCAGTGTCTCTAATCCCCAGATCCTGAAATACCTTCTTCGGCCGACAGCGCATTTGGAAAATCTGAGTGACCGCAGGTTTAAGCACGGGGCAGGGGATGCCTTGGCCGCAGGGACTGGATGCCACGTGCTCCACTGCCAGCATCCGTACCTGATCCGGCTGTTGCTGGGAAGTCCATCACTCAGCAGTGTGAGATGAGAGTTCCTGTGCTGGGGGACGCTCTCTCCCACACTGTAACAGTCGGGGAGAAATGCTCCATGGCCACTGCCAAGTGTGACCCCCTTGTTTTCTCCTGCCAGTCCAGTCTGTCCTCACACAATGGGTCTCTAGCTAATTAGGAGAAGCAGAGTCATGCCTGAGTTTCTGGATGGTGACTGTGTCCATCCCTCCAAGCTCTCTGCAGAGCTGGCTGTGACTGTGCTCACCAGGTGAGCTCTGCAGGTTGGTGACCCACTGCTGCTCTGCAGCTGGCTCCCTGGCATTCCCTGCTATCTCTGCTATTGGAAACCCATCTCCTCATGGCACAAGGAGTCCAGTTGCTCACCTCTTGCCACCCTGAATGGCGGTGCTGAGCCTGAATGCAAACTCTGGTCCCCCTCTGTAACATTGCCTTGGTGGGCTCAGCCAGGTCTGCAGGGCAAGGGCAGAGCAAAACTGCCATCCTCTCCTGGTATTGGAGTGGCTTTTGGGGGTGAGGACCCTTCCGTGTCCTGCCTAAATTAAAGTTAGCTTTGAGTTCTTCAATTTATTTTAGGTGAGGAGGAGGAGTCCAGCTGAGCCATCACAATATGCTGTTGTGGAGCATTTCATGCCTGCATTTCTCAAGTTGCTTCTCTTACTTTCCTGGAGTTACTTGTCTCCATCTTTGGGGTCAGTGGTGGGTATCTCATAGTTGGCTCCCAGAGGCTGCCGCTGTGTGGGAATGCTGGTGAGGAGAGGGGGTTTGTGCCTGGCTGGCAAGGACCTTGCACAGGGGATGTTGGTGACAATTTCCTATGGGGGGGGTCACTTCCCACTGCTGCAGTCACCACTGTGCCCCCATGGCTTGGGGCTTCTGAGCTACAGGAGCATCAATGGTCTCGTTTTACAAAGAGGAGCTGGGGACTAATAAAAGAGGTTTCCAAGAGTCTGCTTGCTGTGGCCCTTTCACTTGGAGATGAACACAACCAGGGCACAGCATCCACCTGTTCCTGAACCACTTGAATGTGAGCTCCACAAAGCCTTAGGTCAGGGCTGGTGATGTCCCACAAAACCATAATTTGCTGCTCTCTGCTTTCTTCTTGTGCCCTGCTGCTGCCATGTGTTACTTCTTCATGACCTGGGACTACTCCCTCTACAAATCCAGATTCTAGGAGGGAAGAAAGGTGCAAGAGCAGGTGGAAGGAAGCCCATGTTGCCCTGCCTGCTGGCTGCGGTGTCTTGGGCAAAATGCTTTCACTGCACAAACTTTTTTCTCACTTTCTTTTCACCACACTTAATCACTCTCAGTATAATTAATTGAAGTTTGTGGAGTTTTCTCTCTGCACAGCTTTTCTGCTGTAGCTGTTCTTCTAGCCTTTGATTTGAGTTGTCAGCTATGTGCAGCCCAGCCTGACTGTAGTGATACACATTTATACTCAGAGCAGCACCAGGGAGAAGGCAGTGTGCTGGCAGGGATGGGAATGTTCTCCTTTTCCTGTTTATCACTCCAGAAGGTGCATCAGTACAGGGTCTTGCTCTGGGTGCTTCTCTGAGCCCATGGTCACACAGCCCAGTGTCACAGCCAGCCCCTGCCCTGATGCCACTGGGATGGGACTGCGATGCTGGCACTGAGGGATCTCTCTTCTCAGGTGCAAAAAGGTTGTGTCCTCCCAGTCAGTCGTTTTACACGGATGAGGAGCAGCAGAAAGAAGTGTGGGGGGATATCTGTCTGTCCAAGCAGAGCCACTGTGTGGTATGTTCAGATCTGCTAGTGTTAGGGTGGAACGTTTGGGGTGTGGGCAATGCTTCACCTCCTTACCAGCAGCCCACAAATGCCCACCTAAGACTCTATCAATCTATTAATTCTCAGGCAGTGAGGCTAAAAAAAACCTTTCCTGACAACCTCCATCTGTGCGCTCCCACTTTAAAAAAAAGATTTAAAAATAATTTGCACAACTGTAATCAATTTGGATGTAGCAGAGAAGCCATCTGCAAATGAGCAAACCTGCTGCACAAGGCCTTGACCAATACAACCTCCCTGGGGTCCATGGAGAGAGGGAAACCCTCCTGTGTGGCAGAGCTGACCAGGGAGCCTCGATGGTGTGCTGGGGATAACGTGGATCCCGGCTGATGCTCTCTGTTGTTGGTTAATGGTCTGTTTTATATGGTTTGGGGTTCTTTGTTGGTGGTGGTTTTTTTGGTACACAAAACACTCTTATTTTTTCTTCAGGACAGAATCATCAATCTAGTCGTTGGTGGCTTAACAACCTTGCTGCTTGTAGTAAGTATCTCCCATCCCACCCCATGTTGCACCTTCAGGTGACAGGGAAAAAACAAGAAGTCCTCCCCAAAAACGGGTGGTGAAACTTCCAATGACCAAACAGGTTCTAATTTAGGGCAGGCAGTCATTTTGGGACATATCTGTCTTTTGAAACTCTTTGACAACAGGAGGGGAATACCTTTCTTCATGTCATCTTTTAAGAGCTGTAATAAAATCTCTGGTAGATTGTCTGCCCTGGCTGAATGTGAGGCTGGGTGGGACAACAAAGCATTTATGTGCCAGGAGAGCGTGTTTGCTTCTATTTCCTTCTATTTATGATTTATTGTCCTCTATTTTTGGCTTATATAAGTCTTTCCAAAGTCTGTCCCTTTGTGTTGAGCTGTGCTTTCCCCAAGCTTTAAAGACAAACCCAACGCCATCGTGACTGGAGACCATCACTTGTATGGTCCACGGGGGGTGCAGGGAGGCTGTGGGGACAGGTGAGGTGCCAGCTGGTGGAACACTTGGCAGAAGCGATGCTCCTACGTGGGCAGTGTGCACCCCCAGGCCTGATGGCTTCACGGCTACTTGGAGGGTGGTTTCTGGCAATGAGCCAGCGTGGCAAAGCTTTCATCGTTTTTATTCCACTCTTCTCAGTGTGCAGCTGTATCAAAGCAGTTTTCCTCCAGACTTGCACATTTTCCTTCAGCTCCTCAGGGGTGGGAGTCAGAGAGCAGGGAGAGCTGTGCAGAGCAAGATGCGAGCGCTGCGCTGCTCCAGCCCTTGGGCTGAGCCTCCTCTCACTGCAGCATTGGCGAGAGTGAAATCCTCATCTTTGTTTTCCTCCATACAGGTCACTCTAATCAGTGCTTTTGTCTTCCCGCAACTACCTCCAAAACCTGTGAATGTATTTTTTGCTTTCTGCATCTCCTTGTGTTGCATTTCTGCTGGCATTCTTGTAAGTATCGCCACGTTTGCCGTGCTTTTGACTCGATGGCTCTGAATAAAATCTGCTTTATGTGGTGCTGCCTTCTTTTTTACACTCTCCTAGAAAAGCTTTCCTGCCTTGATACCACAAGCTGACAATGAGGGAGTGGTAATGAGTTTATATTTACTGCAGAGTAAGTGTGTGAACTGAGCCAACTCCTGCAGCCCAGCTGCGGTGCAAGAGTTGTCACCTCTGTGGCACTGCCACCCATAGCTGCCAGTGGAGACAGAGAGTAGGAAACAGGGAGCAGAGTACTGAAACAGGAATGCAGAGATGGATTGTGCTGCAGAAGACACTTGAAGTGGGACCAGCCATGGCACTTGCATTAGTCAGCGACCTTTCAAACACAGGGGATGGAAGCTACAAGGGTAGGAAGGTACAGCAAGTAGATGTTCCTCTATTCAACAGCTGCAGAATTCCAAGGGAGCTGGTCCCAAGCACTGGCAAAGGGAACTGGCAGGTTTGAGTTCATAGAATCACAGAATAGTTTGGGTTGGAAGGGGCTGTCAAAGACCATCTAGTCCAATCCCCCTTCCATGGGCAGGCCCACTGGTGGCTCCTTCTTCTGTGGTAGCTATTCAAACTTGGAGCAGTCTCCTTCCTCCAGCTGTGACCTGGAACAGCCCTGAACCCCTCACTGCTGGGGATGCTGGGAAGTTGCTCTGCGTTGCCTGGTGAGTCCCAGTTTCTGATCCTAAAGCTGGTGGCCACGACTCTGCCCAGAATAGACTGTGTTAGTGCAAAGCTCATGTTTGTCCTCAACCAGGGTGTAGCCAGCTTTGAGTGTTAAAACACCCCCAGCTAAGCCACCCACTCTCCCTCCCTCTTCGCAAAGCTGACCAGAGAGCACATGTCCCCAGGGACAGTTTCACACACAGACACACACACACACTCAGTCTCTCTGGCCAGAGGAAGCTGGATTGTTTTACAGGAAGAAAAAAACCCCCAAAACCAGACATACAAGTTGCCAGTTCAGTTACCATAGAAAGTTTCCTCAGAAGTACCTGGCTTTTTAAAATAACACGAACTCCTTTTCTCTTCTAGATCTACTGGTATCGACAAGGAGACCTGGAACCCAAATTTAGAAATCTAATTTACTACATATTGTTTTCTATTGTCATGTTATGTATATGTGCCAACCTGTACTTCCATGAAGTGGGTAAATGAAGGACATTGGGAATACCCAGCAATGATGCTACTGTGTCAGACTGCTTCCAGCTCAGCTCTCAGCTCTACTCGAGACATTTAAGTGAGAACAATCAGCCTGAGAGGAAAGGAGTGGGTTGTGCAAGGATAAATCAGTACATGATTTTCATGTAAATGTATATGTAATGTCCCTCTTGTTGGGGAGAATTATTGCCAAAAGACGTGACATTCTGCTTTTTTTTGAAGAGCTACTGTTGCGCTTAATGAACATTCCAGTTGTACTGATGTTTCAGAATGGCACAAGCTTTTTCGTTTTGGAAAAAACTGCACTTTTTTATTACTGTACAAATAAACTGCAGCATTGAAAGGATCTGTGGCAGTATAAATAAATAGCATGTTACAGTGAAGTAAGACAAATACTCTTTATTTTATTGAAACTGAATATACAATTATTTCTGTTCCCTAGGTAACCATTTAAAACTACAACTTATTTTTCACATCAACAAAACCACAGACTGAAAAAGACCAACTCTTGATTATGAAGAGCTAATTACAGAAATAAATAAAATAATTTATACAAGTCTTTAGTTTCTATAGCTTTTTCTCTTGATTCCTAGCTAACAGGCTGCTGCTCAGCCTAGTGTCTGTTTCAAACGATGTAGGAATTAATTGGCCTCCTTTGCCTTGGGGGCCTATGTCCAAACTCTCACAGAGCTATTCCTCCAAGACTTTGCCACCTTCACACCACTCCCCATCTACTAACCTGCTGCAGGAATCACCTCTGGAGAGGTGGCTGGTAGTGTCAGGTAAACAGCGAGAGATACAAACATTCCAACCTACTCACAACAATCTCAAAATTCCAAGCTTGTGGGGGGAGGCTGGTGGGTCCCAGTAGCTTCCCTTTCTCATAGCCCTTCCCTTTTTATTCAGCTTGCTGTAGTGATGAGAAAAAAGAAAAAAAAACCCCAAAAAACAAGAAAAGATTTTCCACAAGTGATCTTTCCAAGCTCTGTCCATTGCCAGCAACGGACTCCTCAGGAACAAGCAGACCAGGCACGTCCCATAAGCTTCTGCCTTCTTCCTATGCCACAGACATACTAATGAGTCAGATGAGATGGGAATACACACCACTGCTTCATGATGCTCCCCACGCTCCCTGAAGTCTTTGATGGAACTCACTCCTTCCTGAAATGTAACAGTCTCTTACTCCATCTATTACAAGAGTCAGTGAGTGCAGAAATCCTCACCCATTCTTCATGTAACCTGTGCAAACGAATACTTGCTGTGGCACTAAGAGGCTACAGTCCGCAATCCTTGACTTCTGTCCAGTTCTCCATGTGTGCAGTTCAGCACATCAGTAACAAGTCAGATCAGAGCTGGATGGATCTGAGCAGTGAGCACTACAACAGAGGCTCTTCAGAACACTGGAACACCCCAGTGAGATGTGGCACCTGCAGGCCTTGGTTGGCAGCTCGGTTCCCCCTCCCAGATGAGGGAAACAGCCTGAGCAGAGAAAGTGCACTGTAGTCACTTCACACTGGAAGTTTCTGTTCAAAGAGACAGACTGTGACTGCTTTCTTTGGAAATGTGGCACAGGGTTGTAACTAATTTCACAATGCAAACATGGTCAATAGAAATAGACACCATTGCTGCTTCTCAGTGACAGCTCACTAAATCCTCAACATCCTTTGAATCTTCCGAGTCAGGGCTGCCCAACGATGAGCCAATAATGTGTGACCCATCTCCATGATGTTGTAGGATAGGATCTGTCAAGAGACAATAAGCATTAGAACTATTGCTGTGCCATTCTAACAAGATATAAAATACAAACTTAGGAGACAGGAAATGTAGTCTGGAATTCTAACCAATTATAAGCAATATTGTTCAAACTAGGCAATTTTTAGTTTCACAGGATCACAGAACAGCTGGGGTTGGAAAGGACCTCTGGAGATCCTCTAGTCCAACCCCTTGCTAAAGCTGGTTCAGCTAGAGCACGTTGCACAGGACCACATCCAGGTGGGTTTTGAGTATCCTTAGAGAAGGTAAGTGATGACCAATATAGATGGATATGGATGCAACAGTGTGACTTGCATTTGCATCCATCAGGTATTACACTATCACTGCTGACCCTCTGAGGGCTCTGCAGGGAGATCCTTCCTCTGAGGAGTACTTAGAAGTTTCACAGCACTGACATGTAAAATTATTTAAGAGAAAGCAAGCATCCACTAAGCACTGTCTGCAGAGACTCAAAAGCTCTATATACTGCTTTAATGAAAGGGACTGTCATACCTGTGAGAGTTGTCAAGGGCAAGACTGATTCACTATCTATATCATCCGTTGCCTGGATAAAACCATGGGAAGAAGGAACAATAAGCACAGTCTCATCATCTATTGTAGGTTGATCAACTTGTTCTTCTATCGCTGGGGAACCCAGGTCCTGCACAACACAGAATAGGCCATGAGAGTGCATTCCTGGTAGCATAAACAAAAACCTGCATTGCTCAGCCATACTCCACAGTAAGCATCACACTCTGGATGACTTTTATCTCATTAAATTGAAATGTCAGCACCTGAGATAGTTTATTTCAGCATTTACAGGACATGTTCCATTTTAGTGCAGGCACCCAAAAACAGTATGAGAAGAATTTCACCCTGTTGAGCAATATAAAGGCAGGTGGAGAGGAAAGGAGACACGGTGGTGATAAAACGTTCCCTTGCAAGTCATATGTTTTGTCTGAAGAGGAATAATTAGGCTTTTCCACTACTTGCTGTCGAGATGTTCTGAAACTAGAACATTACATAGTATTTACCTGCTCCACAAACACAACAGCTTTACCTTAAGTTTCACAACTCCTGTTGTCAAGTGTTAACTGAACACAGAGCTCAAAGACCCACTTGATTTGCTGTGCCTGTCACTGGCTGGAGGTTGGCTCCAGACATTTTTGCTGAACCTCATGATACCAGAAGATTGGCAACACACTGATTCCTTCCAGCTACAAGTTGTCAATACCCTCACTCTCTTCCCAGCCTACCATAACTGCTGCTGCTGCCTCTTCCCTGGCTCCTGTGGTACTGGAATGGCACTAACACATCTGGCTGACTCAGTGTCACAGCACACTCCTCGTTCCACAAACACAGTGAAAAGTCATCCTACACAGTACTGCCAGAACCAGCAGAGATATTTGGATTCCAGCTTCTTTGTGTAACGTGTGAGGTTTGTTCAAACTTCAGGAACTCCTGATACAGAATGCCTTCCACTGTTGCTGACACAGTGGAAGGTACCTAGATTTGTCCCTGTTTTCAGAGGGAGCAGGAATTGTTTAGGAGAGGTCACAGCCCTCTATGTTTAAGAAAATCCTCCTCCACCTTGGTTTCGTCAGGAAAACTTATTTCCCTACATAACTCCACAGTGTTTTTGCAAAGGCAGCTGCCTGAAAACCCCTTCCCTAATGCTGCTGAAGAGGAGCTGACAACCTGTGCTGCAGCTCAGTGAACTGCACTAGGTCCCATCCACGAGGGCACCATGTGCCTGACCTGCAGGAGCAGCTCTCTGCAGAGCACACAGCTCTGCCCACCAGCAGCACTGGGCTGGCAAGGCTTGAAACTGGGAAGAGGAGGCGTGACAAACTAAAGAAGCCATTGTGGCAAATGGGCACCTTTCCCAGCCAGAAATAATAAAACCCTGCAGCATGACTGCCTGCCTCCCACTACCCACCCACAGTGACAATACAACCCTGGCAAGCTCATAAAAATAACACTGACTTAAAGAAAACAAAATTTAGGCATGTTTTTCTAGAGTAACTTTTTACTGAGAATTACTCACAGACAGTTCACTATTTCCTAGAATTTAAATACACATGTCAAACTTGAATCTGACTAGAAGGGTAAGGCAAATTAGAATTACAAATTCAGTTTGTTTTTCTGTAAAGAAAAAAAAAGTTTATAGTTTTATATCCTGCTAGCCATAAGCAATTTGTACAAAGCTAAATTAGGAACTAGGTTAATATCAAAAGTTTATTAATTCTACCTCGAGAAGCTGAAGTTTTAAACTTAAGAGTAGAAAGCTGATGGTCTGTGTCAAATGTTGAAAATCTTACCACAATTACGCCAACCATGGCACAGAAAGAGGAAAATGGAAGAATAATCCCCAGATTCATATGTATGCAGGATTCAGAAGCTTCTGTAGTAGCAAACTTGAGATGTACAAAAATTCTCCCTTTTGTAAGAGCATAATGGATATGGACTGTCTATTAGAAGCTTCTTCAAAGACAAAGCCAAAGCAGATCAGTGATGGATTTTCAAGACTGACAAAGCAGAAATACAGCTACTGTAGAGCACAGTGTTTTAAAAAACAGGATGGGGTATTTCACTCTAACTCATCTTTTCCCACATTCTAACCTAATCAAACTTGTAAGGGAAGAAGTATTTTCTACCCACTAAAGAGTGTTATCTTCTTTTTAGCACCTCTGTTTTCTGTGACTTAAGTCATTTTCATAATTCCAACAAGTGAAAGATGGAGGAATTTAGTATAAACAATCCAAATACCTGTAATCATTTGGATAAACTCATCTCTGCATCTCAGGTGTTAGAGATGAATAAATCTGAGGCCAGAGAGAGAACTAGCTTAACACTTCAAATTCCCATTTAACAGATACTTGACTGGAGCAGTACGTTTAACAGAAGTCCTCCAAACTGGAAACTGTGATACATCTTGAAGTATGTTATTAGATTCATAAAGCAAAACCTAAATACTTTGCCTCCTTTGTTCAATCTATCTATTGATGCAGGTGTGTTGGACAATTAACAGCCCAGTTTAAAGCAACAGCATCAAACAGGAATCACATGAAGGCAACTGTTCAGTGCCACCAAAGTTCCAGCTTTCCACTGTCACCATTCAGAAGTACCCTGAGTACTGAAATGACTCCATAGCTAGTGAGGTATTCAGTGCTTCAAATGAAGTCACATATCAGTCTCAGTACCAAACTAGATGCTGTTACTTTCATACTCATACCAACAGAGCTCAAGGATACAGGATCTCAACAAATACTTGTAGAACTGATAGAGAATCACAGAACTGTTTGGATTGGAAGGGACCTTGAAGATCATCTTGTTCTAACTCCCTGCCACAGGCAAGGACACCTTTTGCGAGACCGGGCTGCTCAAAGCCCTGTCCAAAGCCTTGAACACTTCCAGAGATGAGGCAGCCCACCACTTCTCTGGGCAACCTGTTCCAGTGCCTCACCACCCTCACAGGAAAGAGTTTCTTCCTAATACTCCATCTAAACCTACACTCTTTCAGTTTGAAGCCATCCCCCTTTGTCCTTTCACTTTATGTTCTTATAAATTAGTCTCTCTCCATCTTGCTTGTAGCCTCCCTTCAAGTACCAATATACATGAAATCACTGAGATATTTCAAATAGCGTAACATAAAGCCCAAAGATACAATGAAATCATTCTCTATGCAGAAGTGGAGAAAATATCAAGTATCATGCCCTCCCTTACCTCAGTAACGTACGTGCTGGGTAGATCAGAGTGAGAATCCTCATCCTGTTTCAGGCTGGCATCTGCAATCTCCTCCTCTGTTCTTACCATAACTCCATCCATCAGTTCTCTGCTATTCCTGCTGCTAAATTTGGAAGCATCATCTTCGTTGTAGGCTGACTGCTCTTCGTCACTCAGTTTGGACTGATGGATATCATCTGGGAAAGTATTTGTTCCCAGGGTGTCTGGAGGATCTGTCAGGTCAGCTGACTGAATGTCTGAATCCACAGTCAGTTCTGTCTGGGTGACAGAGGACGAGATGTCTTCGGCAGCAACAGTGCGGATTATGACACTCGGCGTGTGGCACTGCACCGTGACGTTGTCACTTGTGTTTAACAAATGCTCTGGCTGTGAGCAGCATTTGCAAAAAAGAGACAAATAAAACCCCCAAAAAGGTCAGAGACTTTCCTGTAACTATTTACAAGTCTTTCAAGCAAATACAAGCAAAAGATTCAAATTGCTAAGTGTAGTTTAGAGTTTTATATACACAGGATGTCAGCCCAGATCATCTGTTGACCTTTCCTGTTCCTAAATGATAACTCTGTAGACTGAACGTGGTGTCGTCTGTTCTTTAAATCACAAATAAATTAAAAATAAAACAGTATGAAAGAGGCAACCATTCAGGTGAGGATCATTGTAGATTCAAAAGGTCAGGGTTTTTTCAACTGAATTTTGCATCACTTTTGTGATTCAATCTCCAGTTTGCTTCCCCTTTCCTCCCTCTACCAAAAAGCAATACTTGGCACTACTATCGAAGTGTTGTGAACCATTATCTATTCGTGAGAGTAACTGAAAACATCATGAAACAACAAGATTTGGTTTTGCTGGGGACCAAGCCACTAAATGGAGACATCCTGTTCAGAACTTGCTCACTAAGCTAAGTTTTGAAGCAACCTGAGGTTGCTTTTTAAAAACAATACACAAACCCCCAAAATCTTAGTCTTCAGGATTTTAAGCCAGGTAACATTGTTATAACTTAAGAACTGCTTTGCAAATTTAACATGTATGTGCAGTGCCCACCTTACAATGTCCCCCTTCCCCCAATGCCCAAAGCCCGGAGCTGTCCCCGCCCAGAGCTCTTACGGATAAGGCGTGAACGATGATCTGCTCCGGGGAGGCCGGAGCTGCCGCGGCCGTCAGGGTCATGGTGGGACTCGTTGTCAGCGTTAAAGGGAGGCCTTGGCTCGAGCTTGTCTGCAGTAAGTAGGTACCTGGTGTCCCAGTCGGCTGGAGGTGGAAAGACTACGAAGACAACACAGGTTTAATACCCAAACACACTGCCCAGGCCATACTGGAGCATTTTGATTTACATGAACCAGCCTAACTGTAACTCCCCTGGAAAACCACCACAGCAATCCAATCCAATCCCTTCTGCACTGACTGCTGTACTGCACTCAAAAACCAGAAAAAAACTCATCTAGAACCCTGGGCTACCAAGGCAAGTATTAAGGGCAGGAGCCCATCAGGTCTGTATTATGCTGTACAACAGTAGGTAAAAAAGGAATGAATTCAACTTACTTTTGCCTTGAGATTAAAGAGAAACTGTGCTATAAATTACAGGACAATGGAATTGACACAATCCTTACTGGCTGGGAGCTTTCTCTGGCTCCTCTATTTCAGATTTCAACAAAGAAAAAAATCCAAGCACAAAGGAAAACTTAATGCAAATTTAAAGCATTTAACTGTAATTCACAGTTTACCTTGCAGCCCTAATGGATTACACTTTCAGAAGTAAGTTTTAGAACTTTTAAATTCCTTCTACTTGAATTTTTTTTTAATGCACAGTTCTATAGTGTAAGAAGTAGCTGGGCTTAAAAGAAAAAAAAACCACAATAACAAATACCAGTTACTTACTGGAAGAATCTCAAAGGTCTGCAGTGTTCCACTGTTCAGTGTTATTGTTTCAGAGTCAACAGTAGCAGCAGGGGAATCGGTTGAGGCTGCAAAAGGACGGCAAAAAAAAAAAAAAAAAAGAAAAGGAAAGTAGTAAACCAGAATGTTCAGCCCTGCAGAGAACATAACATACTATAATTAATACATGGCAGGGAACTGTTAATTCCACTATGAGGAAAAAGAAAACTGGCTGCAATCCTAATGACAAAGTTCCCTAATTGGTACCCAAGACACAATACTATTTAAAGAGAGCATTCTACAGTCCAAAAGAGCAAAAGAAACTAAGTATGGGTTTAAGCACACAGAGATAAAAGCAGAAAAATAAAGTTTCTGACGTGATCTAATTACTTTCTGTAATGAGATTTGCAAGAGGTTCTAATGTAACGATACCTTTGGTGTAATGATACGTTTTGGATCATGTACTGCTTGCTTTAAACTGGTGTCAGGCTTAATACTGTTGTGTTTCCCACAGACCTCTTTTTTTTTTTTGTATTTTTAATCTTTTCTGCCCTCCACAGTATGTCCACCCTGATGAAAGATCAGATGCTTCACAAGATATTTGCCTAACCTATGTGTTATGACTGCAGTGTATAACAGCTGTAAGTATTACTACAACTGTGTTAATTATTTATGCAGTTATCTCCATTAATTCTAAAAGCAGTGAAAAAAAGCACTGAAAACAGTTGATGTACCAGGTTAAGATCACCAGGTCTAAACAACTTCTAACCCAAAACTTTATAACTATAATTATCATTTTTACTTAGTCTTAAAAAACAAATCACAAGTTCCAGGAAGCTGAAACCAAATTAATACTCTCCCTGGGACTTTCCAGTATTTTCCTAAATACTAAAACGGGAAAAGATCTACAAGATGGTAACAGTGACCCAAGCACTAGAAACTCTGCGGCTGCAAAATACAGTAATTTTGGACTCTTAAGAAGATAAAAGCTCCAGTTTTGAAGCTTTTGTTGTTGTAGTGCCATGTTCAAGGTTTCCTGCTGCAGATTTCCTGGTACTCAGTAGCAGAGCTGTAAAGTGTGGCCTGTCAGTCACCCAGCCAGCTATATTCATAAAACCTCAGGAATTGCCCCTTTGAAACCCTGAGCCTTCCACCAAATGCAGCTGAAAGTGGCTAATAGCTTCAGCTCTCATGGGACTGCGAAACATACAATACAAAAGTCACTTGCATTACACAACCAGAAATTCTTTAGAAAACCAGACTAAAATGGGGGAAAAGGCTTGTTAGGCAGACAGAGGCGAGTCAAGTCACAAAATAACCATTACAGGGTTCAATTCAGAAAGAACTAAAGGTTCCAGGATCCCAGCCCCTCTTGCCTGCTCATCAAAACCCATCAGCTTCGATCAAGCTTCATCAAAGTCTGAGACCACTGGCATATTATGACAGATAAAAAGTTCTTGGCTTGGTGTCATGTGTCATTCTAATTAGAAAATAAATCT
This sequence comes from Corvus kubaryi, assembly GCF_017639235.1. Classification (NCBI taxonomy): domain Eukaryota; kingdom Metazoa; phylum Chordata; class Aves; order Passeriformes; family Corvidae; genus Corvus; species Corvus kubaryi. Next base: position 5,799,629 of record NW_024580669.1, read on the forward strand.
CATAAAATGAAGATAGCACTTAACAAATAGATTAATACAGGTTAATCTAATAAAATTAGAAAATTGTTTGCCAAATGCCCATTCAGTCACAGTCTGAAGAATCAGTTTGTAGCTTGATCAACTTAGCTCAGTCGGTCAGAGCAGGGTGCTAATAATGCCAAGGTTGTGGGTCCAACCCCTGTACAGGCCATTCACTTAAGAGTTGGGACTCAATGATCCACATGGATCCCTTCCAATTCAGAATATTCTGTAACTGATTTGGTAATCAGCAAGACCAAAGCAATAATTTTTCCTAATAAAATTTACAAATGCCAAATGGTGCAAAACAATATACAGTGCAGATGACAGACTGCCTGTGACTGGAGTTACTTAGTAAGATTAGTTACAAAATCAAGCAATAAGAACTACATTCAGAGCAGACCTGGTAATCAATGTTAGATAATGACCAAAGTTCATCCTTAAGAGCATGGGAAGCACCAACTTAAAAAAAAATACAGTGGTTTAGCAGAACACTAGCTGAATGTTGGTGTGACTTGGCAGCTAACACTTTCCAAGTGTTTGTGTCTAGAAATAACTGCCTAATAAAGAGCAGGACTAGAAAAAACCACTTATACCTTCATTGCATCAGAACTTACAGACAGCAGTCTACGTAATTTACAAAAGGAGATCCTGTGCACGATGTTCGTTGTTCTACACAAGAGTGACCAGAATAAACATATATAAGGAATAAACATATATGCTCTATCTTCATTAAGAGGTTTGTGTACTGAGGGCTTTTCAAAGAACAGGTTATGTGGCAAACTCCTGTGTGCTCACACACAGACACACCTGCAACACCTGTGTCCAGGTGCTCCAATTGCAGCTTCTTGGAACTACTGTCACAGCAATATCTGCATTTTCCTAACAGAGTTAGAAACAGGTAAATGGAACCCAGAAATGTTTCATCTGAAGTTATGGCAAGACCAAGGGAGAATTAATACAACTCTTTTAAGACATATTCAATCCTCCTCCACCACCTTAACATGAGAAAGCTTCAGGTTTTGTGTGAGTGGTTTCAGTACTTACAGACGTGGGTGATCTGCACTGGGATCTGCAGAGCTGCCATGGGACTCGGGGCACTGCCCGTGCTCTCCTCCAAGCGAGCCACCCGGATCTGCACGTGCTGCACCCCAGAGCTGGAGTTAGTGTTTGCTAATCCACTGCCACATTTGTTGTCTGGAAGCTGGTGCCCTGGATTGTTTTTTTGGTTCTCGTGGAGCTGTTTAAGACCCTTTATCAGCACTGAGAGAAAAAAACATTCATGCTAAAGCAGGTTGAAGAAGCACATTTGAAATACTACAATTGGTGATGTACCCAAGATGAAAAGAGCAAACGAAATCCTACAGAATCTGGAACTTAAACAATCTCCAGAGACATAGAAACTAGAAATTTATCACATACATAGACCATTTATAGTCAACTACTGCAGTGAACTAGATTTCCCCATGGAACCCAGGCATTTCACGATGCTTGGGGAGATAAAAGAACACACAGCCCATACAATTCTGGAACTCTCTACAATGATGCATGGTATATGCCCAAGCTACAATCAAGTGCCAGTATCACTACTTGTATAATGATGCTATCAAAAGTAAATCCTCCAATCTTCTACACCACAGAAGCAGATTTGTTTGAGAGCTTGACAGAAATGTCACTGAAAACAGGGAGCAAGAGACAACGAATCCCACAGTGGTTATATTACAATTCTTCACCTGTGCATGAAGATGCCCATTGCTCCAACAGAATCACCCACCCTTCTTCTCTATAATTGCTTTGGCCCTGCTGAGGGAGCAGCTGATGCAACAGCAGGCTACAAAACCTGAGGCCTCAGCTTTTCTAATATTCATTACAGCAAACTGCCTAGACATCTCCCTTTGTCAGGGAAAAGACAGCAGAGTCTGTTGATTCAGTGCTGCATTTATATTATGAATTATTTGATGCAACAGCTGCCTATTAATGTGTGGTAACAAGAGGCTCTCCTCCCAGCTGCAGCCTCCAGGCAGGACTAATATATAACCACACTGTCAACCACAGCACAAGTGTGCATTAAGTTACATCTTTCATTAATTATGACATGACTGATCTCTCTGATTTTTTTTCCTCTCCTCAAGTCAGACAAGGGAGGTCACAAACATCCCTTTGGCTTAGGCACTAGGTGTCTCCAAGCCAAAATGGGAAAATGGTATGAGATGTATTTGGGGGAGCTTTATACTCCTGACTCCTCTCCACCTCCTCACTGCAGCTAGTAGTAGATCTACCTTCTGTCTACAGCTAAGGCTCAGCACCTGTCAGAGATTACATTTTAACATCGTAAAGGCAACACATCTAACCTGAGGCCCTAGTTAGGCTGCAGATACATATCCTCTTCCACCTGAGGAGGTCACTGCCCTCCATACCAAAGATGAGCATCATCTGAGATCTGCCAGCTGGGCTGCTTATATACATGCTCTCACTTTAGCCAAAGTGAGAAGGGATGGCAAAATCTGTCTAGTTGTACACATCAGCTTGGCTTGTTTGACTGAAACATTTAAGGACTGCTTTTAGAAGCAATTCAGCCAGCAGATCCAAGGGGCCAGTAACTTCCAGCAAAGGAGCAATGTGCTCTTTGGCCAGCAATACTGTAAGCAGACAACAAAATGCAGCCCTATTCCTTTTACATATGTGAAAGGGGCTTTCAGAAGATAAGTGTGCAAGTAGTACATTACCAGGGAATGAAACATCTTTGTGGTTTGCAATCTGCCTTTTAATGGTCCACCATTTACTCCGAAGCCACTGTGGGGAGCGGACACTACTCCATCCTTCAGCCAGTAAATCCCAATTGATGTCATTTTCATCAGAAACTTCAAGTTCCGCTATCCTGGCAGGACACAGAAGATGTTGACCTGTTAGAAACTTCCCTCCAGACCGGCAGGGGTGTTGCACTAGTCCGGCCGTGTCACACGTAACAGCGCAGAATGACATGCTAGTGACCAGCCCACCAGAGCTCAGGAATCGACACAGGCTTCCAAGGCTCCACGCTGCCAGAGGTCAAGCAGAATCATAAACAACAGAAGATGGACTAGACCTGTTAGATGACCCAGTCCATCTCCTTGCCATGCAGGATTATTCTCCTTATTTACTTATACATTAGGATTTAGATCAGATTATCGTGAAGCATTCCAAGTGGTGGTACTTGCATCTTTTCTTTTTGAAAAAACATTCCCCAAACACATCTCCATGGCAGGAAGTACTTCCTGAGATTCACTCTGAACTTCCACTTAATTAATTTCATGTTATGATATTTGTTTTCTTGTAAGTAACAACCATCCATCCTTAACACAGATTTTTGCCTTCTCTCAGATGCTTCTTAGCCAAAGTAGATGAAGTTAACTACAGCATTAAACACTTTCTCATAAATCAATCCCACCAGGCTCTCCACATAAGGGACAGTCTTCTCTACCAGAATCTGAAATCACTAAAAATCTCTGAATTGCCCTTATCTGTACATGGAGCATATGAAAGAGAGGTGAATAGTGAGGGGAAAATATTTTTGTGGAAGTTAAGAAAAGTCCTCTTCAGAAACAAAGCAAGAGCACTCTTGCAAGCTAAAGAAAGAAAAAAGTAAAAATTAAAAAAACGACCAAAACCAACCCTGTAGGATGAGTAAATGATATCTGGACAGACCAAACCAGAAATACTAAGAAATATACCCAGCACATTCTGAAATGTGGAATCAGGCTCCTCATTTTGAGTTCATGTCAAACAGCTTCAGTAAATTTGTTAATACTGCTTTGTAAGTAATCCCTGGATGTCTTGGCTTTTTATTCCCACCCAACCATAAAAATCCACTGGCTAAAAAGCCTGAGTTAAAGGCATTCAAAATGGGAGGAGGATTGGAGAGAGCAAAGATTTCCAAAGTCACTACCAGGTTGCCAGTTCAAATGTAGTCAGAGATGCTGATATCCAATCAGTGTTTGGTGGCCTACATGAAATTAATTTGCAGTCTCAGTTTAGCTCTTTGTAGACAAGAGGTCCACATCACAGAAACCACCACCACACTTGACCCTTGTTGGTCATCTCAGCAGAGAGGCCAAGGACTGAACGGGCAGGGAGACTGAGCTACCCTCCAGTTAAGGGTTAAAGCGCATCGGTGGGGCAACGTGTGGGAAGCTTGCACGGTTTGCTGCCTGTGCTGTACCTTTTCTGTGGAATAAAGAAGACTTCAGTCTCCAGGGTTTTCAATCTGACACCTTTCACGAACACTAACATTCACTAAAAAAACAAAAAACAAAAAATATGTTCAATAATAAATCTCTGGGAACTGTAAACACAGCAGTGATTTTTGGAAGATTCTAGAATTTTCAGTGTCTAGGAAACCAGCAAAATGGACCCCAATGGAATCCTGCTAGCAACACATATTACACACCTTTAAAAGTAACTAAAATAACAAACCTCAAGATCAGATTTATTTCATCCTCCTTGGTCCACTCGGTGCCGCCACTCTGTTTCCAGTTGAGATAGTTGAGCCATTTCGAGCGGCACTGTTTCTCCGAGCGCGTCCCGACCCGTTCAGCCACAGCAGCCCATGACACACCTTGTGTGACAATGTCACCTGGCTCTGTGCTTGTCAGCTCGTGCACTACTTCTGCCAGTCTTTTTTCTTCTTTCTCCGTCCACTTTCCTGAAAGAGCGAGAAGCCCTCCAACTTAACTGGCAGCAGATACCCTCTGTCCTGATCCGTAACATGCCAGCAGACACTTAACTTCCATGTCCAACATCTTATTCCAGATGTAAATATTGACTTGTGGAGAAGAAGCAACTGGTCTTAATTATTAACAATTTATATTATATCCATTCTTGATTAACAAATCAACGATTCTGTTGTTCTGCTGCCAAATTTATCTCTTCTCTCTCACAGATGAATGAGGCCACACAGAACTTGTCCAAACAGGGACCAAAGCAAACTGATCCAAGCTATCTGAACTGCGTTAGCTGGAGTGAATTAACCACACAACAATTTAGTGGACATTAATCACATGAGGTCTGCCTAAATTTTCCTTTGTATTTGAATATATACATTAAAACATAAATAGTATTTTACTCCTGAAGTGCATCTGTCTCTCTCGACACCAAACATACAATGTAAGTTTATAACTGTTAGACACAAAGGACAGAATTTTAAACAGAATATCCGTTTCTGACACCAGCATTTACCTCACCTGTGTTGCAGGTATCCTTCATCAGTCTACATCGATCCTTTACAGATGAAGCACTTCTCCCCAGGGCAGCTCCTATTGTGGCCCAATCATTACCATGCTTTACTCTCAGCCTAAAAAGAAACGTGCTCATTAGCACTATATCCAGTTAGAAAATTACCAAAATATCAAATATTCTCTAATAAAAACAGCATGAACATGCAGTTTACAGGCCTAAAGACAGAATGGGGAATCACTTTGCTACTTCATTATGAATATTTTCTATTTTTCCTATGTGTTTCTAGAAGCCTTTTGGGCCAGCTAAGCCACAAGACACTTATAAAATGCTTAATATCTGTCTTGTGAGGCTTAATGAGTGTGTTAAAACACAATATGAATGTTTAGATAAATAGCCAATTTCCATTCCATACAGGTTCCTCAATGATTCTCAGGTGGTGTAGAGAGCACTTGGAAATTGAAATAATGCTCGATGAAAACCCAGGCATCCTAAAATTTAAATTAAGCAAAACACTGCATAATCATGTTCATCATTTTAACAATCATTTTCCTCCTTCACATGACAGCAGGTTGCTTAAAATGTTGATCCATGACTAGTTCTGACACATCCGGAACCACAGGCACCTTGTGAATGACACAAACCAGCTCAACTGATCCAAACAGATTCATCAATGCAATGCAATAGACCCCCTTCCTTCCTTCAGTCCAACAGTTTCTTCCAACTGCTCAACCCTGGAAATGTGCAGGAGGGGATAAAGTCTGCAGCCCCATCTCCTTGATCTATCAGGTTCCTACTCAAAATTAGGCTTTTTGAGCTGTACTGATAGTTTATGTATCTGTAATACTTCCTAGGGGAGATCCTACTCTTGCCCTGCCACTTCCATTAGGAATAACCTTTGTTCAGATTTCCTGAAGAAATGGCATTTCTGTTTCTCATAACCACAAATATTGACTGTGCTTGTAAAAATCGGAAACATTCCCAGTTACAACAGAAGCCTGGCTTTAGAACTTCGTTGCATATTGTTAGGTCCTGAAGACACACTAGAAAACAATTTTAAAAGAATCCAAATGTAGTTTCATTTTTCTTTAGATAGTAACCACTATTTTTGGATAGTGCTGGAGCAGTCAAATTTATTTGTAATTCTTCAGCGATTTCATATAAGGAAACCTTTAAAAATTAATCAAGCTACTAAATACAAACAAGAAAGAGTGACCTTGTTCATAAGATGACTTACTCTTTAAGCTTTTCAATTTCCTCAGGAGTATACCTAAGCAACAGGTAAATAAAAAGACATTATTTTAAAGAGAAAGTATACAGCATAAATATTTTTATTTTACTAACCACACAGCACACATTTAGTTGTTCTGCTAAGATTAGAGATTAGGGATTCCAGCTGTAAGAAACAATCTGACTGAATATTTTGGAAGAATGTGAGAAACAAATGCCATTTTCCACATTAGTGCATTTCTAAGGTTAACTGGTATAACATTCCTCTCATTTGTCAGAAAAATTCCTCATTCTCCATGATCTTACTCCTATGAATAAAATAAGAATTTTCTGCATTAGTCTTTCAAATAAACAGCTACTTCTTCCTTACTGTCCCAGTCCACCATCACCATAAAGCTGATTTTCCATCAAAAAAGCAAATCAGCATTGAGAAGGTATTTTTAATTTTCAACTACCTTCAAAAATTAAAATATAATATCCTTTCTGGATGGCACCAGACCACTGTTTTAAAGAAGGGCAAGCAAGGGCATAAGAGGTGAAGATCAGTTACTTCTAGGTCACAGGTCTACAAAAAGTTACATCTCAGAAGATCCAAGCTTGTGTCCAAGTCTTCTCATCATGTCAGAATCTGTTATTCACCTTTGTTTTGGGATTTTTGTTTGTTTTTTAGAGTTGTCATTGAATACCATCAATTGAACACAACTATTGTCATGGCTGATCTATCAGAATTGAGTAGAGGTGACATATTAGGAAGATCGAGGTCTGTTTGGCTAAAATTTTGTCTCACATGGAACATGTCAAACATAAATACATGACCCTACTCATACCAATAAAACCATGCAGCATTAGAAGGTTTCATACTTTCCAACATGGTTTCTGTCATCATACATGCGAAGAACTCTTCTATAGACAGCAAAGAGAGGCCGATTCAGACCCCAAGCTATTGTCCTGTAGAAATCTTTTCTTTCATCTTTTGACATTTCAAATATAATTTCAGTGGCATCTTTTATTCCACGGGCCTAGAACAAAGCATTTAAAAAAAACAAAAACAAAAACAAAAACCACAAACAAAACACCTTAGATAAAGTCTCCTAGGAATCAAGAAGTAGAACACAAGAACTGAAGCCATTATGCAACTTTCTGTGTATCACAAATACTACAGTCTGAAAGTAAAACTGAGTATTTATGGATTAGCTCCCACAAATACAAATCCTTGAAGAGTAGGTTTTGTTGTTTTGGTTTTTTTTACGTTGGAGTCCAGGGAGACACAAAAGCTCTAACTCCTGTCCACATTTAAGAAAAAAAAAAATCTGTCCAATGTATATTTTAGATCAAAAATTGAACCATCATATATAACATCATGGAAAATGTATTGTGGTGGAATTAGCCTGGGGCCATACAAGAGAAGGTTGTCAAACAGTGCTGTACCAATTTATTACATAATTTTAAATACTCCTTATGCAAAAGCAATTTCTTTCAATTAAACTACTCTTCTTGCTCTGATGGAAATTCAAATTCAATACAAAACCACTGCAATGAAGTGTAACAGTAAAGCTTAACTTCAGCTTAAACTAAGAATCACTATATTTCAATTATTCAAAGCAGGACAAGAAAGCAGATAAGTGGAAAAAGAATGAATCGAATGATTTACCAGTAACTCAGAAAAGTTATTCAGCTAGCTTAAAAAAGCTTCACTAGATTTAAAACATAGTATTACCCATTAATGATTTTGTGGCAGAAACTCTAATATGTGTGGGGGCAGACACGCTCTCTACAACTAATACTGCGGATTTTTATTCCAACGAACACTGAATTCAGGGATTTTTTTAAAACCATAAGTGAAGGATGGTGTAACTGTAATATCCAGGCTGTATATTCTCAGTTGTTAGGGCTCAGCTCAAATATTCTCAGCTGCAAACCTACCACAAATATGACTCATGGGCAATTATCACTGTTAGTGTGTTTACCATGTGCCCATTTGCACTGAACTCTGACCCTAATAATTTAAGGGGAAGAAAGCAGACACAGGCATCCTGCTAGTGAAGTACACAATCACAGACTTGGCACCAAGGAAGGCTGGAAGTTGTATTCAGTGCTCACTAAGGAGAATTATTTCTACTGCTAGTGCAATTTTTTTCAACCATCTTCAACAAAGCTTTTATGAGTCCTCAATGTATAATCAGAGAAAGATTTAACCATGTAAAATGTCATGTCAGAATGTTCAAAATGGGCTGCACTCAGTATAAAATTAAAAGCAATGCTACATTTAGTAGTACTTAAATCCTGTCTATGAATAATTTTTTTTAATGTATGTCAAATGGGTAATGATCATTTTTACAACAAACCAATCTGAAACACTTATTGTGTATTCTGGGAAGTACTAAACAAAGTTGGTTTCTAGCAGGAACTGCATCACCACACCAACAAGGAGGGAACATACTCTAAACATACCTTTAAATAACGCTCAATGTTACTCATCAAAATGTCAATTTCTTCCTTTGACCACATCCCTTGCTTCCACTTATGGCCTGAAAAAAGAAATGACAAACTACTGAAGTGAAGGCCAGAAAAACAGCAAGAACAGAAGTATCTGAAAACATGACCCATGCTGCAATTAAAACAGAAAAGACTAAAAATATAACTAGAATTAATTTTAAACAGATGTTATTTCATAACTGACAGTAACCATCAACTAATATTTAAATAACGTGAGTCAGATTCCATTTCAAAAACATCCCATTTGTAAAAACAGAACGTGAGCTCCTCTATGCGCTGTCAAGTCACATTTTCAGACTTTCTCTTCAGCTGCAACTAGGAAAGTTCTGTCTTTAAACTGACAGCTGAGATTTCCATGCACTCATAATGATTCTAGAAGCTGGAACATAAAATGTGACTCAGAGTATTACCTGAGGAACTGGCAACAACATCGGGTTCTTTTGCATGCCGTAACGCTCCTGAACATGTGAGTAGTGCCACCTACTGTGAGTGCTTTCCATAGAGGTAAATGCTCCACTTAGTCTTTTTTGAGAAACTGGTCCCCATCTCTCTTTTTTTTTTGCATTGGGAGTAATTCTCAGAGATCACAGGCAAGATAAAAAGTTGTGGGGAGTCTTTTACTTCCCAAATAAAAGCGGCAAACCAATAGAAACAAACAATAACGTTTCCTCTCTGTCTATGCCCTTAGAAACTACAATGCCAGCTAAGCTTTAAAAGCAAACCCAACCAACTTTAGTCAGAGGGAAAACTTCAAACCTGAAATCTAACAATAAAACATTAAAACATTACTCCTCTAAATTTTCCTTTCTTCCCCTTATGGTCATACCATACTTTTAATTACACTTATGCTGGTGTGACCCAGTTTACATACTGGTGTGTGCTGGCTACCTGCCCACCTCTGCTCAGGAAAATCAGGGTACTTCCTTCTCAGCCTGCTAATTACCAGAGCTGAGAGACAGAACACACCAAAGAGACTGTTTACTCAAATCCAATTATAATGAAAAGTACAGGCATTATTACTAATTCCACTAGAACTGGTGAGAGAGTACTCTTTTCCTGTGCCCCACGGCTTCAATCTCTTCTTCCACAGCTACAGAGACAGAAAAATAATGTATTACTGTAACTGTAACTGTAATTCACACCTCTGTCCAAGCCTCTAAACTGATTTAATAGGAGACTGCTACTCTTTACATGGAATAAGCTTTAATACTAAACTATTTTAGGAAAGGACATTTATTCTGCACTTCACATGTTTGCATATTCATAGTCAAGAATATCGTAACCTGCCCACAGGTCTGGGAAGAAAGCATTATCAGGTGGAGACTGCTATAAAATGATGACCTCAGACTACACGTGCCAAACTCTGAGCTACTGTAAAAGAAGACACATACTGGCATTCCTCCACTGCTTATCTCCTGACAAACCACAGAGTTTACAAGAAAAGTTCAGCCAGTAGAGATTCTCAAATATTTTTCTTGGCATATTTTACTAGAAATGTCTTCCTCAAATTATTAATCTCTTAACTGGAATCACCAAATTTAGTGCCCTCCTTTGACCAGCTGACAATGTTGCGTCTCTTCCTAAAGGTTTCTAACAAAAAAGGGAGTTGCTTTGAACTGACTGAAAAAAGAATTATTTTCCTTCTAGAAAAAGTAAAAGTCAAAGTAAGAAAAACAGTAGAGAGGCTGAGGAAACTGGAGAGACAACACATTTGACACTAAGTTGTTTCTCTAGGTTTAGAAAGTCGCTTCCCCTGGGGGGATGAAAGAAAAAACAAAAGCTCTTAAGTTCAGCAACTACTACACGATTGCACGGATATATTTGGAAAGGGAGGAGTGCACAATGGGGTGGAAGTTTTAGGAGTAGTAGAGATTATTTCATTAGATCCTGGTCTGCAGGAGTCCTCTTCTTCTGAAGCAACTCCATTAACCTAATCATGGATTGGTTTTTCTCCTGGTTGTCCTCCCCTCTGCTGCAGCTCCCCACCCCCAGCCAGGCAAACACAACTCTCTGCCCCATCTGGGCAGACACAAAGGACCCACAGCCCTTCCCTACTGTAGCCACTACTGTCACCACTGCAGGCATGGCCCATCTCATAAAAAGCCAGACCAGATTACCTTATGCAACTTGCAAAATGCTCTGAGACATTTGGAATCATTTACCTTTTTACAGCATGGGAGAACTGCATTTGAAATATCCTACCTTTATTGGTTAGAGAATCCTTATCCTCTTTGGTTGTGAACCACGCTTGACTAACAGCTGATACTTCTTCATTGCCCATTGGGGAGATTTCATCCAGCTGTTCATTCTGAAGAATCTTGAAAAGACCAATATGAAATGATACAGTCAAATATTCAGTTGTTTTTCAATTTTCACTTTGCAATTAACGTGGAGACATAGTTTGAAGGCAAATTAAATCAGCACACCTCGTCACCTTGCTGACTGTTCAAAAGTGCCACGTTTTAGATACAGCATTGAAAGTATCACCTTTCTTAAAAAACCTGAGTAAGATTTAGCCTCTTAATATAAAGATGTTGTGAGAATTAATTGGTTAACATTTTTCATCTTGTTTAATGTACAGTAAGTAAGAAGAGTCTCACTGGCTGTGAAGGAAACTGGACTATGTCCAGCATCTCCAGTCTAGAACTTTTAAACATGGTATACCCACAATGAAAACTGCATGTAACTGTTAGGACTAGTGACAAGACAAAGACTACTTAAGCCTGTTATAGAGCTTAATTTATAATCAAAGAATGACAGAGATAACAGAGAAGCTTGTCTTTTATGCAGATCACAACAGAGCATGTAATTACCAGTGGAGGGTTACCTCTACTACTCTTTGCTGTATTGCATTTTGGGCAGTAACTTAGACTACAAATAACCTCTCTCATACATAAAATTATTCAACTGCCCTTTTACAGAACAGCATTTTTACAAACAAGATCCATGCTCACATACATTTGTTTTAAAGCGTCTTATTCATTTAGTAAGCATTTCTGATACTTGTTTCCCTTTTCATTTCAATTTAAATAAAAGCATACATCAAATTGGTAAATTTTGAAGTTTTACTGTACCTGAATCTGGGTAACAGTTCCTTCATTAATCTCATCTTCAGCTACCTCAGTGGTAGCAGTCATGGTCACCTCAAAGCTCTGATCATTTTCTGAAACTTCAGAATGGGTAAGTTAGTTGCATACTTTACTCCTGAAGTGTTTTTTACACATGCTACAAGTTTTATAAATGGCTACCTTTGAACTGAAAATTTTGAAGAGCCTTATTTGGTATTTATTTGTTAACACAGTAAATTCACTAAAACGATTATCAACTGCTTCTCTTCACAAAATTTAAATATGAGTTTTGAACCCTTCAGTTTTACACTTGACTAACAACTAAGACCTAATGTGAAACATAAAACAAAATGTGTTTGATGCAAACATTTGAAACTGTATTAATACTTCCTTTACAGCCTTTCTGGTATTTTCCAGTTATTAAAAGACAACATTCAAACCTTTTGGCTGCATGCTTTTTCCCCAGTCCTCCTTCAACATGATAATGCCTTTACTTCTGAGGAGTTTCTGGCTAGTTCCACCAAATAAACAGCCACTCTAGATACTGCAAATTGGTATTTTAACTAGATCTGGTTTTACTTCCCTCTGGGAGATTGTATTAAACTATCTAATATTCAATCAACTTCCTTAAGACTTATTCAGTATTCATCCTATTTTTTTTACATCAATCTCCTTTACATACACCTCAATATTACAAAACATTGAAATACTAACTATACTGTCTGATCATTAAAAAAACCTAATCTCTTAGCAGGTGGAGAACATCTAGTTTGCTGTTCATTTACTTATCCTTCAATTTATTCAATGCACCTGTGCCTGCAGGTCTCTTCTCCACTTTAAGACAGACTTATTTTGCCAGTATTGTATAAGTATCAATTGCTACAAAACTATCCAAGGCTGAGAGAAAAGATGATACAGAAGTACATTACAAAAATTGAGAAGAAAAAGCCCCATGGAAATATCCTAATGTGATTCAAAGAGTCCACTTTTAACCTTTACCAACAGATATTTTTGCTACAGGAGCACATAAAAGAACTTACTTGGAACTGCAACAACAGAAATGCATGGAGTAGAATCATCAAGGCTTTGATCATCCTCTGACAAACAAAGCCTCTTGTGTGGAGGTTCAGAGCTGTCTTCAGAGTCTACTTCATCAGCTTCTAACAACAAAAAAGTGCCCAGGTTACTTCCTATAAGCTAAGTGGAGCCTTGGACAGAGTTCTCCTAACAAAGTGGGCCAAACCAAATGTGACAGGCTGGTTCAGTGCTTTGCTGCTGCCCAGGAACTTGAAGTTATGGACAACAGCAGTTCACGTGATTTCCTCAACGTGCACTTTCTTTGAAAATTCCATCCACAGTCTGCCAAACACAAACCAGTCTAAGGAAATTTGGGTACGTGCTTGGTTCTAAGAATCCATTTCAACTGAAATAAATCACAGCAGCTGTATCTTTGTTGGGCATACACAGGCAGTTTTGGGATTTATACCTAATTCAACATTTAATTATTCTTTAAACCAAAGCAGAACAATTCTTGCACAGTAAGCTGAACCTGAGTAGCTCACAGAATTTGTGGGCAGGGATGTATGGTGGTCAGATCACTCAAAACAAAGAAGAAAAAAAAAATACTATGCAATACAATTCTATACCATTTTGAGGGCAATGAAGAATTAGGTTCCCTTCAGTGTCCTGAGTCAAAGTCACAGAGTTCACGGTTTCTACTGTCACTGTGTCAGACTCTTCTTCAACTGTGCTCATACTCAAACCTGAAAGAGCAACATTCAGATTACATTTCTGCAGTTGGATTCCACTTGGACCATAATGCTGCTTCCATACCCCAACCAACCAGCACAACCTCCCCAAAGGAATGAATCTGCTCTTTCACAAGAAAAACCCACAATTTCAGACATTCACCTACCTTTACTTTCCTGCACACTTACATACTGCAAAGAGTAAAATCAGATAGCTTTAAAGTAACTTCTCCAGTTAAAAATAGTACCTAAACTCCCTACTCAGGAGAATTTGCAATCTACTGATTTCTTTTTTTTCCAAACACAAACCAAGGCTATTACTTTTTCAGCATTTAAATTCTTCACATCTGATGATTTTTGTCCAATATTTATTCTGTTAATTTAATAATTCTATTACAGAACTGAAAGCTACTCAAGACCGACAAATATTTTTCTAGTGTCCTATTAGTCACAGCTGCCCTATTTATAGACTGCCAAGTTGCAAAGTTTTATTCTCCTTCCATGCATATAACTAAATGTGAAACTTGCGCTTTTTCTTTAGCATTTAAACAAGAGCAACAGAAAAATTGGTTGCAAGCAATCACCAGAACAAAAAGATATGGAGAGAATAACTAATCCAGGATAAGCCATTGAAGTCACAGAACTAGGGCAACATGAAGAGTCTCTGATAATTTCATTTCCACCATAAAAATACTGCAATGAAACACAAAGTTTGTAAGAAGTTCTACGTAAATTAAACTAGTTCTGAAATAAAACAAAGCAAAACCCCACAACAAAAGTTTTATCCAAATACAAAGAAATGTGACCTTTGCAGCTGCAGAAGATAAATGAAATCACCCCTGAAATATCCAGAAGCTTTGCAAAGATTTCATCAGTTTTAAGCCTGGTTTTGTTGACTTTGGCACAGATTTGTAAAAAGAAAATATCATCTATTTCTCCTTTAACTGCTCAGTCCTTTTTCTGTATTTACTCATATGTCAACAACAACAAAAAACTACTGTTATTTTGAAGCCACAATGTTGTTTAAAAATAACTGACTACAGCTTTAGAAAAAAGAAACCACAATCACATCACAAATTTTCCATGTACTAGGCAAGGACAGCCATATACCCATATGTAAGGGGAATTTACAACCTGGATTTCAAATTCCCTGTATAATGTAAACATTATTGCATCAGCAGGAAATTATGTGATTTTTAATCAGAAAACATGTTCTTCGGTATTGAAGATTGCCAAGAGAAGTGTTATCCTAGAAAGATAAAACTACTGCCAGTCCTTCAAAAAAATTCTCACCTCTCGAGCTTGTTGGAAGATTTGGCACCTCTTTAAGCACATGTAGTGACTGATTCATCAAACTAAGTGATATTACCCTTCTGAACATGTAAAAAATTTCAGATACCACTGACATTTTAAATCAGAGGGTTCTCAAACTTACTTGCACATCTACCATCAGCAACAGTTCCTTGCCACATGCAAGCGTAGGACGAAGTGACTTCCTTGGGATTCATCTGCTGCTGAGTTTTACAGCCTGTGCTCTATCCTTCACTAGAAGCTGCTGTTTGCTGCATGGGTGTAATACTGATTTTAGGAACCCAATAGGGCATCCTTAATGCTAAAACATGAAGAAAGACATCCAAAGCATTAGAGCTAAATTAGAAGACTGTAAATTTTTCAACTCAGCTTGAAGTTATTCATTTAGCTTTTGGGGAGTGAACAAATTGGGACAAAATAAACAGATTCTCTTTTCCATGTTCATATGTACTTTCTGAGTAAGTTTTACTACAAGGACTTCTGTAGTAAAAATCCCTAAAGTTAACAGAAATGAGGTGGAGAATTCTTTAATTTTATGTCAACTGATAGTCATAACATTTATTTTTCTATAATCAGCTGAAAGCACCTATTTTTCTTTTCACCACTTTAAAGGCCTGAAAGACATGAGACTTTTAAGACACATTACAACAGCCATGTATTCCACCTACAGCTATTCTGAAAGCAGTGGAAACTATAGCACCATCCACATCAGAATATACAGCAGACCATTCCTTCTTTTCTATTGGAAGACTGATGAAAATTGAATACAGGCACAGCAAAGCTGGGTTGTTCTTTCGGCAATTACTCGGGACTTTATGAAAATCAACCTGTGTTTTTACAGGATTTGGCTACCAAATAAAAAACACAGGGCAATTAATCCCTTTGCATTCTCTACCTTGTTGGTTTGCAAATTTAGGAGGGAACAGGACACAGCATAAAAGGGATCCATACGTCCAAATATGGCATTCCCAGAGATGGGGAGGAAGCTACACCAGGATCAGTAGCTGCTACCCTGACACTTGCAGCCAGAGCTGTAACAGGACTACCCAGACAATGGCTGAGGCAGCACATCTGAGGGCACCACTGACTCTTCTGGTCAAGTCACACATCTGCAGTTGGCAGCTCGAGCTCCCACGCATTGCAGAGCACCCGACACTCGGCACTGCACTTTGTTCAAGGACCTGTGACTTCTCAAGAAACATTCCTCAATGTAATTCCTGGATTGAGCAGGGTTTTATAACTCCTTGCCAATTTCCCAAAAACAGTTTATGCCAACTGTAGCTGCAGGCTCTCCGGGGGGGGTGAAATCATGTTCTGTGTAAGATACTCGAGATTCAGCATGCCTTATGTTTTCTGAGTAAAGGTAATAACCCTGACCAAACTTTGATAAAAACTGAGAAAGAGCCAAATCCTTGATTTGATTCCCATCAACTTTAATGCATAAGGCCTTGGACCACAATTGAAAACTGAGTAGAAAGAACATGAGGAATTAAGTCAAAGTCAAATGCGTATTTTGGACATTATTTTTTATTAATCAGACCATACAAATACAAGCAAACTGAAAGAAAAACCAACCAACCTGATTCTTTCAAGCTACATTTATCCCAGGACAGGAGCACCAACCCATGAATACATGAATGAGTGACCAAAATCAGGAATAACTGTGGTGGTTCTTTTGAGTGAATAGGAAACAATCTCCAGACCTTATAAACCCCACTGTTTTACTTTAAAATAATGATGTGGCTACCAGGTACTCTGAATATACATCAAATATGACACATGACAGGACCACCTGGAGTTCACAGTGAGCTCAGTGGCCAAAGGCCTTTGATGCCTTCTCCTGATCCCAGCTGCAGGACACTGCCCTTGCTGGATGTCCTCGGTTCATCATGGCATGGCAGCCGGAGCTGTGCTAAACAATGCCAGACCACAGCAGAGGCTTTGGGATGTGCCACGTGAATTCTGCTCATTACACACACCTGCACATCCACACATCTGCTCTTGCACATCTGCTCTCCAAAGTTAAATACAAAGTAAATGACAGCCAAGGTTTCTTAATGAGTGAGAATTAGGACCTGAGTAGACTCATCACCTCCAAAATATCACCTTCTTTTCACAACTTCACTAGATGTGCTATTGAAAATGCAAACAAGTTTTACTTTAAACAAAAGCCTTACTTGAATTTTAAATGAATAACCCAAGACTTGTCTTTAATCCTTGATTCAGATACATTCTTTACAGAGATGCCAATCTATCACTAATATTTCATGTTGTGAAGGAGGGCGTTAGCTTTTGGGGAAAGAGAACACTGTTGGATAGACATGCACTGAAAAGTGTGGATGGCCATAATCCATAATGAGATAGCACCTTAGAAATCAGTGTCAATTCAATAAGCATTTTTTGCCTTGTTGGATTTCTGTGTGTATTTACCAAACCGAACATTTTTTAGAGCTAGCTGCATTACAATTTCGAACAGGTTTCAACATGCAACCAAGGAGATGGGAAAATACTTTGTCTACAAGACTCATTTAATACAGAATTGCAATATACATTTTCCACTAAAGCCAAATAATGGAGTGGTTCTTATTTATTTGGGAAGCATGCAGCAGAGTTAGACAGAAAAAGACTCACAAAGCTGATTTTACACCAAGCTAAAAAAAAAGATAACACCTTAATACAAAATTCCTTTAATTCTAAATAACCCTCATCTGGCAGATGGGCTCAATTATTCTGAGGGCTGTAAAAATTAATCACTTCTAAGAAATAGTATTTTTACTCTTGCAAGCAGAATTCTGTCATTAACCCTAGTTATTAACTGAATGTTATGTCTAGTCTTCAGAGAACTGTTGTAAATCTTTTAAAATTTCTATATGAAGTTGTATTAAAGGCTGCTCTCTCTGCACTGGGCAACAAGTATGTTTCACTAAGTCCTGTAAAAAGCAAAAACTGAAGATTATTAAGGGAGGCTTCCAGTTACTGTGACATTTAACTGGAACAATCACATAGAATGCATTGGGATTTCAAGGCATTCGTTCAAGAGTAACACAAAGGAAACAAAGTCATTACAGGACCTCATACTTTAGGAAGCCTGACTGTTTAGTGTACTCCACACCAAGTCAGTACTTCATATACCTTATCAGGAGTTTTTACTATTCAACTAGTGCCAGTGCTGTCATGCTAATATTCAACAACCCCCCCGAACTTTACTCCAGACCAAATCGGTTCTGCTCAAATTTAAAATTCCACCATGCAGAAATTTTCTCTAACAGCTGCCAACAATGGATATGAAAAGGAACCAAACTGGACAGACACCAATCACAAGGATCCAGAGACCTGAGTTTGGGGCATACATGGATTTAATCTGTATCAGCATGAGGTTAGAGTCCTTTAGGAACAGCTGCATCCTAGTCATCAGTGGTATTTAGAGAAGTGGGCCATCACCGAAACAGAATATATGGGAGACACAATGGGACAAAGTGTTCTCATTTGCATTGATCCAAACTTGGCAGAACTCCATGAATTCTAGCCTGTCCAGTGAAAGTTTAATAAAAAGCACTGAGCATGCTTTAAATGTCACACAGGGGAAAAAAACCAACACAAAACAAAATAAAATCTATGTCCCAGCTCTTTCAAAAGAAATAAACACAGAAAGTTTCTAGTTTTTTTTTTTTCAGTAACTGGCTCTTGGGCACAAGGTTATGGTTATGGATAGAAACCTTAGTACGTATCAGATGTACCAAAATTCTTTTCTCTTCATGTACAGTGCAACTCCAGTTTCATGCTAAGCATTCCAGTAACTTCTTCACCTTTATAAAAAATGGGTAGAATTTTAGCATGCAAGAAAAATACGAAAAATTATCATAACTATAAGACTGATAAGCAAAGAGAAGTCTCTCTTGCTTTCTGATGCACAGACGAGCATAAAAATGATGGTCACAAAAAAGGACCTATTACAACATGCAAAATACAGTAGAGAGATCTTTGTCTCTTATATGGCCACTTTCATAACTTTGTATGGTTAAGACAAAAATCGGTATTTTGGGGCATTCTACCTACAGAATTGTAATTAATGTTCAATCTTTTCAGTAAGTCATAAAGCATCATGAAGTTGTTTATTATTATAATCACGTGAAATTATGTAAATGAGAACAAGAATGAGATGGGTCCATCTCACTGCAGAACCTGCATCTTCTGGTTTTGCAAAGGAATTCTAACTATGCTGTCAAGAGGCCAACTTACATCTGTAGCCAGAGCGGCGCTGGCAAACAAAAAGCATTTTCTAGATTACTTCAACTAACAATAGCCAGGTGGGGCTGAACAGTGTAACTCTTTGTGAATGAATACATAGCAATACTATCAGTCAGCTGAAGAAGTACCTGGTACAAGTGTAATACTCTTCACCACACCCAAAGCCACAAACAACAATAAAAAACCTCAAAAAAGGAGAAAAAAGAAAGGGAAAAAAATAGGCTTTTCTGACCGGAATCCTTTATTTTGGCAAAACAGAGCATAGCTCTAGTGCACAAAATCTTGGTACCGCTCTCAGATGAAACCCCTGATCTTGGCAGAGCCGCACATCTCAGGCTCCACTTACCCTAAGCAATCACAGATCACAACTCTCTGGGGAAAAAATAGAGATTACGAAACATAACAGATAAAACCCACAAGCTCAGGATACCCCAAGAGCAGACCCAGCGAGAGGGAATCGAGAAATTCAAAAGCGATCGTGCAGGTGGCCTCTTATTACAGGCATCCAGATATGGGGGAGGGAAGGGAGTTAAAACCAGAAACAACAACAGCAATTTAAAAAAATAAAACTTAATAAACAAAACAAACGCGCTGGCCGGCCTCCCCTTGCCCTGCCCTCCCAAGCGAGCCGGGGCTTGGTGATGTCCAGAGCCAGTCCGTCCGTCCGCTTCCCCGTTTCTCTGTGAGCAGCGCTCCCGACGCCCGGCAGCTCCCCGGGAAGGCGGGGAGTGGCGGCCCAGGGCTGCCCCAGGGCTGCCCCAGGACAACAGCGGGCGGGAGGCAGCGGCCCTGCCGCGGCACTGCCCCCGGGGCGGCGGCTCCGGGCCCGCCTCAGCCGCCGCTGCCCCGCGGCCGCCAGCGCCGCCATTTGGCCCCGGG
>NW_024580669.1:5820237-6264626 GCF_017639235.1 Corvus kubaryi
AGGCGCTGCGAGCCCGCCGGAAGGGCCCGCGCTCGCCCGCCCGGCGCTTCCGCCCGCCCGCCCGGCGCCACAGAGCGCGCGGAGCGGGGCCCGGAGCGCCGGCGGCGCCACAAAGCTCCCGGCGCCTTCCCCGCCTCGCTGAGGGGCCCCGGGCGACAGAGCCCCTGAACGTACACACGGCCTTCGCCGCAGAAACACGGAATCGATTAGGCTGGGAAAGACCTCTGAGGCCATCGAGTCCAACCTACCGAATACCAGCCTGTCAGCCAGACCATGGCACTCAGTGCCACATGCAGGCCCCTTAAATGCTTTCAGCAGTGGTGACTCCACCACCTCCCTGGGCAGCCCATTCCAGTGTTTAATCAACGGATGTCAATCAGTTTCTAATCAATGGCCACACATAGGATGGGGGCTCTGGAGCATCTCTCGTGAGGAGAGTCTGTGGGAGCTGGGCCTTTTTAATCTGGAGAAGACTGGAAGGGAATCTCAATGCATATGGATATCTCAAAGACGAGTGCCAAGAGGATGGTGCCAGACGTTTCTTGGTGGTGCTCAGCAGCAGGATGAGGAGCACTGACCATAAGCTAAAGCACAGAAAGTTTCACCTTAACATGAGGAAGAACTTCTTTACACTGAGAGTGACACATCACTGGAACTGGCTGCCCAGGGAACTAGTGGAATCTCCCTTTCTGGAGACATTCCAAACCCACCTGGATGCGTTCCTGTGTAACCTCTTCTGGGTGACCCTGCCTTGGCAGGGAGGTTGGACTCGATAGTCTCCAGAGATCCCTTTGAATCTTAACCATTCCGTGATTCTGTGATCACTTTTCATTTCCCTCCTGCCCAACAACCTCACAAAACCAAGACAAATTATCAAAAATAATCCATAAAGCCGAGAATAAACAAGCATGTAGCGGTGCCCAGCTTGTTGTGCTTGCTGTCTTGTGGAATGGGTGCCTGTGGGTGCCGTGATCCTTGGCAAAAGAGCTGAGCTCCTCACAGACAAACCAGGCACATAGGGGCAAGAGGGTGTATAGCATCCCCTACCTGCAATTTTTTGTCTAAAAACCTCATTGCACATCTACCACAAGGCCCCTTTTTGGCCACTTCCCTTATGTGTGACCTCCAGCCGTGTTCTCCCCAAACCTTGGGAGCTTTAAAAAGTGTTTTTATGGGAAGACAGGGCAGTTTAGGGAGGAGACATTGCACATGAAATTGTGGTGGTGAAAGAATGGAGGTGAAATGCATAGCTAGGACAAGAAGGTAGCTGGTATATGGAACTGAAAGCAGGATTTATAAGATTTTTCCTTTGTTCAAAGGACATTTAAATTAACTCTGGTCTCTGTGTACTCGGTATTTCTGGACATTAAACCTCAGGAATGCCAAGTTCCATACCCAATAGTTGACTTCCAGGGAAAAGATGAAGTAAGTGCCTGGTACCCTTAGGCACTAATTGGCCAAAGTAGAGCTACAATTTGCTATTCTAGGGTTGCATACAGCTGTTGGACTCATCAGCCATGATCTCTTGCAGCTTCTGGGTTTTTTCCCCCCAGTTTTTGCAGCAAATGAAGCATGGACACAATATTTGCCTTCTTTGAAGTACATGTCTGTTTTGTTGTTGTTGTGGTGGTTTCTTGTTTCTGGGTTTGGTTGGTTGGTTTGCTTTCGTTTCAAGGCAGCTATGGGCTTGCTTTAAAATTCACAGGGTACCACTTCCTTGACCTGTATGAAAATGCATCATTGGGGGGGCTGTGTTCAGACTGCAGGAAGCAATACTTCTGAAATTTCATGTAAGTCTTCACCATGTGAAAATTTCTAGAAAGACCTCATGCAGTAAGCAGCAAACATGAAGAGGACTCCTTCCATAAATCAGTTTCCCAATATGTCATCACTTATGAGCCTTTTCCATGCTGAATATAAAGCCTTTCTCCTTATTATATTTTTATCTTATTTATTTGGATGTTGATTGTAGAAAGCATTATTTTAATTGCAAAATCTCTATGTCCTTTTACACAGTGGTGTTGTTCTGGGACATATCATAGTGAGATATAAAGACGATAAATTGTGAAGTGGCAGCACATTGAGGACTGGGCCACTGGGATTTTTTTGCCACCATTTTAGTCACAGATCTGCAAGACTATGCACAGTTTTGGAATGATGACCTCTGTTTGTGCCCCATTCCCTGTTTATGCAATAGAAAGGATATAACAGATATGTGCTATAACCACACTCAGAAACATTCCCTTTATATCAGGTTCAAGGTATGTGTAGATAGAATGATGACTGGAGTTCTCTGGTGTTTCAGGATCAAGATGAAATCTTTCTCTGTAACAGACTCTTGTTCCATGGAGCAAATGAGGTTCATCAATCCTGAGTTACCCCGTGTTAATGGAACAATTACATGCATCTATACCTATTTAACTTGATGAAAGACTCAAACACAGAGTTTGCTATGGACTTAACAATCTCTTTTTTAGATTAAGTTAGCTTTTCACTAACTCATACTGAGTTTTCTTCCAGAGGCCCTGTGTTCCTGGTAGCCACAAGGTGTCCCTACTGCCATGTGCTCCAGACCCACCAGTTGCATCTCAGAGATGGAGCATCTCTCCCTCTGCTCCAATTAAAGCCCAATTATCATTGCTCTGTAGGTACAGCAAACTCACTCCTCGTCAGGAATTAGGGGAGGAGTGAGACTGTGGTGCTGCTTGATAAGGCAAAGATGTCAGAAGGAGGATCGACATGCTGATGACTCACCATAAATCCTGAAGGCAAAGTGTGAATTTAATAATCCTAAATCTGATTCCATGGGTGGTGACAGAAAGCTTGGTGCAGATCCTTTTTCATCATAGAAGAAATAAAGTTTTATTCTGCAAGATTCAGGAGAAAAAATGCAAAATGTAGAAAGGGCCTTGATTCCTGTTTATGAGGTTTTTCATATTTACATAGATTTCTATTTGTGTAGATATGTATCTCATTATATATGGGTATAGCAAATACATTCATTACTCAGTGACAGAAAGAATATTTATATATATAAATGATCTAGTATTTCTGTAACACTTGTTAATTTATATGCTCACAGTTTGGTAGGGGCTGGCTATGGAGAACTGCTCAGGCTGTGAAGAGCTGCCATGAAAGAGAGAGATGCCAGAGAAGGAGTACCAGGGCATTGGTGGCAGCCTGTGTGGGTTCTTCACTGCAGAGTGAATCTCCTGTGAGAAAAATTATTACCTTGTGGCCTGGCCTAGGAAGAATCCTATAGAGAGCACTCACTCATCCTGAGACCTTGTCTTTGGTGACTGTCGCAGTGACCGCTGCTGTCCACTGCCCAAGCTAGCTCCAGCGGTGTGCGGCAGGAGTGGGGAGCAGCTGGAGGCACGGAGCTTTAAGGCTGCCCTCTGAAGCCTCTGCTCTACCCAGGGGAGCACAGGCTTCAGGCACTGTAGCAGTCAGCAGCCCTCGAGGAAGGGAAAGATAAAAAGTAGTGGGGAGGCTTGCCATGGGAGGTAATCTAACTTTATTGAAGGGAGTCCATGGCACAAGCAACAGTTGCTGAGCGACCATACCTTATAAAGGAGAGTTGAACAAGGGGAATAACCCAACTAGGGACCAATAGGCAGATAAGGAGGGAGGGACGCTGGATGGAAGGACTCACATCTGGTCCAATGGTCTTGGTGGGTGGAGGGAGAGGGGTCACATGCCCCACTGGGGCATGGAGGTTTAGGGGATTTCCAAGAGGGGTGGTATCTGAGGGGGCAGGGTCTCGGGGGATTGATGGGAATCATATAAGGGTGATTAGGGAGGGCTTGAGTGACAGACACAGAACAGTCCAGAACTCCGGGAGGGGTTTGGGTAATTGATAGGGAAGGTGCCAGAACAAGAGGAGGGGATAACCATTTTTGGGAGCACTGGGGGAGTGGCTTGGATCTGGGACAGACCAACTGAGAGTAGAAGTGGGGAAGGTAGGGATGAACCATTAGGGTACAAAGAAGATACAAAAATACAATAAAAACATTGCATCACCACATCTCCCCCTTTTTTGTTTTAAAAAATTTAAAAATTGTTTTCTTTCATATAACCAGTCTGGTGGAGCCGCTGTTGCTTCTTCAGTAACTTCTGTGTGGTAGACTTGAGGGAGTGTAGTGGCGGTAACAGGCAAAATTTCTTTAACAAACTGAATAGAAACAAAACTAATAGAATAATGAAGGTAATCCAAAAGAAATCTTTGACGATGGAAGAAGCCCAACCAGAAAGTCCCCACTGGTCCAGCCAGCTTTTGAGCTATCCTTTAGATTTTTGCTTAATTTGCTGGACCATGTCCTGCATCTTCCTCAGCATCGCGCCTATGTCTGGGGCTTGTGATGACAAGTTCATGCAGCAAAGACCCTCAAATTCTGTGCATTCATGGTGCTGTAACAGCAACAGATAATCGATGGCAGCCCGATTCTGCAGTGTTGCCTTCCTGGTTATTTCCTCGTCTTCGAGGAGGTCGCTGATGGCGGCTGAGGTCAAATTGACTTGTTTAGCTACCCAACACTCTAGGGTGCCCAATTCCCCTAGAGCCTTCGCCGCGGCTACCCAAAATAAAAAAAGGGACATGGCAGATCTCTTTAGATGAGACTAATGAAAAATTTCGGACTCGCAATTTTCGTCCAAATTTTCAAAGTGTCTCTTTTTGTGAGCCAATCCAGTTTTTTTTTTTCCCAAGTTTTAATTTGGAACATGTTGGGGGTAAACAGCGACAGTCGCCCAAGTGTGCACGGCCCTCCAAGAAGGCGAGAGGGGATGCCTGCCCAAGTGTGAGGAAAGAGACAACTCTTATTTAAATTAAAAATCGAAATAATTTATTCAAAGCAGAACAATTACAGAAATTGGAAAAATATAAAAATGTGGGAGCCTATGGCTCGATAGGTGGTATGCCCCAGGAATGCAGGGATCTGAGATTTTTGGCTGAAATAGCACTGAACCTCAGATGGTGAAAAAATACTTGCAGTGCTGAGGTGACTCTTGGCTAATCCAAGGGTCTAAAAGGTTATTAAAGGCTCCTTGATAGGAGTCAGGCCTTTAGTGCTCAGCACTGGTCTCCACCAACAGCTAACCTGGAGGTGTGACTGAGTTCTGGCTGGCGCTGCACACTGTTTTATAGTGCCTTTGCTCCGCCCCGGTCCGCCCACAGTCTGCCCCTTTGGTTTGAAATGATTGGTGCTTTCTCTTTGTGAGATCATCTCAGTCCACCAATAGCACGTCGTTATCAAGGGGGTGATATCAGTTGCAGTAAAGGCGGGAAAGTCCCTTCATTAAAACTCAGGTTGCCAAGGAGCTGGCCTGCAGGGTAATGGCGGAGGAGCTAAAAATAGCTGGTGGCTGTTAGAAACTGGGGTTTTGGAGTTAGGCTTTGAATTAAGGTGCAAGATAAAAACACTTTAAAAAATATTAAAATACATCTAAAACGTATTAAAACACTTGTAAAAGTATACAATAAACATGGGAAAAGATAACTCTTGTGCTTTACATGTGGTTTGAGGCTTGAGAAGGGAACATAACTTGGGAATTTTATTAACTGGGGATTTTTAACTGGGAATAGTGTAACTCTTTTAATAAACTACTCTGAACAATTGAAAATAGTGATAATAAAACTTGGTTTTTGTACCTGGGCTGATGGGTTAGTTTTAATACTCAATTTAAAAATACTTAACCCAGAATTAATTAAAACACTTAATATGCAAAGACCAAACATAATTAGGGATTTCATGTATGACAAGTTCCCCCTTTTTCTCTTATGCTTGCATCTTTGGTCTTTGCATTTAAGTGAAGGTGGATAACTCT
Organism: Corvus kubaryi; assembly: GCF_017639235.1. NCBI lineage: Eukaryota > Metazoa > Chordata > Aves > Passeriformes > Corvidae > Corvus > Corvus kubaryi. The sequence continues at coordinate 5,826,064 of NW_024580669.1, forward strand.
TCGGGGATGGATTCAAGTTCTTTAAAACTGTCCCACATCTGCTGGGCAATTTTTCTTTCTATTTTGGCCTTGCTATTATTGATATACATAATTCTTTGGGTGGATGGCAGATGCTGCTGTTGTCCTTGAAGATCTTGGATGAGTGGCATGCCTTGGACGACAGTGGTGATTAGATGGATAAAACAAGGGATTAAACAAGGGAGAAAAATAAGTCCTGTAAGGGAAAGTCCAACAATGATTAAAACTTTCTTCCACCATTGTCCTTGGAAGATATTTCCCCACCATTTGGAAGTGGTCAAGGATTGCCATTGCTGCACTGGAACATGGGCTAGTTTCCTGGTGTTTTGGGTAATCTTGATGATGGCTTCACCGTGATCATCAATGTGGATGCAGCAGTCTGAGGTATTAAACTTGCCGCATACTCCACCTTCTTCTGCTAGTAAGTAGTCTAATGCTAGCTGATTTTGGTACATGGCTGCTCGGGTTTGCCCTTGCTGGGTGTTAAGCAGTTCAAGAGCAAGAGAGGTCTCATTAGGAATTACCTCAATTAGCGCGTGCAGTCTGATGATCCGGTTTAGCATGTAGATGGGAGTTTGGTATCCCCAGCTCCCATCTTGTGCCCATGTTGCAGGTCCGTAAGTTTCTAGGATCCTCGCTGCTGGCCACTCTTCTTCTTTCCATCTCTGGGTCCCTCCTATGTCTCTTAGAACGAGAAAGCTTGTCCTATAGGGGGATTCCGAGGTGGGCTCCAGCGTTTTCAGCAAGTAGGAAGAAGTTTGGTTGAATGGCTCCAAGAGTGCACCTCCCTTTCCAGAGACGTGGTAAGTTGGAGTAAGCTCAGTTACTGCAGATCCAATAGAGGTCTTGTGGTGCCTCCCAGAAGTGGGGTTGAATCCGTGCTGCTGTGATCCAGTACTTGGAAATTTGTGGCAGAACGGAGTATGGATTTCCTTGATCCCAGCACTGCCAGAGTCTCTTAACAGAATTCAAAATGCAATTTTTGTTTTTAATTTTTTCTGCAGACCAGAATACATCTGGCTCTTGGGGTATCCACCAGTGTTTTTGCCCATCAGTTACCAGGTACCTTTTCCATATTGTCTCACCAACTTCTTTTAAAAATTTTCTTCCTTTCCTCCAGATGCATTCTTCTCCAATAACAGAATTGCTTAGCAGCCAGGTTTCATTTTCATGTCGGGTTGCGGGGGAAAGATCACTCAGTTGGATTAAATTGGGGGGTCCAAGACTGACTCCCCGCCAAGGCCAACTTTCCGATTCTAAGTTCCTCCGCACACCCAGCAATTTGTTAAATTTAGCTGTTGTCCAATCCTTTCTGCCAGGTCAATAAATAAGTTTTTCCTTGACATCAAAGGATTGCTTTCTTTTTTTTTTCCTTTTCTTCTATGACCACCTCTTGGATCAGATCAGTGTCATAGGTGTTTCTTTTTAATAAATCTTCTGTTTTGGTTATATATCTAAAATTGAAACAGAGCCAATCGTCTTGGGAGTGGCACTCTCCCTTCTGCTTATGCGTTTGGGTGCCAATGTTTCTGCCAATCCAATATTTGTGACCTTTTTCTGAGCAGGTACTCAGTTCTGTTAGGTTTTAACAAGATGGATTAACGTAAGTATGTGCTCGGAAAAAGTGTCGGGATTTGAAATGAGTTTCCTTCTGCCTGATACACAGTCTTGTAACATTTGTTACAATGGTTGTCTCCTGCTTGTGTGAAGGGGAGCCAGAGGATCCAGAGACAGATCACATTTAGTAGGAGGATGTCGCTCACCTTCCCCATCAGGCAGGCCCGGGAGGAGATATTAGCATTCAGGTCGCCTCTGCTGGTGGGGCTTGTCGTCTTTGCTTCTCTAGTCCTTTCTTTGGCCGTCTCACCTTCAGATGGTTTTTCAGTGATCTCAGACTCCTGGATCTCAGTGATCTCAGACTCATGGTTATTTTGGGGTTGGCCTTGTCAAAGGTTAGTTATCATGCCTGTAAATTTGGAGCCTGATTGTACTGTTATTGAAGGAGAATGCTGGCTTCAAATGGAGCCTTACTGTAACAGTTGATGTGACAATATGTTTGTGTGAAGGCAGAATCTGTAAAAAGGGAACAACAAGGAGCAGAATTAACAACTACTTAATTTAAATATTTTTCAACTTAGTCTAACAACTTGTAGCTAGCGCTTATTAACGAGGTATAACTGGGGATGAACTGAGATTACAGGGTTTTATCAACTTGGACTGAGGGATGCTAAGTGGAGCTTTCAAACAAGGTATTTAATTCGATGGTTTGTCTGGAGGTTTCTTTCCTTCAGTTGGTGGTGGTGCTACTGGACCCTTCACTCTCTTGATGTGCGTCCAGCCCTTTTCGAATGTTTGGACAGCAGTTTCGGTTGCTAGCTGGACCTGAAATGGACCTTCCCAAGATGGGGTTAATGACTTCTCTTTCCAGGATTTTACTAACACCCAGCCACCTGAATTGATGTGATGTAAATTAAAATCAAGTGGAGGTGTTTGTGGAAGAAGACCTTTTTCCCTTAGCAGCTCAAGATTTTTTGCAATTAACGGTACATACTGTCCTACATTGGTGTTCCCACACTCTTTCACGTTCAGTTCTTGTGATGTAACAAGGTAGGGCAATCCATATAACATCCTGTATGGTGAACAACCCAAATCAGATCTTGGCTGTGTTCTAATTCTAAGAAGAGTGAGTGGAAGGCATTTTACTCATGTCCATTTTGTTTCCAGCATTAATTTTGTGAGAGCGTTCTTGATTGTCTGGTTCATCCGTTCCACTCTCCCTCAGCTTTGTGGATGCCATGGGGTGTGTAATCTCCAATTTGTTCCTAATTGCTGAGCTAACTGTTGCACAATTTGGGAGGTAAAATGGGTACCTCGATCTGAATCTATGTGGTGGACTATCCCGTAACGAGGGATAATTTGTTCAAGAATCACTTTACTCACTGTCTGGGCTGTTGCATTGACAGTTGGAATGGCTTCCACCCAGTGAGTAAGGTGATCAACGATTACCAATAGGTATTTCCACCTCTGGACAGGTGGCATTTCCGTAAAGTCAATTTGAATGTTTTGGAAAGGCCTGATTGCTAATTCAATTCCTCTGCCAGTGTTCTTTTTCATTACTTTTCTGTTAACTTTTTGACAGATTACACAGTCCCGTGTTATTTGGTTGGCTATTTCATAAACACCAATGCATCCAAAAGTTCTGAGGTAGTGATCCGCCAGAGCTTTTGAACCCCAATGATTGGTTTGATAAATATTTTGTAAAATTTCTCAGGTTAAATTTTTGTTTAAAATTTGGTGATTATCTGGTAAATACCAGCGGCCTTGAGAATCTTCATTAGCTCCAATTAATACTAATTTTTGCTTCTCTTGATAAGTAAAAATGGGCGTGGGTAAAATGTTAGTTTGTGGAGTAGTGTCAGTTGTGGTGGTGTCAGTTGGAAGTTGGTTCACTTCCATCGCTTTTATCTCTCCTTCCACTGCTGCTTCTTTTGCTGCCAAGTCCGCTAGGTTGTTCCCTTGAGCTTCTTTCGTAGCTCCTGACTGATGGCCTGGGATATGCACCACTGAGATCACCTGAGGCAGTTGTAGTGCTTTTAGAATATTTAAAATCAATTCTTTATGTAAGATATCTTTTCCTTTGGTGTTTAGGAACCCCCTTTCAGACCAGATCTTTCCAAAGGTGTGGACTACGCCATAGGTGTATCTCGAGTTGGTGTAAATGGTCCCGATGCTTCCGGCTAGTCGGTGGAGTGCTTTTTCTAGGGCATAGAGCTCACAGACTTGAGCTGACCAGGTTGATGGTAATTTGCCCTTTTCTAGCATGCACATTTGGTGTCCGTTGACCGCTGAATAGCCAGAGCACCATTTTCCATCTACCACTCGAGACGACCCGTCAATGAAGAGGATTTCCGCTTCATTGAGGGGACAATCCACTAGGTCCTCTCTGACTTTATTTGGATATCACTTATATCAATACAATTATGTTCAATTTCATTTTCTGATGGGGTTCCCGTAAAGGAATTGGGCTGGATTTTGATGTGCGCATATGACTAGCCTCAGGTGGTCTGAGTGTGTGAGAATGGCCTCATATTTGACCATTCTCGGGTCAGTTAACCACTCTGCAGCCCTGTGTGTTAAAATGGTTTTAATTGAGTGTGGTGTATGCACAGTCAAATTCCCACCAAAAATGAGTTTTTGGCTCTCTGAGACCAGAACGGCTGCTGCGGCGATGGACTGGATGCAGACTGGCCATCCCCTCTGGACACTGGATCTAGTAACTTGGAAAGGAAAGCAACTGGCTTCCTGACTCCACCCCACTCTTGGGTCAAGACGCCATAGGCAATTCCTTTTTCCACATTAACAAATAGATCGAAGGGCTTTTCTAGTGAAGGGAGGCTTAAAACAGGGGCTTTCGTTAATTTCTCTTTCAAATTTTGTAATTTTTGTGTGTCTGAATCAGTCCAATTAAAAGGTTCTTCTTCCATTAATTTTTCATATAAAAATTTGGCAGATTGTGAATACTGATCAATCCACAGTCTGCAGTATCCAAGTAGGCCTAATAATTGCTGAATTTCTCATTTTGAAGTTGGAGGTGGTAAATTTAGGATTCCTTCTACTCTTTCGGCACTGAGGTTTTTTGTGCCATGGCCAATTAGGTGTCCTAAATACTTCATCTCCTGTAACACGAATTGTAATTTAGGTTTTGACACCCTTAGTCCATTTTTCCCTAGAAAATTTAGTAACTGAATTGTAGCAGTTCTCACCGTAAACTCCTGTCCTCCAGAGAGGAGCAGGTCGTCTACGTACTGAGTTACCTGAATCCCTTCGGGTGGAGAAAAGGAACTTAGCAAATCTTCTAGCGCTTGGCCAAAGAGTGTGAGTGCCTCGGTGTAACCTTGAGGCAAGTGAGTCCAGCGCAGCTGCTGCTTTCGTCCAGTGTCTGGATCCTCCCAGGTAAATGCAAAGATGTCTCTGCAATGAGAATCTAGAAGACATGACCAGAAAGCATCCTTAAAGTCAATAACAGAGAACCAGGCATGTGTTGGGGGTACCCAACTCAGGAGTGTATAGGGGTCCTGCACCAACGGATACCTGGTTTGGACTCTCTTATTGACCTTATGCATATCTTGTACAAGCCGGAATGACTTATCTGGTTTCTGGACAGCCAAAATTGGGGTGTTGTAAGTGGATTTACAGGTCTCGAGAATTCCATCTCGTAATAAGTCCATAATAACAAGCTTCAGGCCCTTTCTTTTGTCCTTGGAGAGAGGGTATTGTGGTACACGTACTGGCGGGCTGTTTGGGAGCAACTCAGTGGTTAGAGGTGTGATGTCCATTTTTCCCCGGTTGCCAGGTTTCTCCCACACTACTGGGTCAATGTATTGCTCATCTGCTAGAGATAAAACAAACAATTTAGTGGTCATTTTCCTGCTTTGCGGTACCACCCCAACTCCTAGAGGTATTTGGAAGTCACGTCCTGAAAGATTGGTCCCAGCTTGAGGTAGGTATAGAACGTCCCCCATATGAGTGCGCCCTTGTATGGAAATGGTTACATTTTTAATTATAGGGATGGCGAAAGTTTCGGCCTTTGCACCATATATATTTAACACATTTTGTGAGATAAAACATCCTGGAGGTTTTTCAGTGACACAGGTTCTTTCGGCACCTGTGTCCACTAAAAACTCCACTTCCTGTCTCTGGGGTCCAACTTCTAATTTTATCAAGGGCTCTTTTAAGTGTTTTTCCCCCAGAGAATAGAGCCCCTGACCCCTTCAGTTATTTAAAATTTGTCCCTCCACTTGGTGGACTCCTTGATCTTTCTGTTTTTTAAAACAGTGCCAGTGCCCGTGGCCTTCTTTATTACAGCATGTGCAAATTAGCGTCTTAGGTCCCTGAACGATTGAGGTAGATTGTAAGGTAGGTTGTATGTTACAAGTAAAAACTTGTGTCTGTGGCTGAGGGAAAATTTGGGTTTGCTGTTGTGGGATGCCCCCTTGGAAAGTTCTTTGTGTAGGAGGGTTGTGGATTGGAATATTAGTGCTGTTGCTCATTATCCGGCTCTTGGCCTTCATCCTCTCCTCATCTCTCCTAACAAAGACCTTTTGGGCTTCCTCCAACAATTAATCCAGTTCCCTCTCTGGCCATTTTTCCAATTTTTCTGATTTCCTCCTGATGTCAGTCCAGGAGTGAACTACAAAATGTACTTTTAGCATAGTCTTACCACCTTCACTGTCTAGGTCAATTACTGAATAGAGTTGGATGTTGTTCCTTAACCAAGTTATCCAAGCTGTTGGGGACTCATCCTTTTCCTGTTCCCCGCAAAATGCTTTTCTCATATTATTAACCTGGGGAACAGCTTCTCTTATACCTTTTGTAATTGGATTTCTGCAATATTTCATGTTCCTCCTGCCTTCTTCAGAATTTGGATTCCATTCTGGGTCTGTCATTGGTAGTTTTTGCTCTCCAATCGGGCCCTGATTAGAATTATTTTCTCTGTCCCAGACTGTCACTCCTGTGGCTTTAATCAGTTTTTGTTCTTCTATTGTGAATAAAGATTGTAAGATTGATTGCATCTCTCCCCAATTATAAATATTAGGGCCGAGGAATTGATCAAATTGATCAGCTAGACCAATGGGGTCAGTCATTAAACTTTTCATTTCCTTTTTATAAATTCTCGTACCTCTGACGAAGCCAGAGGTACGGTTACATAACCAATTCCTCCTTGAGCATTTCCAATGGGTACCTAAGAGGTAAAATTTTAGACTCATGGAGGGTGCTAAGGCAGGTGGGACAGTTGGGTGTTTTAAATGATTTCTTTCTAGTGCAAGATACTGGGCCATCCTGACTAGAGGAAATCTTGTATCCAGTTGTCTGTGTGAGAGCAGGAAGGAACAGAAATTTCTTTTTCACTTTCATTCTCACTTTCTGAGTCCCTTTCGGTTGGGTGACTCGATGAAGGAAGGACCCTTTCTTGTTCGATTTGGACTCTCCTTGCTGGAGCAGTTACTGGAGGAAGGTGGTCTAGACGGTCCCACTTTGGTTGATTTAATTTAGGGTTTTTTTTAGTTTTTGTTTTGGTTCTTCTGCAATGGGTAAAATTTGGTTTGAATTTTTATTATAACCAATTGAATTAGATTTTGTTTCCTCTTCCAATTTTTTTTTCTTGTCTTGTTCTTCATCTTGTTTTTGCCAATGATTTAACTAAATTTTAGCATAGTCTAATTCATCAGAATATATTGGAGCTTTGTAATGTATGTAGGAATGTAAAGCTTCGCAGAGCCACTTTTCAGAAGACCCATACTTGGGCCACTTGAGCCCATCTTTGCGAATTTGATTTTTTGGCCACTTAAGAACACAGTAACAAATCATTTGGAACTGGTCTTTTTCTTTAGTTAAAGCATCTTCTTCCCATTTTAAAAGCATCTGCCATAATGGGCTGTCTGGGAAGATTTTGTATTTCTTCACTGGGTCTTTTCTTTCGCTATTTGTTTGCCTCATTTTGTTACTGGGAAGCAAACAAGTAGCTTGTGCAGAAGAATTTGTTTAATTAAATAAACCAAAGTATTGTGTAATGAAAACAAACCAAAATATTGTATAATAAGATAATATTATGAAATAACTTAAAATCAATACGCTATCACTATATAAAATCACAATGGTAATACATTTAAAAGCATAAAACGCAATACAACTAATGCAGAGAAAGGTAAGTAAAGATAGTAGATGTGTAAGGGAATTAATGATGGTGGATTTGTGGGAAAATTAAATATGGTAGACTAGTGGAAAAATAAATATGGCGGATCCGTGGGAAAAACAAATATGGTGGACTAAAAGAAATTAATTTTCGATTATAATAGGAATGATTAGTGTGTATTTAAATCGTTTAAGGTATGATTGAAATTTAGATAACTTTATATATAACTTAAAATTTAGGGACCACAGTGGTCTTTATTAGCAAAAGAGAGATTAAAATGGTGGCCCTGCCTGCCTTAAGTAATTTGTTAGTTTTAAGTAATAGATTTAACTGTAAATTTAAAATATTTATAATTGAAGAAAAAAGATTCTAATGAATAACACAAACAGCAATCCAAAGTACCAAAATAGTATTCTAGGATTAAAGCAGATAAAACAAGTAACAACTCTAATCCAATAAATCAAATAATCTGAACCAGCAGAGAGTATAAAGGTGCTAGATAGCACTGACCACAAGAGTCCAACTAGAACAAACTGACGCATTCACTTAGAACAACAAAATGGCGTAGTACAAATTAAAAGGACACAAAATGGTGGCCCTTCCCACCAAAAACTAAGAATTCAAAATGGTGGTCCTTCCCGCTGAAATTTAGAAAATTCAAAATGGTGGCCCTTCCTGCCAAAGAGAAAGAGAAAAGAGGAATTTAAAATTATGTGTCTCTTCGGTTCTAGACCCGAGGAGACTGAGACACTAATAAAATCGAAATGGGGCCGCGCGCACTCCTAAAACATGGAAACCTCCCCAAGAAAGGCCAACTACCACACTTATAAAAAGAATTCCACTTGAAGGTTTCCCCAAAAAACTAGGGGCCCTAAAAAGGGTAGGTCCCTAACTAAATACCCTTTAAGAAGGGGTCAGGCCTTTCCAAGTTGTTCTCCACCCGAGGTGTCCTTTCTCTGCTGCAGTGATCCTTGTGGCAGTCTGGTAAATCCAAGGGGAAACAAAAAAAAATTGCAAAAATTCAAAAATAAAAAAATTAACCAAAATCCCTGGATTTTAGGGCAAAAAGAAGGATTCCCGACGAGTCCCCAAAACAGTTGTGAGGAAAGAGACAACTCTTATTTAAATTAAAAATTAAAATAGTTTATTTTAAAGCAGTGGCCATTATCTGTTTTGATTTCCTTGGAGACCCCCAAGACTGCAAACGCCTGGAGGAGGTGTTTTCTGGCGTGTTCAGCCTTTTCTCCTGCGTGGGCAGAGGCGTAGACTGCTCTGGAAAAGATATCTATGCTGACATGAACATACTTTAGTCGGTCAAATTTGGGAAAGTGAGTGACATCAGTCTGCCACACCTCACAGCTAGCCAGCCTTCTGGGGTTCACCCCAGTGCCTAATGAGGGGAGAGCTGACCGCTGGCAATGTGGGCACATATCCACGATGGCCTTTGCCTGACTACGCATCAGGTGGAACTGACGGACCAGTCTGGGTACGTTCTGGTGGAACGTTTGATGGCTCAGTTTTGCCTGCTCGAAAACTTTTGGCATCCTGGCCATTTCTGCAGGGGCGGCAAGGGCATCCACTCTCTCATTGCCCTTGGCTCTCGGGCCTGGCAGGTCTGTGTGCGACCTCACGTGCATCACAAAGAATGGATACTCTCGGTGGGAGACAAGATATACTAACTTCAAGAGCAACCAGAAGAGATGTTACTTTGAAACTTCTTTCATACTCTTTGCTCTTGCTACCACTCCTGTGACATAGGCCGAATCTGTGACCAGATTGAATTGTTCAGGGAGCCTCTCAAAGGCTCTGACGACCGCGGCCAACTCAGCAATTTGAGGGGAACCCTCAACGTACTCAATGTCTGCCTCCCACTGCTGAGTTTGAGGATCCTTCCAGGTCATCACTGATCTATGGGATGCTCTGGACACGTCTGTAAAAATTGTCACAGCCTCTAGAGGTTGCCTGCTTCTGATGTCTTTTGGGAACAGAACAAACTATTCCTGGAATAATTTGTGAGCAGGAGGATGGACTGAAATCTGTCCCATGTAGCTATCTAAAGCGTTTCATTCTCAGCCAGTAGCTGCTTGAACATCTCTTTGGTCAGTTTGGCGGAGGACAATTTGTCCTGCTCCAAACAGACCGGCAAGTGAATGCATGAGAAGTCACACCCAGCCAATTCCCGAAGCCTTGCCCGAGCCTTCCGAGTTAACTGGGCCATCAGTTCCTGGGCCTTAGTGATGGTTTTGGACCTTGTCTTGTTCAGAAACACCCACTCGATGATTAGGAGAGAGTCTTTCTGGCCCCGGTCCCATTGCAATATGAGCCTGTTGAGGTGGGGCAACTTTCCCATTACAATGGATTTGAAGGGCAGTTCCAATTTGCAACAATGCGCCTGCTTCTCACGCATCTTAACCTCTACCTTTTCCAAGGCAGCCCTTGCCTCTGGGGTCAAGGTCCTAGGAGAACTCAGCTCCTCCTTCCCTTTTAACAAATGAATAGGGGGGCTAGGTCTTTGGTGATAATCCCTAGCCAGGGCCCGATCCATCCTAAAGTGCCACACAGTGAATGAAGGTCTGCCAGTGTTTGGAGATCACTTTTAATGGCCAATTATTACCTTGTGGCCTGGCCTAGGAAGAATCTTATAGAGAGCACTCACTCATCCTGAGACCTTGTCTTTGGTGAGTATCACAGTGACCGCTGCTGTCCACTGCCCAAGCTAGCTCCAGCGGTGTGCGGCAGGAGTGGGGAGCAGCTGGAGGCACGGAGCTTTAAGGCTGCCCTCTGAAGCCTCTGCTCTACCCAGGGGAGCACAGGCTCCAGGCACTGTAGCAGTCAGCAGCCCTCGAGGAAGGGAAAGATAAAAAGTAGTGGGGAGGCTTGCCATGGCAGGCAATCTAACTTTATTGAAGAGAGTCCATGGCAAACAAGCAACAGTTGCTGAGCGACCATACCTTATAAAGGGGGGTTGAACAAGGGGAGTAACCCAACTAGGGACCAATAGGCAGATCAGGAGGGAGGGACACTGGATGGAAGGACTCACATCTGGTCCAATGGTCTTGGTGGGTGGAGGGAGAGGGGTCACATGCCCCACTGGGGCATGGAGGTTTAGGGGATTTCCAAGAGGGGAGGTATCTGAGGGGGCAGGGTCTCGGGGGATTGATGGCGACCATATAAGGGTAGTTAGGGAGGGCTTGGGTGACAGACACAGAACAGTCCAGAACTCCGGGAGGGGTTTGGGTGATTGATAGTGCCAGAACAAGAGGAGGGGATAACCATTTTTGGGAGCACTGGGGGAATGGCTTGGATCTGGGACAGACCAACTGAGAGCAGAAGTAGGGAAGGTAGAGACGAACCATTAGGGTAAAAGAACATACAAAAATACAATAAAAACATCGCATCACCACAGGTGACAATCTCATAATTTCCTGACTTGCACCTGTGTGAGGCTGTAATGGACTGACCACCTTGAAAGTCTCTATGTATTCATTTTGAGTGCCTGCTCTGTCACTTAACCTCTGTCAGAGTCCTGGAAAATGTTAGAGAATGGTAATGTATTCAGGATCCTCAATACACAGTCTGCAGAGCTGGGAATGATGGCATTTTCCATTCTTTTTTCTGGAAACCTCTGCTGAGACACCTAAATTCTGATGGCAGTCAGTGCAGGCTGCACACCTACAACCTGGGTTGCTATCTGGAGGTGCCCACTTCTCACCATACCTTGGGGCCATGGCAGTAGCAATCCCACTGAACCCAGTCCAAGACTAGGAATGGTTTTGTTGGTACGGCTAAATGGGAGGAAGAAAAAGAATCAGAGTTCCAGAGACAGTGAGCAGAGGACAAGGTCTACATGGATCTGAGCTGCCAGCGACATTGGGATGAGCCATTCTTCCTGCTATTGTGGTTTGTTTAGCAGGAAGGCAGCTGTGCAATTTACAGTATCCATAAGGATTTGGTGTTTGGAGGGGATATCCGGGAAAACTGGAAGGAGGAACTGGTTTCTCTAAGATGGGTGTATGGACAGCGGAAGAGGAGAAGGAATGAGACTTCACAGGATCACTGGCAGATGAGAGGAGCAGATGGGGCCCAGCTGGGAAGTGCTTTGCTGTGTGCTACCAAAATCAAAGGCACTGATGGCAGCGTGTCATGGGCGTTCATTAGAGAAGCCCTCCCGTTGAGTCATGAGGTGCAGAGAGGATGTCCCTTACTTTCTAAAGTCCTTCTTAGAGAGGAGCCTGAGTGTGGCTGGATCCAGTCTGAGCAACAGTTTATGTTGACTTTGTCAACAGTTTATGTCTAAAGGTTTATTTATGCATAATCGAACCTTTATACAACTTTGTCCTACAGGATTAAGGATGGCAAACCAGATGTATTTATATAAATATATATGATTTATTATGATAATGATTAGACAAAAAGATCTTAATCAGAATTATTTAGTACAAAGTACAGGAGCTATAACTATTCTAATATAGTGCACTATGAAGCGATATTGAAGCAAAAGCAATTGTATTAAAGCAATTGTATTAAAGCTAGCAAGAACAATTATTAAGTAGAGATTGATGTTACTCACCCATACCAATGACTGTAGGCAGATTTCTTTCGCTCAGCCTTGAGGAATAAGCGTGAGGGATGTCCCCACTGAAGGGAGGAATCCCCACACATACACCCTAAGGATGTTAGGAGACCCCACTGTTAAAATTTGGAACTGGGCTTTTATAGTATAAAGTGATGCGCTGTCAGTCATATGTCTCCAGGCCAGGTGTGTCAGCTCAGCACCTCCAGGTTAGTGATCAGTAGTAGCACTTGTTTGTTCTTTTATCCTGGTATCTTACCAGGTCTACCACATCTTTATCTCACTATGAGGATGTTGAACTTTGAGATTGATGTATCATACTGGTTTCAGCATTATTCAGTACCAAAAGCAGCATGAGGTTCCCTTCTTCATTTACCACTGATAGCTTTGGAAGTAGAGCATTGTTCGAGTTGTTTTCCCCATTCCAGGCAGAGCATCCTGCTACACAGGGGGAGGCATGAGGAGAAGGTGGCAAATGCAGTTCTTTCTGCATTTGCAAAGGTGAACAGGTGCTTTCTGCATGGCATTGTGCACAGGTTGTGTGCGGGGACCATGGGTGGACAGGGGGACTGTGGCTGTGTAGGGGAGAGAGGGACAACCTGAGGGCCAAGAGCTGCTTCCTTGGCTTATGTCACCCATAAAATCCCAGGATTTGAAGCTGTATGCTCATGATCTTGAACTCTGATGAGTTAAAGGTGTGGGAGGAGAATGATGTATTCCACAGTGGAAAAACTTGTCCTGTTTTGGAGCTGCATGTTGATTTATGTTACGTAGGTTCAGCTTTTTGGCAGCTTTTGTTATATGTTGTGTTATTGTGAAAGCAATGACAAACCTCCTGTGCATTTGAAGGGGATAAATTAGTCTTAGGGAAAATGTGCCCTTTATGGTGTAGTTCTACTGTCTGCTAGCAGATGGTGCTGCGATATATCCGGGAGCTGGGAACCAGCTTTTTCAACTTCGAGGGGATGTGAGAAAGCAGCATCTCCTTTATATTTTCATTAGGGTTTGTTCCTAAATTTGTTTTACTACAAAATGAAATTCTTCTCCTCTGTGTTGTTCTGCTTCCAGCTTCGACCATCTAAACAGGTCAGCCAGTTTTATTTTTGCCTCTTTGGATTATGACAGGGCTGGCAGGCAGAATGCAACTCAGACCCAAATCCTTCCACTGGAAGAAAAGCTATTCATGGCATTATTCCCCACAATGTAAGGTTTTCTTATGTTTACAAAACTGGCTTTTTTGGCCTATGCTGGTCTTGCAGACTTTAATAGCAGTCTGAAGTTTCTGTCAATAGATATACCCGAGACACAACCTAAACAACCCCTGAGAGTCACTTCTGCCCTAGTTTTTAATGGTTTTTTTATCTTGCATGCTTGATACTGTGATCCACTGCTGATTGTTTTTCTTGCCATGTGCAGTGTGATTAAAGGTTTGTCTCAGTGGTTTCTTTCTGGGAAACAAAAAACCCCAGAACCAACCCAAACGCTTTTTTATATTGAAAAAAAGAGAATATTTGAAGGAACTAGTGAAGGATGGGATCAGCCTATTTAATGTCTAAATTTAAATGTCTAAAAAGCTGCTGAAAAAGTAGGGATAGATCTCATTTGCTTTCTAGAACTGCTGTCCAAGAGGTGCTTAAACTCTTCTTGCTTTGCTTGGTAGGTCCATGGAGCACCTGTATTCTTGGAGAGTGGCTGAAAATGCTAGAGCTAAAGGTCAGAAGCACCAAGAAGAAAGACCCTCTTCCTGCAGCCAGCACACTTGGAGCCAGACAAGGATTTCTGTCACTAGCCTCAGGTTTTTCCTGTGAGGGTGTATTCTGAAAGTCCAGGGAACTGCGTGTGAGACTCCTGTTTTGTCCTGCCCAGCTGAGCATCAGGCTTTCTACCCTGGGTTCGTGTCAGACTCCGTGTAAGAAGAGAGGGAGCAGATCCCCCCACCATCCCTGCCAGAATGCTACATGACTGAAATAATCTGGGTTAAGAAAAATGTCCAAAATAGGTAATTATTGCCATTTTTCTGCTTCGCCCTGGATCTTTCCAGTGACCCAGTTTCCAGCACAAACCCATAAAGTTGTTAAAAAGTCAGAGAAGAGAGCTGCAGGATGTGAGCAGAAGTGATTGCAGGGAGACATCTCTCTGGGTGGCTTCACTGCTGAGGAGAACATGCCCATGGACCCATGCTCCACACTGAGGAGGAGCCTGGACAGAAGCCTGCTAGCTCACAGGGAAGGAATTGTGCCAGAAGCTCTCATGAAAAAAGAAGTGAGCACCTTTTTTTTCTGGAGAAATGTTTGCATTTGCATCAGAAGGACCAGGGAGAGGTCCCTGATGTTTAAGCACATCTGGACCTCAGGTAGTATTTTCCAAACTCAGCACTTCATACCTAACATCAATAATGTCAGTCCAGTCCTGCATGGCCAAGTTCTTCAGATACATTTATCTTGCTGATGGTAATTCCACCTGAACTCACAAAGAATCAATGGGTCTCAGTGCAAGATTATACCCAGTGCCAGGGCCCAGTTCCAGTGGTGATTTAAAGTGCCCAGGTGCCTTTTCCTGAGCTCTCTTGTGTTCAGAGCAAGGCTCGAACATTCTGGGTGCTCAGTAGAGTGGATTTCTGTGCCCATGTGCCCATGCACTCCTGTGGGGAAGTATGAGCATGAGTATGAGTATGAGAAGTTTGTGTCTTGGAAAATCTATGACAGTGTAGGACCAGAAACCTGGGCCACAACCAGTTTGTTTTTTCCAATTACAGACATGCAAAAACTGGTGAGAATAATCTTCAGAAGCAATTAAAGCAGTAAATCAAATTTGACAATTTAAAGGGCAGTGGTCAGGATAACATTATCCATTTCCAAAAGTGACAGTGATATGTTTCTGGACCTCAAACAGGTTTGTATTTCCCTGTGATTTACCAGAAACATGTTTCAGATTCTAATCTGATTTCCTAGGCTAGAGAAGAAGTGACTAAATGAGCTGATAATACCTGGCAGCTGTCAAATGACTTCTTGCCATCTAGAGAGAAACAGAAGAACATATGTTCTGATCTCCTGCTACTTAAGTTAGAGGATGAAAGAAATAGAAGGGGTTTAAGTTGGAAATGAGATCATGTATTATGCCCTTCAGACAGCATGTAATCTGGCTAATGGCATCACAGAGTTATATAAATAACTTCATTAAAATGAACTTGTTAAATGAGCTAAATAAATCAGACTCATTTGTCAAAGAGCTGGGATGAAATAATCAGGTTAATTTAAAACTGCTCACTGGGGGGATGATTCCTGAATTTGTTCCACCCGTGAAACTGCTATCAATGGCTTCAGTCACCAGTGGGAGCCCTGAGCCCAGTGTGAAAATGCAGACTGGGATTCCACATTTGCCTTTCCAGGAGCTGTCTCTTGTGTCTGTAGCAGTCTCCAGGGTCCCATACTGAAGATATGTGTTCCAGGGCATTTAGAGCATTGTCCAAGACCCACCAGATCTAAATTCTTCTCTGGTGTCTGGGAGCTGTTCAGCCCTGTAGTCTGTGCTTTGCTGTCTGCTCTCTGCCTCAGAATGAATGGTAAAATTAATTTTAACCAATTGCTTCTGGCACCTGTCCCTGCCTTGATGGGAGGACTATGTGATGGCTCAGGTCTTTTCCTCACAATTAATTCAATGCATTGTGCCTAAATTTTCCCTTTCCTCATTAAGCCCTTTACTTTAGCAGTATCTGCAGAGGTCAGAAGGATAAATCTACTTCTTCAGGCTAGAGGTGGACTTGCTCCTCTGCGGTCTCCACACCCCTTACCTTTGTAGGGGTGAATAATAACCTGCTGTAAACTCACTCCACTGCAGGAACCAGTCAGACTGTGCAGAATTAGACCAGCTAATGATGTGAATCTGTAGGGAGTGAACAAGTAGGAAGATTGTCCCAGATACAGGCTGTCTGTCTGTTTGTCCTTCCTAGTTTACTGAAAATCTCAAGTTTTAGCTTGTGCTCCAGTGTAAGAAAAATTGCTCATATGCCATCATCATGCACTGGACATCCCACTTTTACCAGATGACCAGTTTTCTCTTCGTTGCATTTTGGATACTTTTCTTTTACATAGTAGAGGGACAGGATGATAACATGGATCTCATAGAAAATGGGTTTATAATCAGCATTTACAGACAGGCACATTTCAAACAAAGGAGTGAGGAATCCATGCTTTGTGTTTATGTCTTCCAGGATCACAGTTGTGAGTACACACATTGTGCTCCTACACAACGAATCTGCCCTGAAGTGCCTGTAGCTGGCAGCTATGAATCTATCAAATGAGAAACTGGACTGTGAATTCAACTTTCAGGAATAAAAAACCTTTCAGCTCTTTAATACCTCTCAGTCCTGCCCTTTGGTTGTGCTCCAGCACAGGTGAAGGGTTGTGCGAACATTAGGCTGCAAGACAAATTCTTTGTTCCCAGAGCACTGATTTATCCAGCCTGGTTGCTGGTAGCAACCTCTGGGCTATTCTAGCCCTGTGAGATGAAAACAAGTTTGGGGATCTGTTCACAGGTGGATACTCCAACCTCACCCCCTCCTCCTGTTTCAGTCAGGTGTGTGACATCCTGCCAGAGGACTGCCCTAATCATAGCTTGTCCGTCAGTCCACTGGTCTGTACCTGTGGACCAGTGCATGGCTGTGCTTCCCTTGGAGCACCCGGTCCATATAGGGTTTGGGTTGTTGTTTTGAACAATTTGGGAACTTGTGAAAGTTCCCAAAGCCATGCAGTCGCCACCCACCTCTCAGGGGGGTCAAATCAGGAGCAAGTGCTAGGCAGAAGCTAAAATGCCCTCCCGGAGGCTAGGATACAGGGGAGCATGACCAGTTGATCCCCAGCTATGAGCTGCAGGACACAGTCCACAACCAGCTCAAAAAGGGGTTGAACTGAGAAATTCTAGACTTGTTATCAGGGTTTTACCATTGGCTGAGATTCCCTCTTCCCCCAGGTCCGAGTTACAGGGCAGCTTTCTCCTCTGACAGCTATTAACACAAATGTCAGCTCACCCGGGGCCAGCACAGCTGCAGTGTTTGTGCAATTCACATTGATACCAGGCAGCAGCCGTATGTGCGGGGCCAGAGGTTGCAGTGCTGTGGTGTTTGGGATGTGATGCTGGAGAATGTGCTAATCCCTTAGTAAATGTCAGAGTGCTGCTGCACTGGGGATTGGATCATGTCCAAGCAGAAAACTTTTTTTTGAGCTTGCAAATGATTTGTGAGTTTCTTCATTATGATAATTTTGAGAGTGCAGGTTTCTCTGTATAGAACTCCTATGAAAGAAAAGGAGTGATCCTCCTAGGGATTTGAAAGCATCTGGAAGATCTTGTGGTTATATATTTTTTTAATTCATGCCAGATGGGTCATATCCTCCTCATTTATATGGCTGTAAATCTGGATTTATCCCACCTGGATGACTCTTGTCAGAATCTGTCCAATGTTTTTTAGCAGATTGTCAGTCTAAACTGATGAAGTTAACCAGTAAAATCACTCTTACCAGTGAAGTGATCAGTACATTTCAAGTGTCAGACTCATTCCTTCAACTCATTTATAAAAGCTTTCTAACCATCTTGAGCCAACCAGAATTAAAATAAAGGGCAAAATGTTACTCTCACGAACATATGGCCACATTCCTGCATTGTAGCAGTTCAGTGCTGTACTACAAATTGCATCCTGGTTCCTGTTACAATTTATGTTTTCATCTGCCTGATCTTTTTTAAAATGAATTTGTTCTCAAATTAAATCAACACAAATCTTTAACTATGGCATGTAGTTGCTGGCAGGGCACCTTTCACTGCAGCTCAGTATCTAGAAGGAGCAGGAGGCAGGGTCAGAAGATGGTGGTGATGACAGAGGTCACTGGGTGACAAAAAGAAATATGGGAGGGATACTTCAGCTGGATGAAGAATCTGTATTTCTTAATCTGAAATGTTTCCATAATTCAGAAACACAGCTTTTTCAAACATTGATAGCAAGGCAAAGCTATGAGTAGCAAATGAGGCATTATAACATAAAATAACCAGCTTTGCCCATCAGTGTAAGGAACAGTGAAAGGATACCTGGCCTGTCTCTAACAGGTGATTCTGAGTTAACTGTCTAGGAAATCTTTTTCATCTCTGCAGCTGATATGTCACTGGTGATCAGAAAACTCTGTTTGAGGGAAAAAAAAGCATCTCTGCTTATAGAATTGACAAGAAAAACAAGAAATTACAAAATCCCTTTTTTTTCCCCCCTCAAATGAACAATATACCAATTAAAATACTCTGTCATCAATCAGCTATTTTGGAAAGAAAATCTAAAGTCATCAATGTTAAAATCATAGTCTTGAGATCTGTTTCTTACATGTTCTTCCTTCAAGGACAATGTGAACATCCATATGAGCAGGAGAAATTTTAAAAATGAGTCCTCAGCATTCTCAGTGTGTAAATACCTTAGTATATTCTAATGTCAATCATGACTGATTCTATGAATTTAGATCAGGAATATATATGATGGGATCCCAAGCTATAAAATGTTTTAAATGATATTTGGGTATTTAGGACCTTTTTCAGAATGGCTGAAATCCAGGGAATGATACAAGTTAAAGAGCCTGAATTTGAGGTCCTTGCACAGGAGCTGCAAGTCCCTTTTAGACTTTGCAGATTCCCTGCTGAGAAATATTGTCAGCTATGGCAAATAGAAATAATTTCCATATATAACATCAAAAATATTTCCAGCTGTGGCAAACAGCCCTATGATTAGAGAGCCTAGCAATTCCTAATTCTTTTGGGGAAAAAAATAGTTCCAGTTACATATATGAAAAAAATCTTTAAAAACACCTCAGCCTTCTTGATAAGACAGCCTTTAATAATTCACTTATCTCTGTAGTGAGTATTAGACACCACAGGCATTGTGAGGAGTAAATGGAAAAGTATGGAAAAGGAAAAAAGCCAAAGTACACTGCAATTGACAGTGAATATTGAAGTTATCAATTTGATAAAAGAACAAATAAATACTGTTGAGATATATATATATATATATATATATATGCAGTGATGTGGCTGAAATCAATTATTTAATTTGTTGTTTGTGCTTTGTTTTGTTGGTTGGTTGGTTTTGTTTTCTTTTTTGCTTATCAGTACTGTGCCTTTAATCTCAGAGCTGTTTGCTGCCTGCAGCAGCAGCAGCTGAGAGTCAGGCCAGTTGATCTTTCAGGTCTGATGCAGGATGCTGCACAGATTTCTGGCTTTTTCCCCTGTCCTTCCCTTTTTAATGATGGTTTGACCACAGAAGCTCTTCTAATTGACAGGAGAGATGCTGTAGCCTTTTATACTCTGCTCTTTCAGGCTGATGGAGTTGCCTCCACTCTGATCATTGGTAGCAGCAAGTCAGGCTCCAGCATTAAAAAGGTTTCAGGTGCAGATTTCCAGCGTGCTCTGAACTCATCTCTGAATATTTTCTAAATGTGTAGCTGCTTATGTCTGAAGCCAAGGCAGAGAGGCAGCAAAGGTCACTTGTAGAGATTATGTCTACATCCAGCCTTCTCCCAGTTTTCATAACATTCAGATGAAGGGATTAAGAGGTGGCCCCTGTCAGAATTTAGCAGGATAAGATATTTTCCCTGAGTGCCATGTGAATTTGTGTAAAGTCCCTCTCGCTCTGTTGATGCCTTTTCCTGGTCTTAAAATCAAGAGTCATTCATGGTTAGAAGGGAAAAAGGGATTTTACCTTGGTATTTATTTTAAGGATCCTTAGGTGCACTACGTACAGGTCATATGCATTGAAATGCACCCCGCAAAAATGCCCTCCCCAAAAGATCTGGTATAACATTATAGGTCTTACTAATTAGCATATCTATCAAAAATTCCCCAATGAGAGGCTCAAGTGAGCCCCCCTCCCCAAGGAACCTTCCCCTGGATGGTTCTATCTTAGTTTACAGAATGTGCTCTGGAGAGGACCTTGGGGTCTGGGGCACACTAACCTCTACCTACAAAGCTTCTAAAATGTTTGGTCTCCTAGCTTGACAAACAAGTCCAAGAATGAAGGCAAAAAGCACTAAGAATACAGAAGCTGTAAAAAGGTATAACAGGGGTATAAAAGAAAAGGCAAAAAATCATCATGGCATCACTGTGACCTTCACAGAATCTGCCAGTCAAGTTCATTTTTTCTGTGCAGCTATTTTTTAACCTCACAGTGTGTGATAGCTCTATTATGTGCATGAAGAGCCCAGAGAGAGGTGAATATCTCAATGAAGAAGTGACGAAAATATAATGTATTCCCCAGGTATTATTTCTATGCAACTTCATTGCATTAAGTCACAAAAAAATAGCAGAGAGAACTAACTTCCCAGTAAATTAACAAAAATGTCTGTTTTGTGCTTTGCCAATAAGAGAAAGGGGAGTCAAATTTATCAGAAAGAAAAAAACCTCTGAAAAAACTAATTTACCAACAGTTCAGCAGCATATATGAGAGTCAGACAGCTTTCTGTAGAAATGACTCTGTTTTCTATTTGCTCATTGCAGGTAATCATTGCTTTTTGATTTGGACAGCTCTGTGCAAATTTATTTTGTTCTGCTTCTGCAAATAGGAAATGGAAAGAAGTGTGATACGGTGGTGAAGCTGCACACAGAGCAGGCAAACCTGAGTTCTGTCTCCTCACTTTGCCTCTGTGTTGCTGCTTAACCTTGCATGAAGTATTGCCTTGCCCTGGTTGAAAATTAGAACTAGTCAATTTTCAGTTCACCCTTTTTCCAAAACTGGGACCTTTCTGTGAAAGAAGGTTTTGATTGAACCATTATTGGTAAAAATATTTGGATTCGATTAAAAAAAAAAGCAGAAGTTTTAAGATCTATTTTCATCAAGAAAACCCTAACCAAAATTAAAAAGAAAAAAAAAAAAGTTTTCCTTTCTCTAAGAAGGAGATGTCTGAGCTGCCCTCTTAAAATTCATTAGCCTCTGGAGCATCATCTGTACACTGCTGTTTCCATGGCTGACATATCCCAGTCTGGGCTTCTAAACAGGTTTTCACGGTTTCATAACATGATTATAACACAGTTTAGTTCCACTCAAACATACAAGACTGGTTTTAAATGACAGTCCAAGCACTGTGTCCTTTAAAACTGTGTGTTTTAGCACCTCTTTCCCTCTCTCTCATCATTGTCAACCTGGCAGGTTTTTTATTTTTGAGATAAGGAAAACATTTACTGACTTAAAATGCCATGAAGTTTGATTAATATTGATGTAATATCCTGGAACTACATAACTAGCAAAAAATTTTTATATTTATTTATTCTTTGAGTTTGAAATCCCTAATTTTTCCTTCTACCTTGGCCACTTAGATAGCCACTTCCAGTTAGAGATAATTTTCAGTGCTGAATGGTTACTGTGCAGAGGTTGGATGACTCTTCCACCATTTCCCTGTCAATTTGGGAACCACAATCCTGATTAGAACATGGGGAGCTGAAGAAGATCTTTTTTACCTCCGTCTGTCTTTGAGCTTCAAAAGTAAAATGTCCCTGTGGCAGAGACAGGACAGACATGGTAAATGGAGGATTCATGGCTGATGAAGGATTCAGGATTGAATCCTGACTCAGGGCAGTGACCCAGACCTCAGCCTACCTCCTGAATACCCTCTTGGCTCCATGGCATGATTCTTAGTTTCTCCTGTGAGATCTTTTACACTTTCTTTAATGACTTAAATAAACTTTGGGTCACCCAGAGATTTCTCTGCCTTGGAAACAGCCGGTTTCAAGATAGTTTGGACTCAGAGGTACATCCCCCAGCCCCAGCAAATACATTTAATACAAAGTTTTTGGTTACTCTATTTTTTTCCCCTCTACCTTTTCACAAATGAGCTTGCTCCATGGTGCAGAAAGCAAGCTGACAATAGAGCCCAAAGGTCACGTGATGGAAAAAAGTATTTCCTGGCCATCTGTGTTCAGGTTACTGCACTGGCAAACAAAGAAATAAATAGTGGGATAAATTGTTCATAGAACTATTAGGACAATTATGGGATTTTTCTTGTGATATGCATAAAATCTGATTATTACTTACAGCTATCTGAGGGTTACTGCTTCTCACAGGAGCTGAGAGTCTGGATCAGTCTCCACATTTGTGTGGCTCAGCGTCCTGCCCCTGTTGTGTCTGCACAGCTGCATCCAAAATCTTACACAAGCAGATGGGGAAGAAACCAGATCCAACAATTACCTCATCAAGACCAAACTTCTCTGGGTTTTGACCTGCTATGAATATCCTCAGAGTCTCTGTAAATGTTGAATCTTTTCCCTAAACATCAGTATGTGGATACCAGTGTGAGTTTATTTCCAGGGGCTCTGCAGGCAACAGTGATTAGAGGATGAAATATTATCTGTTACTGTCACAACTATTTCCATAGACCCAAAGTGACAAAGCCAAGACCTGAAGCCCCTTGTGTGACCAATCACACAAAAAGACACAATAGAAAGGTGGTTTTGTCCCAAACATTTTACAATGTGTTTCTCAGAGAAGAGATGGCAGGGGGGTGCAGATCAGCAGATTGAGGAATACCATGAAACAGGGAGTTTGGTCAGCAGGATCAGCAGCAATTTCAGTCTCCCAGGTGCCTTTTCAGTGTTGGTTTGGTTGGAGACACCACTTCTGTGCCTGTGATAGGAACTGAGGCACTGCTGGGGTGGGGACCAGTTATCTGCACTACTCTCACAAATGGGCTTTTTTGTGGATGACACTTTCCTTTTATTTGTTATTTTGAACCAACCATGTTATTAAAGAGCAAGATTTGACCTTTGCTCTCACTTCATTAGCATCCACAGTTCCAGCCTGTTGTTTATGACCATTACCTGAAATTCATATTTGTTGTGCCAGCTGCTGTTTGCTTTGGCTCTTGTTTGACTTTTTTCTGTTATGGCTTCAATGGTGGTTTTATCAACTTCCCCTTTCCACAGAGATCAGAGAGATGGTCAGAGAGAAAGGACTTATCAATTTTTCAAGTGGATGTAGGCTGTCACCTCTAACTAACTCACCTCTTGTATAGCACAGACCTCCAAATCCCACATAGTAATTTCTTCATGGAGTGGGAAATTCTGTTTCAGCTGTAGTGGTCCTTTCAGAATAATATCTGACCATGATTTAAAGATTTGTAGTAATATACAACCCACACAACCCTACACATGTTGTTCCATGACTTGCCTTTCCTATTACCATTCTATGGCTTACCTTATTTTTAATATGAAATTATTTAGCATCAGTTTCCAGCTATAATTCTCGTTATATCTTTTTTTTGGGGGAAGGAACCACCTAGAATCCAAAATATGTTTCTTGTACAGGCGGTGAACAAGGCACCTGTGAACAAAGCTCCTTTTCACCTTCTTCAAATAAATGGAGGAAAGGGGTATCTTCTCCCTCTTCCTGCAAGCTGTGCTTCCCAGACTTATTTAGATTAATTATGTGTCTAATTTTTTTCAATTGCAGATTGGATTGGGGGTGCCTGCATTTTGGTTCCACCATTTCATAATCTCAGAACTTACCTGTCAATGGCTAACACTCTCACCCCATAAATATTCTGTGAAAAGGCACAAACCATTGCACATACACCTTACAGCCATTAGGAATTGGGAACACTCAGCACTGCAGCTCACTGAATGAAATGGTGATCATCTTGATCAAGGAAAGAATCTCCCTGCTGAGTCAGAATTAACTTGAGCAGTGATTTCTGGAGAAAGCCACTCCTTTTTATCAGAATTCTGTTAATTGTATGTAGGGAAATGAACCTTATCAGGAATATCTTTGCTAGAATATAGTTGCACATTTCCATTTTTTTCAACAGATCTAAGGAGATCTGCAGGACCTTTTTTTCCTCCAAACAGCCCATGGTTTGACTTAGGCCATGTTAATTTGATACATTTCTCCAGTGAACAAATAGTTAACAGCTAAATAGTTCAATGTGCTGTCAGCACAGGATTTCAGAAAAGTATTAAATAGTGAAGAAAAAAAGAAAGGGGGTATAAGGAGTCACAAAGCCTCTTTAGTACTTTGTCTGCACCCTGCTAATTTCTGCCCTGGTAGTTTTTCACTCACAGTTACCTCTCTTTCCTTTACCAGTCATGGGCAATCCTGACCCAACCCAGTCCCACCTGCTGGCTGAAGGACAGTGATTTGGTTTGCATTTCCAGGGCACATCCAGCAACGAATTTCTCTTGAAAATACTAAGTCTTTTCACATGAATCTGGAACAAAGATAGTCATGAGCTCCTGAAAGCTGCCTTTGTGGTAGTGTGTCATCTTCCTTCAACTTCAAAGTTTCAGGCATTAAAAATCACTTTCTAGGCTAACTGGATGCTGCTGAGTGTTAATTGAAGGATGCCCCCTTGCCTTGCCTTGCCTTGCCTTGCCTGGCCTTGCCTTCCTGGTTTGTCTGAGCTGTGCTGTGGCTGCTGCCTGGGTTGGGCAGGGCTGTGAGAGCAGCAAAGCTGGTTCAAAGGGAGGGAGATGGGGTCAGTACACAGCAGTGGTACAGATTATTGCAAAAAATAGCTGAATTGTCACTCTCTTGCTAGGAGACAAAATAGTTTAATTCTCTGTCAAACCCAGAAGTGAACCCACACTTATACTCCAGGCGTTTATATCCTATTTAGAGTATTAGAGACTTGGAAGGAAGGAGAAGGAGAAAGGAGGGGGAGGGAAAGAAGGGGAAAGAAAAGGGCAGGTTTGTGTTTGAACCTGATCTTTGAGTACAAGGTGTCTGGATCCTGCAACAGCTGAAAGTACACACCTGAAAGTACAGTATTGGATAAATGGAGGAAAACTCGCTTACTACTTGTGTTTAAGTTTCATGGGTGTTTTAATACCATTGAGATGCTTTACAGAGTCAAAATACTAAAAAAATCTTAGTACCTAGCCTTCAGAAAATTGCTGGCATGGTAATTAATCCCTGTATCACTTCAGCTCTGTGAAAGGAGATCGGATATTTAGATATCAGCCTGGAATAAAAGCACATGTGCTTGTTTTGCCATAACATTGTTTAAATTTTTAATGAGAAAGTTTCCAGTATAGTAAATGTAATTGCACTTAAATAAGATGGCACAGGAACAATATGGGAACAGGTGAGTTCTTCATGATGGTTGCACCTGAGAGTCAGAGTCAATGTTATGCATCTCCACTAACTTTAGCAGGGTTGAAGCAGAGCTAGCCTCGAGGAAGCTGCAGGTTACCTACAGAGCCACTGGAGATCTGATCTGCACAGCACTGAGTCACCCAAGTCCCATCATCAGTACTCAAATGAACCGAGATGGGCAGAATTGCTCTTTGAACAGATGGTCCCTCTACACAGATTAGCTGTGATACCAAAGAGAAATTTCATACCTGGTGTGAAGCTCTTTCAGTCCTGGTGTTCAGCTTTGCACTTCATTCCTAGAGGAGAAAACAGCTCAGGCTTTATTTTGCCAAACGAGTGAGAGCTTGCACAGCCAGGAGTGCCAGTGTGACACATGGAAAGGCCACAGATGACAATTCATCTCTGCCTGTTTCCAAACCTTGCTTGCACCAATTTTTGTGGACATCCAAAGGGAAAGATAAAAATAAGTGAGGAACTCAAGAGGGAATTCTTCCACCCAAGCTATCACCCGTGTCTTTATTAGCAATACACTCTGCATACTTTGAGTTTCACTAATTGGCAGTACTTGCCTGAATTCCTATAGGCGGCTTCAACAAGTGCCTTAAAGATGTGTGATCATTAAAATTAAAAAGGAACTGGTTATTTCTGTGCAAATTTTGCCAGAAATTTAGCATCCTACAAATTATAATTGCAAACCTTTACTATGAATATTCATCCATTAAAAGAAAAGGTGATGTGAATGATTTATTAGATTCTAGGCAGATTTGGAAGCAATTCTGCAGCTGGCGTAAAGGAAGAGTGAGTTTGTCTTCATGAGGCTGCAGTCATTTACAGACTGAAATAACCTCAGCATTTTCTGTTTGTTCCTTGAGGCTTTTACAGGAAGGCATTCAGTGTTTTGGGGAACTCTAAGGTATATTTCACAGGAAATATGACATTCTTAAAAATCTCCTAATGATTACATCTGCTCAGCTTTATTTGTCTTGGCAAAGGTACAGGTGTTTCCCACCCAGCCCCTCACTTCACTGGTATGCATATCTTGGGTAATTCTTCCTGTACAAACAAGTTGCAAAGTGGGCAATACCAAGTCCCAAAATATGCAGATTAAACAGGAAATTCAGAAGTAATTGGAATAAACCTAGTCTGGTCTGATCTGTGATATTTTGACATCAATGTATTAAATGCTATAGCAGCTGGAGAGTAATTTTTGGCTTTTGCAAGCTCATGAGCATCACATTAGGAACTCATAGAATCACAGAATATCCCGAGTTGGAAGGGGCAGCACACAAGGATCATCAAGTCCAACTCCTGGACATGCAGAGGACACCCCAAGAGTCACACTATGAACCTGAGAACATTGCCCAAACACATCTTGAACTCTGTCAGGCTCAGTGCTGTGACCACTGCCCTGGGGAGCTGTTCCAGTGCCCAAACACCCTCTGGGTGAAGAAACTTTTCCTGATATCCAACCTAAACCTCCCCTGACACAACTTCAGGCCATTCCCTCAGGTCCTGTCACTGGTCACTAGCGAAGAGATAAGCCTGACCCTCTTATTTCCCTTGTAAGGGTGTTGAAGACCATCATGAGGTCTCCCCTCAGCCTCTTGTTCCATTCCCCCGGCCATGTCCTACCATGATTAAAGAGATCCCTACAAGGTCATGTGGTGTCTCTGCAGCCAGGCATAGACATTTATTTTGATACGCATGAAATTGTTTTTGAGGTTCCTAATCTTTCTTTGGGGGTAGGAGAGGCATCTTTCTGCCATTTTACTTTTCTACTCAGTCTTCATTTTGTAGGGTATTCAACTCTGCAATCTTAGTATGTTGGAATATTAAATTCCCATTTACATATATAGAAAAAGGCTCTTAAATGCTCTGTAATTAGATGATTCAGAGTGAGAGCCATTTCATTCAGTCTGACCCAAATCTGCTGTTTATAACTGCATACAGTCTGAGTACACGTCAGGGTTTTCTTCTGTGCTGTAACAAACTCATCAAATTTGTGGGGAAGTCTGTTTTTATTGTTCTCCCAGAATGAAATATTGTTTGCTCCTTCTCAGTCGTCACGGATAGGAGCTGAGAAGCAATTTCGGAGCTGGCAACTTTTTATGAGGCTGATCTGGAATACTAATTCAAAACTCACATTAAACATCTGATCAAAGTGTTTTGGGTTCCATTATCATGGATTTCTTAAATAGAAGCAGATGGTATTTTACTGTGTGACAGCATTGAGATATCCTCCCTCTCAGTTTTATCCGGAGGGAATACTATTCATGAGAATTCTTATGTAATTCTTAAAACCAAAAGGCCCAAATATACAAAAAGCCAGCATGATACATGGAACTCTTCCTAATGAGGTAAATTCTCCATCTCTATATCACTCTATTGCACTTTCCAAAACAGAACTTGGAAGCCCCAGACCTCTGTGATTAAAACTTAAGCATGTAAACAGGTTTTTTTGTGATTTATATCTTTTTGTTCAGTAATGTTCCCCTGGCAATAAAATTTGAACAGGAAATTATGATGACAGTCCTTAAGCATCACTGTTGACAGGGATTAGCTAGGAAGCAAATCCCAGGTATCAGGGTCACACTGTAGTCCTTTCTCTTATAATTTTGGTAAGAACCTGAAATAACATATAATCTGAAATCTCGCATGAAAATGGTGGTGGGGCTCCACCCAAATTTAAGGCTCTGCCCATGTAATCAGCTGGCTGTGAAGGGGCATCAGATCAATGTTTCTGTATTTTCCTCCTGAGAAACAGTCATTTATCAAACAAACACAAGTGGGACATTGCTCCCTCTCCATCAGCTTTGCTTCTGCTTTATCTATTTATTCCTTGCCCCAGAATTAAAACTCATTTACTCTGTAAATCTGCAGGTTTGGCTCTACTTTATTTGATGAGGAAATGTCATTATTAGGCTCCAAGTTTACAGTAAAAACTAAGAAGTGTATGCTATTTTCTGTCCCAAGCTGCTCTCTGAGGCAATCCAGGGCAGTTCTGCATTACAGCAGATCTGAGAGGTGATTCTCCTAATGATGTGATTAAAAGCAGATCTTCTTTGAGTGGCAAAAGTGGATTTTCAGGGGATGATTTTATGAATCAAGCGGGCACAACTGGTTCTGTAAGCCAGAATTTGTCTTGTCTGGTCTAAATCAAAAAGAAAACTGAATATATATATATTTCTTTTCTGCATGGGATAATAAGGACTTCAGGAGACTATTACCATGGCTTATGTAAAGTAAATCCTGGCTCTTGGCACTATGAATTTTGCATAGAGGTTAAGAAAGATAATGACCTTCATAAAAGCAGCTCCCAGAATTGCTGCACGAGGCTGCGAGTTTCAGTGCCTGGAATGTGGATGAGGTATCCCCTGCCCTGGAGATTGCTTCCAGACCTGTGTTTCTAAGATTAGGAAGGGCTCTGCTTTCAGTTATCCTGCAAAATGGTATCATGCCAATGAGGGCATGCTAGTTTAATATAAATTGCACATGATAACTTTGCTTTTGTGCACAAAAAAAATGGACCCTTTTTTCCTGTCCAAAAATCAAAGCACTGTGAAAATTGTAAAGTGCTTAAAATTCAGTTGCCTTGTGGAGGCAACTGCAGGGTTTTACAGTTTTTGAGAATAAGGAATTCCAAACAGGGCAGTTCAGCTTCACCAACCGTGAATCACGAATCCCTGCTGTTACTTGCAGACCCTAGCATGGAGAAATGTCCTCATGTTTGGATACAATCTTGGTGAAAACAACAGATTTGATATGGGCTGGAATCATGTAAATGCCTTGTAGGAGCTTTGTAGGGTCACTTTTAATCCTCATTGGAACAAGTAGAAATATTCTTAGCAATGTCAGTGATTTTTAACTATTCTCTGAAGGCAGCTAGTTTGGGATGCCCCTGAGCAAAGGTGTGTCTACAGCACAGATACCTGCATTTCAACAAGTTCCTAGGACTATCCTAGCCAGAAAGAAATAGGTGTCTGTTGGACGTCATTCATCGTATTTTAGTACAGATGTCTGAAATAAGCCATGTGAATCCAAATGCGCAGTAGATGGCTCTGAAATGTTTGATACTCCAACAGCTCCACCTTAAAAATCAGAGAGAGCTTTAGGCTATTTTTAGCAAATCAGTGTAACAGGACAAAATCCTTCAATAATTCAATAGATAACAATCATCCCACAATCTTTTTCAATCAAAACTGCAGTTGGTACAAAACACACTTACTCTTAGCTCACTTACTAAATATGTGTTATAAACTCAGTGCTGCAACTGTGTGGAGACCCCACGACCTCTCCCCACATAGTCTGGTTGGATATTACAGCAGCTCTGGTTGACGTTTGGAAGTGAGAGTCCCTTCTCCATAAACTCAGCTGTCAGCTTTGGGAACTCCTGACACCACTTCAGGATGTTTGGCACAGCAGGCTGACTTTGTTTTAATGTTGCTCTTCCTTGGCTGTCACTCTGCCAAGAACATTTTAAATCTCTGAAATAAGTAAGAAAGCTTTAAGGTAAGAGTAAAATGAGCATAACTTAATAAAATGCAAAATATTAAATGAGCTATTAGTTTTAAAGTGACATATCAAAAGATAAATGATAATATACCTTACAGTTTCCTCTGTGCTGGCAGTGGGTTGTCTGAAAATCACGAGGTGAACATATTATAGATGGAGAAGGTCCTGGTCAGCTGGCCTGAGCCAGGCTTACAGTCCATCAGCACAAAACCCTGAGCATGCTGGGTGACAAAAGTGGAATCAGACTTCACAATGGCTGTGCTACTTTTAAACCTTCAGGACTTGAACGATTCTTGACCCCGTGTGCTTCCACTGCCTCCAGAAAATTCCATTTTAGTTGATATTTTATTCATTAAATGCCATTTGCATGTGTTTGCTGGAGACACACAAAGGAGTACCCACAGAAAGCAGCTGTCTGGGTTCTCATGTAGGTGCCCATGTAGAGAGGTCAGCTGCAACTGGAACAGGATGAAGCACCCAATTCATCTTACACAAGTTCGCACAAAATGTCTAAATTTTGCCTCACTCTCAGGGACACAGGCATGTTGTTGGTTCTCCTTTCCTTCCAAATTTTGAGTGTTTTCCAGTGATTTTCTGGGGAAAAAAAAAGGGAAAGTACTTGGCAGTATAAGCTACCTGCATTGACTAGACAGGGAAGTGTTGTCCTTGGAAAGAAATTACACTTTACTCATTTGATATTTTTGACATAGAACTTCTTTGTGGTTTGGCTTCATGGGTTTTTATCTTCTGTGTTTGCTTTGTGTTCAGGAAAATTAAAGACCTGTTTACCACCAGCCTCAGGCATCCATGGATTACCAATAGGGCAGCAGCCTGCACATCCAGCTGGGCAGAGCACTGCCGTGTCTGTGCCTGTGGAGTGACGTCTGCCTCTGTCCAGCTGCGTGCGACACAGCAAGGAGAGGGCTGAGTCACCTCTGTTATCCCTGCTGCCTGCAGCATCTTTGCCTGTTGGGTCATCTGGAGCATTTGGGAGTCAGCTGGGTGGCCTCTGTTTGGCCACTTCAGTCACCAGAGATATATATAGGTATTATGTTAGATATTAGATATATGTATGTTAGTTAAATAAGAATATAAAATAAAAATATATATCTATATCTAAATATATGTCTATATTTAATTAACTCTGAAGTTTGGCAGAAATATACCTGGAAATAAGAATATTCAGTTTGTGGGATTTGTCTCAGAGAAGCGAGTTGTTCAGCTGCAGCAAAACCACTCAGTTGTTATGATGGGTGGGCTGAATACAACGTCTCATCAGCCTTTTGAAAAGGCCTGTGATTTCATTACTCTGATAAATATCAAGGGTCACTTTAAGTCTTAAAACAGAGATTGCTTTGACAAAGCTTTTAACCTCAGGCTGACATTCTACCTTACCTCCATGGTAAAGCACATTTTTAGAGATTAATTCAAACACACGATTCACTTTGCAAAGTTAATTTCAAATTCACTCCCTCTGATCTCTTGCAGGTCTGTGGGTTTCTAATGACATTAGTGTTTGTATTTTTCACAGCCAGAGGTACTGAAGATTCACCTTGCCCTCACCTTCACTATTTCTCAGTAATAT
The DNA here is from genome assembly GCF_017639235.1 of Corvus kubaryi. Classification (NCBI taxonomy): domain Eukaryota; kingdom Metazoa; phylum Chordata; class Aves; order Passeriformes; family Corvidae; genus Corvus; species Corvus kubaryi. The sequence goes on from NW_024580669.1 coordinate 5,857,547, forward strand.
CTAGGGATGAGTTAATACATAGTTTCACAAGGTGTTTAAACAAATCTTTCCATTCCTCAGCAGGGGAAGAGATCTGTCATCTTTTGGGTGGGGGGTGGGCTGTTTTGGTCCCACCCTGGATGCTGACACCCCCCTCTAATAATTGTGCCAGGACCAGGCTCCTTATGGATCATCTCTACCTCTTCTTGGGCAGGTCTAGGCTGCAATGAGCATCCATGTGCCAAGGACATGCAGACAAATGCTCCAGCATGAGCATCCATGGTCCTATGGAAGACTGGATCAAGAAGACTTGGATTCCACTTGCCAGATACTGCACCTTTTTGGCCATAATCAGCTGGCATACTGCACTTTTTTGGCCATAATCAGCTGGCAGACACACCCCTCCTGTCCTGCTGTAAGTCCTTTTCATCCAAACATCTCAAAGGCTGATTAAATACTAATTTACAGAGAAATAAAGAAATACAAAGTGGCTTTCCTGAGACATCAGAAGCCATAGTAAGCCTTTAACTAAGATGTAAGTTTTGAGGTGATGTTCTTCAAAAGAATAAATTTTACCTGGGATGCGTCACTGGCAGTGATAAAAATGAAAAACATGTCCCTGGAGCTCTTGTTTTACCACCACACTCAGATCTCTCTCAGGGACTCACCCCTGCTCTGCTGTTCTACATCTTCATACGCAGTGGGGTTGGCACATGAGTGGAATCTCTGTTCAGAAAGCTGGGTTTAAGATGAACCAGAGTGCCTCATAGACTTGTAATTCAAAATATTTTCTTTCACGTGAGTTTGTAGGGAAAGGGGGCTTTGTGAAAGATATTGGGGAAAATGGAATTACTTACTACCTTTGGGTGAGGTAGTAAGTTAAGCAGTGGTTTTAAAGAGGGAGGAGGAATTCAGACACCAACATAACCCTAGTGAGGAAAGCAAATTCATGAGAGAACAATTAATAAAGCAAAAAAACTACATTTACAAGTATTCTACTTAGCTTAGTGCCACTTGAGCACTAGCATGTTAATGCAGTGAGCTATTTATAGTGCAATAAATCACCTCACCCCTTAAATTGCAAATTTACCTTTGTGGATTTTGAAGGCTGCGGTGTGTTACCAAATTTAAAGGTGCTGACAGAGCAATCAGTATTTTTGTGGAGCAAATCAAACTGAGACTTTGTGTCAAAACAACATAATCCTGAGGGAGCTGGAGAAGCAAACATGCAGAGAAAGGTATATTCCCTGTTCAAATACTGCCATATTCCTTGTGAGGGAAACAGGTTATACTCCTAAAGATGCTACAATGCTCTTTATAGGACTCAGAGCACCTGCTTTAATAGACAATTCACCCTCAAACCACACAGGGAACAACCAAGGCTGACTCTGAGGCATCTCCTCGAAGTGGGGACAGGGCTGATGTGAAATGTACAGGTCTGCTCCCTCCTCCTGCAGAAAACCCTGCAAAGCCCAGCTGTCCTCCAGATCTGTGTATCCCTTTCCCCACACAAGCGGTCCTCCCTCTCAGCAAGGGGTAAAAGCCCCTAGGATAGGGGGTGCTGCTCTTCTGATGGGTTTGGCCCCAAACCTCCCTCTTTTCCCATGAATATCAATAGAGTGAGTTGGGTCTAACAAATGAAAACGTGTAGGAGTTTTAGGAGAGGGAGGCTGTAAACTCAGCAAGACAGGCAAAGAGTTTACTCAGTGTTTATTTTTGAGCACGCAGGCATCTGCCTGCGGCACCTGAATGGCTGCAGAAATTGTTTTCAGAAATTAATCATAATCGAGCCTGATGCGCTGGGTAAATGCGCCGTGACTCATCCAGAGCTGAACTACAGAGAGCCTGCACGGTGACTGTCGCCATGTTAGGATAAAACAACTTCTCCAACAGATGATGCATGTGACAGTCGGATGTGCTCATCTAATTGCAGTAACCGGCAGAGAGAAGAGGAGCTTGTTACGAAGGTTTTGCATCAGCACACAACGTTTGAGGGTACTTACTGCTTCCAGGAATGCTGAGGATGGAGGCAAAAGGCTCCCAGGTGCCAAGAAAGCTGCTAAGAGCACTGAGCATTTTAGGCTTTGCCTGTCATAGCTGCAAAATCATCTAACAGCACATGCCCTGCTTTGCCTTACATCAATCCTTATCCACAGGAGCAGCCTGATCTAGTGGGTGACATCCCTGCCCATGGCAAGGAACAGGAACCGGGTGATCTTTCCAACCCAAACCATTCTGTGATTCTATGATTAGGAGTCAAGTGAATGTTGCATATTGCTCCTTCAGCCTCCTTACAGCTGAAGCCCCACAAATGGAGATGGGACTCTGCACTGACTTGGAGGTCAGCCTGTCAGGGTAGATCAGGCTGCTTGGCCACAGCTTCACCTTGAAGTCACCTTGAAAAGTCATATTTCAGTCATGTGCTTGCGTAGGGCCAGCGCAATCTCACACCCACGTACGTGAGATCACAGTCTTCTCACATGATTAATGACACCTCTGGCTTTTACTAAAATGACTTTGTTACAATCTCTGACATTTAGTTGGGTGCTTTTTATTTGGAAAAACTGGGTTTTGAAAGTTTACAAAGGCTCTCCTGGGAGCAGAAAATCAATATTGTTGTTAATACTGAGTTGCAGTCATTTGCTGCCATTGCATGTGTCAGTCCTATCAGCAGTGTCAGCTCAATTCATTTTTGCTACCAACCATAGCAATAATAAGGTGATAAAATAAGTCCTATCTACAAAAATTCCTGTTTATCAAACAGGTGGGGCTTTCAAAGCATTTTAATGTTGGCTCAGGATGGCTCCCATCGATGTCCCTTGGAGTGCCTGGTATTGTTTTCTTTGAAGCTTTTGAAGAGTGAGGAGATATTGTCATTGATTCAGGGGAAGCAGAAAGACCTTTGAAAGACCATTGAAAATGCAGCGTTTTAATTGCAAAGCTTCCATCAAGATCAGGCAGGTCAATAGAAAATATGAGCCCTGTTTCCTTCCAGAGGACAGTATCATAAAATCATAAAATGGTTTGGCTTGGAAGGGACCTCTAAAGGTCGTCTGGTCGAACTGTGTGGAAGCCTTGTGACATTTTGATTTTTATTTTCCTAGAGAAGCAAGATGTTTCTGATAGGGTAGCTGGGAGAGGGAGTTCTCCTCACCACACCGTGGGACAGTGGCCCCTGACACTTTGGTGATGGCACAAGGGACAAATGGTGACTGGAGAAGTTGGGCAGCATAGGGACTCCTTGGTCAGAAATACAGCACTGCGTGGAGGCTGCTTTGCCTTCTGCTTTTTCCTAGAGCCCCGAGTGCATCTGTAGAGCCCTTGCCAGCCTAGAGTGGATGTGATCAGCCTCAATATACCTGGCATCACTATTGAATACAAGGTTACACCAAATAACTGTTCTCTGCTGCAGAAAGCAATTTAGTCCATGTCATTCCTCCTAACTTAGTTCACACACCAAATCAACGCAGGCAGATCATATAGATTTTAGCTTGCTAATAGTTTACCCTACATTACTTTTCAGGTTGCTCACCCAGCCCCCCCATATGGCCTGTCCTCTCTGGGCATAACCATGTCACCATGGGTCTCTGGGAGTCCTCTAACAAGGCTCGATTTTGCATGCAAAGCCAAGAAAATCATCATTACTCAAAACCCTCTTGCTACCCGACAGCAGATAAATAGGTCTGCTGGGAAAAGATGCCTATGCATGAATGGCTAAGAAACCCTAATAGCAGCAGTAAAAGGCTTCGGATGCTGATCCTGTTGTCTCTCCCCAGTTGTCTTGGAAATATTTACCCTTGCTATTCCTTCTTACTCAAAAGAAACATGCTAACTGATTTTAATGCAGAGATCATCTCTTTTTATTCTGTATATGGTAGGGAGGAGAATCAGATGGACTGTACATAATAAAACTGAAAATTAATATTTTCCCCTTAGTTTAGAAAGCAAAGAAAGACCTGTCAAATCATGTGGCTATCTCAAAAGCTGAGAAATTCCTCTCTTACAGCTGAATTTCTTGTGATTCAGATTCAAGCAAGGCAGATTACGTCTCTAACCTCTCTTCTCCAGGCCTGTGGATAGAAGTGGTGCAGAATTACTTCGGGTCTTTTATGTCTAACTTTTGCACAGCTAATATTAAATTGTATGTATTCAAGAAGCTGTTTTAGTGCCAAGCCAAGTAAGATTTACAGGAAAATTCAGCTGTAGTCACAATGAGAGAAAAGATGAACAAAGAAATCCCAAATGGAAGGCTCCAAGAGGTCTAAAATGGATCCAAAGATGAAGTTTGCTATAAAAGCAGAATACAGGCACTCTAAACATCTCTAGGGAGAAGAGGCAAAAATACAGCATTGAGGACCAAAGGAGGGAAAGGGATAAATGCTGAATGTTACATCTAGGAGTGAGAATTATGAAAAGGCAGTAAAGCTGATCCTGGCTTTTCTCTATCCAGAAAGCCTTGTTTCCTTGTTTTTCAGATGTGGGTTTACATCAGGAGGCTACAGCTACGTGAAGAAGCTTCACAATTGCATCACACAGCCCAGAAATCCCTGTGCCAGGTCCCTTTCCCTGTGCTGTGCTCTGGTTTGGATGCATGTGGGGCTGAGTGTGGAGTATAAGCCAGTCAGACATGTACCACTTAACACACACCAAAAGCTGGAGGATGTGAACCTTGTTTAAAGAGGACACTCACTAGACAGCAGAAAATGATCTAGGGTGGGCTTCATTTCACCATGTGTAGGTGTCTATATCAGAACTACCTGTGCAGTTAATGGAGAGAAAAGACATTCAGCTCCTCCTAAAATAGATGATTAAAACAATGTCATATGAAGGCTATCTTCACTTTCAGCCTTGGATGCTTTCACGTACAATTTAGAAAAAGGTTTCTGATGTGTTTATAACTTATTTTTATGGGAGAGTGAATAGTACTCCCAAAGCCCTGCAAGCTGTGCATGACAAAGTTAAGTGAGGTGAATCCCAGCATCGGGTTCTTCCATGGCTACAGGAGAACCTGAGAGAAATCTCACTGCAAATGCCACCAATTGTTTTATAGTGACTGCTTAGCCATCACATCAGCTTTCTCAGCAGGGTTCTCCAGATTATTCTAGAATGGAGCCATGATGGTCCTTGAATTACTTGAAAGTATAAGTGATGTCTAAGTAGGTCAGAGCTGAACCAGAGGCCTGGGTATAAACATTCTTTTAGTATTGCTATGTATCTTGAATTTCCAAAGAGCTTGAAGAGTTTGGAAGTCCAAAAGTAAGAACATTTGTAGGAGCAGGCACATATTTTAAAGCTTTCTTGAACTGAACTCAGTAAAGCACCAGGATGACTTGATGTCTTGAAAGAATGTTAATTTTTGTCTCAGATGAAGTATTCCCTCATGGAAAGTACACAGATGACCAGGTTATATGGGCAAATACATGGTTCTCAAGAAAAAGAAGAAGTCTGAGCAGGACACACCGTGGTAGAGCTCACAGATGGTATGGCAAGACAAAAGAATGTTACCTTCTGTGGGAATACAGTTACTCTTGTAGAGCAATCACAAAATTTAACCACGTGGATAGTCAACAATGTTAGAAAATGAGATTCAATGAAGAAACTCCATGAAATTGCTTTATGTTGATTAGCTTTTCCAAAAGTTGAAGTGAAGTGTGAGTGCAGGCAAGGTTTTTAAGGTGATTTCACCAGAAACAGGCAGAGCAGGAAAGGGTTAATAGCTTCATTTACCGTGTGATGTATTCCCACGCAAGCCAGCCGCTGTCAGCCTACAGACCTGACTAATCTCAAGTGTAGTTACTAATTGCTGTCATCCAAACAGTAGCTGGCAGCCATTTAATTTTCCCTTTCACTTGGTGTCATTAACATTAGTGACATATGGCTCTTTCCCTGCCCCAGCTCCGTGGCTACAGGGAAAACCTATGGCTTGAGCTTTGCAAACATCAAAGTCCATGATTAACTTTCAGCATTTTGCTTGTGTCAGGAAGAATTGTTTACAGATCTGGATCCTAAATGCCTGAAAGCTGTTGGGTTTTTCTGGGCACAACTTAGGACAGCAGTATAAAGGTACAATTTTGCCTCTTTAACTTTTACCAGGCTGATGCACAGTAAAATTCAGGCAATAGGGGAGATGTAACTTGAAACACATTAGAGTATAAATTATTATTTACTACTTTGCTTTTCTCCTTTCTTTTTGTTTTGTACTTTAATGTAGGTGAGCTGGGCAATTGTTTGTAAGTGAGACTGCATGAATCTTCTGAATTACTTTTGTATCTTCTCACTTGACTCAAAATACTAGGTCAAGGTTTCAGATACAGATCTCAAAACTCTGTTTCACTCCCTGCTATCTGTTCTTACTAGATTTAAAGCTCCTTTATCTCTGCTGCCTTATATATAGGTGCTACTTTTTTTTTGTATTAGAGTTGCACAATATGTCTCAAATCCCACACTGCTTTCCTCTATCTCATTTGTTCATGTCTATCTGAGCTCATTAATTTTTTAAACAGTATACTTTTTATTTTCTGCTGGCCAGATGCTTACTATGCACTGCAGAATTTTTGCCATCCTGCTTTCAGGTAAGATTTGCAGGATTTAATATCACAGGCATTTCAGATCCTGTTCAAATAGCACAGCAACCAAAGTGATCATACTTTTAAAGATCGAGTAATTTCTGGACTTTGTGTCATTTGGAAACATAAAGTAAGACAAAAAAAAAAAAATCTCAGATCTTAGTGATTTTTCTTGCTATGAAGACAGCAAGTTCCACAGAGGACAGTAAAAAAGCTTTGGTAACATGTAGTGAGTCATGAAGAAGAGTAGGTAGCCTTTTATTTGTAAATTGGCTTCTCCCCACTCTGAGTTTTAAGGTTAAATAATTTAGTGATGCAAAAGGGTGACAGGACAGCTGACAAAGCACACTCTGGTACTCCCTTTCCTCACCCACGCCTGTGCCGCATGGAAGTTCTGCTCACCTGAGCTGGCTTCTGCCGGCCCTGTTGCCCCCTGGAGGGTCCCTGGGAGTCAGCAGCAGTAACCCTTCCACTGCACAGAGCAATTCTGCCAGCAGCCCTCCAGACCTGCTTCCCACTCTGAATTCTTATTCAAGGTCAGCACCTGCAGCAAGAAGAGCACTTTTCTGCAAGTTGACTTTGCACCCATTTTCCTTGCATGAAAGACCTGCTGAATCCAACCAATATATTTTTTCCCATATATTTTCAGAGTGAGTCCCTTGCTGTATGCTGGGAGTACCTGCAGCTTTGTGTGTTTTACTTTACCAAATGTGAAGACAAATGCTGCTCCAGCTGAAATCAGTGCTCCTCCGACACTGGATTTTATCCTGCAGTTAAGGTGAGCAATGAATCCTTGGGTCCAACCTTGTGACCTACCCACTGCAGAAGCACAAAACATAAAGCAGCAGCATGGATTCTACCCTCTTCTCCACTTTTTCTGCAAAGATAATTTGATTTTTTCATGTAACTGATTACACAAGGTGCTTTATTTGGCACCCTGGTGAGCGATGGGGCCGTCGATGGAAGCACCATAACCCACTTTCCTTCCTCCAGCTGGAGCTAAAATCAGAGCAAGGCTCTGGACAAGAACAAAGAGAAATTGCAAACTTGTCTCCGTTAGCAGAGCACCACAGAGCTCCCTTCCTGACTGCTCCAGCAAGGCTCTCAAATGACATAAAATGAACAAAATGAGCCATTTTTATATTAGCATACAGTCACAGCAATGACACCAACCAGGATGGACAGAGGGTTGCATGATGCAAAGATCTGACTCTGCCCTTATACCCTGCATCTCTTTTCATGAAGTGAATAAAAGCTGAGTCAAACCTGAATCATGATGAGCAGGAACTGCAGTAAAATTACAAAAAAAAGTCACTCCACGAACTGAAAGAAAAGGAAAAAAAAAAAAGGGCTATGTATTGGAGTCTGAAAAGGTGGATCGATAGGGACGGGAACATCTTGTGCTAGCCATGAGAAGCTCTGTGCTGGGGTTTGCTAGTTAGATAAGAGGAAGCAGAAAGGACGACCCAGGAGGGAGCAGGAAAGTGAGCAGGGTTGGCAGAGATGCCAGGGAGGCAGAGGACAATAAGTGCCTGAGGCAGTCACACATTTCATTAGGAATGAGGAGTTGGACATTGCTGGGGAACAGGAGACAAAATTCGGGCTGAAAGGCAACCACCGATGGAGAAATGTGCATAATTCTGGGGATAAGAATAATTTGGGTCAGGCCACGAACAAGCTGCTGTCGCATCTCATGGAGCAGGTCGCTGCTGTGCTCTGGCCAGGAGCTCAGCGGTCCGGCGCACATCTTGCCTGGTGGGATCCCGCCTTGAGAGGGAACACGGGCATCCTTAGCGTCCGAGGAGCTGAGAGCTGGTGCAAGCACTCCGCGCCGCCTGGCGCTGCCATGGACTGGGATGGTGCGGGGGTGAGAGGAATCAGGCGGGAGACAGCGGGGGATATGGGCCAGCATCCCACGGCAGGGCTGGGGAAGGGGGGATTCCATCCCACAGCGCCGCTCCCATCCCGGAGCCCATCGGGGCCAGACGTTCCAGGCCGGGGGTGCTGCCGGGCTGCCCAGCAGGGCCCGGGCTGCCGGCGGTGCCTGCGGGATTCGGCCCCGCTACCGCCCCCGCCGCGGAGGTTTTGGGCTGGTGAGATGCAGCCGGAGGATGCTCCGCGCTCCCTTCGCCACGCCGGGGCTGGACCAGCCTCGGCAGCGTGCGCCTGCGCCGCCAGCCTTCCTCCCCCTCCCGCTCCTCCTCCTCCCCCCGCTGCCGGCCCCTCCTCCCGGCTCTGGCGGTGCCGGCTGCCGGGGCGGGCGGCCGGCGGGGCCGCTGTGTCCGACAGCCCCGGGGTTATGCCCGGCTGCAGGCGGGGCGCAGGGCCAGGGGCAGCCCGCGGCCGGGGCTCCGAGGTGTCCGGCAGGAGCAGGGGGCGGTGATCCCCGCCAGCACCCCCGCCCCGGGAAGGGGTGCTCGGGCGCTCCGCGGCGGGGGAGGAGGAGGATGATGCTGCTGAGGATGCTGAGGATGCGGCGGGCCGGAGCGGAGCGGGGGTACCCGGGCAGCGCCTGGGTGTGCTGCTGGCTGCTGGGCTGGCAGGCGGCCGCCCTGCAGCTGCCGCCCTGCGAAGAGGTGAGATTTTCCTCCTCCTCTTGGGGTTTTCCCCATCCCGAGGGGCGGGTGGGGGATATTGCACTGGCTCGGGAGGAGGGTGGCATCCCAGCAAGGGGGTGTTGCTGGTTGTTGCTGGCTCCCCCAGAGCTGTCCGTGGGATGATAGAGGGGTCAGACCCACGGGGAGGACCCTCCGCTGCGGTGCGGGCCGAGCCCCCCCGCATCACGGGTAGAGCGGCTCCCTTGGCCGTCGGTCGCGAACCGCACTCCCCACTCCCCTTGCCCGTGGTGATCGCTGCTTCCTTCGGTGCATGGAAATAGTAGAGTCCCCCTCCAAACGAAGGGGGCTCGGCCGGCCTCGCTGTTTTTCGAAATACTGTGTTAAATCAGCGCAAAGGTGGAGAATAAGGGAGGGGTGGTGTGTCAAGCTGTCCCGCCTCCCGGTGTCAGCTCGGTGTGTCCGGGGCTGAGCAGTGAGTGTGACAGGGGGAGAGAAACTTTCTGGCTCTCTACTGCTGTAAGAACCCGAACCTGGAGGGACTTGGTGTGTTCGGAGCAGGGACGCCCCGCACGGCTGTGCGGGATGCGGGGCTGAGGCGGCTGGACAGGGATGTGCAGCCCCGGGTGGCCCCTGAGATTTTCCGGGGAAGGGAGCTGGGTTTCATGAAGCTCTTTTCCGGGGTTTCCAGCCTCACTCCTACATGCAGGGAAATCCTCTCTGCTGCTGTTAAAGAGCAAGTGGGTCCTTCCTGTGTTTTAAACCTGCTGTAGAGATGAGGAGGCTGGGTACCACTTTCCCAGACAGGTCTAGGTGGTCGGGGCTCTGCTCAGGCAAGCAGAAACCTGTAAGTCGGTTAACAGCGGTCTGTCCCCTTCCTTCTAACCCCCTCCTATCCGAGGATGCTCTGGGACCGGAGCTTCCCCACTTCACGTCCCGCAGTTCCACCGTTTAGCAAGAACTAATTTGAACATTTTCAGAGTGGGTTGGGGGTGGGTGACTGCAGCCAGGTGGGAGCACTTGGCTGGCAAAGGGTCCTGATCCATGCTTGGAGGCTGTTGCACTCTGGGACCTCCTCGGCTGGGGGTGCAGAAGACCATGTCTCCTTCCTGTGGTGAAAGAGGGCATTTCGGACCCGGGGAATATTCCCTCTTTGCCTATGAAATTTACTTGTTGTCTTCCAAGTAGCAGAGCTCAGTGCTAGTCTAGCATGGGAAATCTTGCCGTAGGGAGAGGTGATGTCTAGCAAACCATGTTTTGGGCATGTTTCTCCTAAATGTTGATCATTCTCAGGGCATGTTTTTCCTAAATGTTAGTCATTCTCAGAGAGAGGGATTTATGCAGCCACCTGCTTTAAATTACCTATCTCCCTTTTCAGCTAGTGAAGGGAAACAGGTACTTTTAGGTCTGTTCCCATCCTAAAGTCTTCACTTCAAAAAAATGAACCTGTGCAGATGGTTAAATGTGAGAGCTGAACCAGTGCAGTGGTACCAAAAGTGTAGAGCTGGTATTTTGAGTATCTTGTGTTGGGCTTTAGGTGTGCAAATTCTCTCCGGAGCCCTACTCCCATACCCCTTTGGATCTGGACCTCTGTGCTTTTGCTTTTTTTTCAGAGAGGCTAACAATGTTGTTTTAGTTGACTTGAATACTCTTTAAAACAGAGACAGCCCTCACTCACATGGTTAAAAAGCTGTGTGTTACTTGTGCTGGGGGATGTGCAGCCATGAAAGTGTGTCCCAGAAAATGTAGTTACAAACATGTCTGGATGGAGGCAGAGGGGAAAAAAAATGGAGCTTACGAAGAACCAGGATAGCAGATGAACTGCTTTACAAAAGGGAAAAATAGAAGTTAATGGTTTTGTCTCAAAACTTTGCCATTTGCCCCAGTTCAGCCCAGTTTGAATGACCTGGGTGTATTGCCATTAAAATCACATCAGCTCCCGATGAGATTGACTCTGGTTTGGGCAGACTCAGACGGGGATGAAGTTGTGCCATTAGAAAGCACAGCCTGTCAGAGGGTGTTGCAGTCCTCTAAAGACTTGGTAAACATCCTTTGTTTTATACCCAAAAGGTCTGAGAAGGACAAGGCTTAATGTACTGGCAGGTAGTTAATTTTCAATCTTCAGGGGATCTTTTTTCAGCAGCACTTCCCCCCCCTCCTTCCTTGACAACTTGTTTTTCTGTTCCCTTGCTTACAAGAAATACAGATATCTGCTGGTTTGTGAGATTTCTGTGCTGGCACAACATTTGGAGCAGTGGGATCTCTGGCTGTGCCTGAGGCTCCTTGGTGCTCTGATTACATAGATAGTAAAATAATAATGTACAGGAATGTCACTTTCCAGAAACCTTTTTGTCATTGACTTAGCTTGTCAGGGACTGTAGTAGTTCAGCACACTGGATTTAGGAGGGGTGTGTTTGTGCTGCAAACCAAAGGTACAAGCAGCTTGAATGAATATTCCTGTGAGTTTTTGTAGTAAATCAGTACAGCCATAAGCTGTGTTCAGTCCAGGCTGTGATGGTCATTCACATTGTGATCTCTCCCTGAGCTCTCCAATGCCAGCAGCAAATTTAAAGGTGGTTTGTGCATCTCCAAGAGATGGAGGCAGGCTCAGCTTGGATGGCTGGGGTACCTCTGGGGTACAGAACCTGGGGAGACCCATTACTGTACCCTGTGCCTCTGGTGACTTGGCAACTCAAATTAGGACAGTAGTAGAAGAATAATAAGTGCTTGGTGAATTCTTTCTGCTATGGCAATGATGATCAGGGTACTCATGCAAATGTTTCATGTGTTGCATAAATTATGACTTCGAGTGGAATTGATGACACCCATGCTTTTCACTGCCATTAAATACACATTAAGCTGTTATGTTGGAAATAATGAGATATTCATGCCAGTCCCCCTGCTGCTGCAGGGACAATGGTTGCTACATGTTATGTTCCAGTGTTTGGTGCTTTTTCTAAACTTTTCAACTGAATGTGTCTTCTTCAGCTTCCCCTCAGAGATTCACCCAAATCTGAGCAGATTTTGCCTTTAGGACATTTGATACTCAACCTAAATAGATCTTTTCTTAATTTCATTTTTCCTCTGTGTTGAATAACAAAAAACCCCCTAAACTCACTGAGTGACTCTTCTCTTCTTAATTCTCATTCAGCCACATTGCTTTCAAAGAGAGATGCAGATCCTGCTGGCAAAGATGTTTTCTTTCATACTCCTGTTCGACTCTCAGTTGTTATGCAGATTGAGAGCAAGCACATGCCTTTGACATTGATAATAAATGTGATTCTGATACATTGCACGGTTTACCTGCTGTTTCAGTAGACAGGTAAATTAAAGGGTAATGCTAAATGCTTTCTTTAAGGGAATGTATTTTTGCACTAGTCTGCTAGAATGCTTATGGAAAAGACAAAAAAAAAAGAAATGTTCTTGGAAAATGAAAGAGTCTTTTGTAAAATCACTTGCAAGGCAAAGGCAAAAAAGTCTTAAGAATAAAGGGGAAGCATGAACTTGAACTTTGGTCAAGTATGGTGGATTTGGTGTGTTGAAATAGCACCCATTTTCATGATGAGAAAAGGTTAAAAAATTGAATGTGTCTAAGCTAAGTGTGAAGTTTTTAAAGTATATTAGTATGTTAAATCAGGATATTAGGTAGTGAGCTAAGCAGCCTGGGAAGCAAGGTGAAATTCTGTCTTTCTATGTAAAGGATGGAGAGGAGATGTGTCAGTCTTGGAAAGATGTTACATAAGCCTGCACGCCTGTCACCACGTACACATGGCAGGAGTAACAGGGATGTCTGTTGGCAGGAATCTGAATATCTGAAACACTCTCGTGTTGTCAGTGAACTGTACCTGCTTGGGAAGAGGTTTGGAGTCATTGCAGAAGGCTCTGTAGAGGCAACCCATGTGCTGACGGTGAAGCAATTTGGGTGGGTGATTAAAAGAAAAAAGAATAAAACCTGTCAGAGTGGTTTTGTGCCCTATCATTAGTACTCAGGAACCGTGAACGCTGTGTTTGTTCTACAGCTGGTTAATGAGCGCAGAGTGATCACAGCAAAGGGTGGGGCTGCGTCGGTAAGGAGGGAGTAACTTGACAAAGGAAGAGAAAGAAGAACATGCATCAATGCGTGGGGTAGAGAAAATTAATGAGATGCAAATCTATAGGATAAAGTAGAAATAAAAAAGATTTTTGTGCACATGAAAGGCTAAATGTTTTTACTGTTAAAAGCTAGTACTTTTTTTTTTTTTTTTAATGTAACCGTAAACAACCTCTGGGACTATTTGATCTCCAAGATTCATTTAGTCTCTGTTGGCCTTAAAATCTCTGAAGGGATTAGGTCATTTACGAAGGAATTCTCCTTCTTGGTTGGTTTCCTTGCTGTCCCTTATTGGTACCCTTGTCCCTTTCTCTGAAGCATCTGCATTTGCTATTTTGGCAACAGAGCAGGTGGTATCTCCACCAGCTGCTGGGATGATCCAATGTTATAGTCCCTAATTTCTAGCCACCTTGAAAGATATTAGACACTTAACCTATGAACAATTCATAGTCAGCCGAAGAGGCTGTGGAAAGATTCCTATGCAGACTGTTTTATTTCTTTCACCTCTTGCTACACAGAGTTGTGTCTTTGTGGGGGAAAGAGAAATGTACAGCTTCCATTTTCTGTGGTGATGAAGGGTCATAAAGATGATGAAAGAGGAGCAAAAATCAGGCTACAAAACTGCTGACAATAAAGTCGATGGAGTGGAAACATGAGCACAAAAGGTGAGGAGACAGATGCTAAAACACAGGTACCACAGCAGAAAGCACATGGCAGAGCAAGGTGGGGGGAGCACAGGAGAGACTGGTGAGGTGTCAGAAATGAAAACCTGAGAAGGAAGACAGATACTGGCATAAAAACTGGATAGTGAGCCATGGTTGTAATGATTCAAGAATAAGAGAATTAGTCATAGTGGGAAGTGCTGTAACAGACCATAAACTCAAAAGAGTAGTGGCCATTAAACCAACACAAGATTGCATTTCTCCCATCATCAAACATCCCTGGATCATTCAGGGTGAGATTTATCATTTATAAAGAAGGCCATGATTTTATTTTCTCTTTTTCTTCATAGGTTGAGGTTGAGTGAGAATGGGAGCTGTGCTGGGGTTCCTGACACATCCGTGCATTATGGAGTCAGGACTACCAGCCAGCCAGGGGCCAGGATGGCTTTTTGCAGGGATTTGGGCTGTCAGCTGCCTTCCCCGGGCCACACTGTCCACCAGGTGTTGGTTGGGAAAGCTTTGGCAGTACTGTGTGTTGCTTTATGCCAGATGGTGACCTGGGTCAGAAATGCTGGAATCTCTTGAAGGGAACCTTTTCCGCGAGCCTGACCCTGTGCTCAGCGAAGATGTTGGCAGGGCTCCCACCGACTGCAATGACTGTGGGGCAGAGCCAGGGGCTCTCACACCTGCAGGGCTCAGGCTGTGGGCAGCTGGGAGATGCCATCACTGCAGGCTTTGCTGTGTCATATGGTAGGTTGCTGTAAACACCTGCTGAAGGAAGTGGTAAGCACCAACTAAGTAGAAAAAAAAATTAGAGAAGAACAGATAAAGGTTGGTAAAAAGAAAGGTAGCTTTGAATGCCTTATACTTGAGATAGTAAAGAAATATTGTTTGGCAACAGGTCCCAAATGTCTCCCAGATGGTGCCAAGATTTTTCTAGAGGCTGCTGCTATGGAGGTCCCATGTTGTTATCCAGCACGGCCATATCTTCCCTAACCCTTACACCTACCTGGAAAAGAGTGTCCCGCTCACTACCCCTTGGTAACACCTTAGGTCTTACCCTGGACCTGAAAATATGTTTAGATTTTGAATGCTGGTAGTGGGAACATTTTGGTTTTCAGTCTTCCGAAAACAAAAACCGCTGGTTTTGAGGCGAGAAATAGATAAACACCCCTTTTTGTTTTTTAACAACCATCTTTTACAGCAAGCAAGCAAACAAACAAAACCCTTTCAATTACAAAACATTATCTAAATCTCATAATGACCTTGTTTCACAAGCATTGTGATACCCTCTGATAAAGAGTGCCAGACAGTAATCGCTGTGCACTTGGGACGTGGGCTCAGAGCTGATTTAAGATGATCTAGGACGACGTGTGCAGCTGAGCCGCTGGCTCTGCTGCTGGTGCTGATGATCCTGTCACTGTGCTGAGTCAGAACTAACGCTGATTTGGCTGAAAACTCACCTGCCCAAAGGAAAAAAAAAATTAAAAAGCCAAAAGAAATGGGTGAGGGTTTAGCTGGGAGAATGGCAGAGATTACTCAGTCATTGTTTAGTTTCTGGGGGAATAGAAGTGGTACAGGAGGCTTTGGGACCCACCCATGAGCACAAGTCTGGTCTTTTATTTCTAGAACATAAAATTTTGGTGGGATAGAGCTAGCCTGGATTTACACTGAGATAATGCCAAGGGGATTGTATTTCCTGATGTAGGAAGAAGAAAACCAGAGCTGTGTGTTAAAGGTGTGAAAGAATTGCATTGTTGCTCTCTGTTGTGCTTTGACTTAAGAGATGCAAGTGCTGTCCCTGTGAGGAAAGGTATTTGCTGGCTGCAAAACATGTTTTCAATGAAAAAAATAATAATTCCAGATGATGGTGTATTCCCAACTAGAAAATTCCTTTGACATTGAGTTTTTACTGCTACAAAGAGAAGACAAATCACTCATCCCATTGATATGTGATTAACCTCTCTTACCTGGTAGTGTTTTGCGGTCAGGAAATACAACACACAACAGAGGTGATTTATGGTGATACTTGAAGACTATTGGAAAATACCTACAAAAAGTGATAGGAACTGTGTTACTTGGTGGTGAAAATGCTTAAATTTCATTTGGTTAGATTTTGTTCCACCTTAGAGGTACAAATATTTTCCAGGGATAATCCACAGGAAAGTGGGTCAGGGTGTTTGGGATTGGTTAAAAGACTATGCTCACCCTGCCAAGAACAGGAACATCAGGAGAAGATATTGCTGTAAACAAGGTGAGCCAGTCCATGAGTATGGGCAGATCCCTGTCCCTCTTATAGTTAGTAGGGTAGACTGAGCCAAAAGAGCTATATTCTATATGATAATTACTGATGTGGGTCACTAGTGCTAATCTTATAATCCAATTTGATGAAAAACCCCTGCTTTGGGGAGAGGGTGAACTTTCCCTCTGAGGTTGGAACTGACCTGAACATGCTTAGAGGTGTTTTTGATGTAATGAATATGGTCAGAAAATTGAATTGCATTTGATAACGAAGTCAGAGGGAGGAGCGATGGAGATGCCATTAACATAATTGCTGCTGGCTTGTTAAAATACAGTACACGTTTGATAGTAGAGAAATCAGTGTCTAAATTGATTGTACTGTCCCAGGAAACTGAAGTGCACAAGGTGGTGACTGCTAGCAGCCAACTGAAGGGTAAAGGTGATTTAGACCTGAGCTGTTGACTCTTAAAGTGTTCATTTCCCACAGTGTTTCCTGTGGTGTGTGAAATCCTTCTGGTTTTGTGCTTACTCTCTGAAGTTTCTTAAAGGAAGATCTTCACACAGGCTGGTCGTGTTTTATACACACAAGGGGTGGTGCTGTGCCTTTTGAGAGATGTAGAGCAGAAATGGATGACTGCTGATTTTTCCCAGCCTTTTATATCCATGGCTCCCTCCTGCTGGGAGGTCAACAGTGCTGATCAAATGCTGCTTGTTTCTGGTAAGCTGCTTTTTATCTCCAGCTCTGTGGTTCCCTGAAGCAAATGAAGAAAAAGAAAGATTTCCCAAGACAGTTCTTTTCTTCTCTCTTTTGTTTGTTCTTATTTAATCCAATTTTTTGAAAATACAGACTTCTCTTGAAAGGAAAGAACAAGGGGCCCTAACCAGACTTCTTTACAGTAGGATTCATGCTTGCCTGGAGGGACTAGGAGCTGATGTTCATCTCAGGGATGCTGGGGGAAGGCTGCATGATAGAACTGGAGTGGGAAATGATTCAGCTTATCATGCTGCACCTTTGTCACAAGCACCTGCCCTGCAGACCTGCTGATGAGCAGCTTGTCTTGCCTTGTGATGAATGTCAAGTGTCCTGATTAGTAGGAGAATGGCTCTCCCCTAGAGCTGCTCAAGCAACAGCTGAACCCAGGCCAACTCTCTCCGCTTCCAGAAGATCTGACAGGGTGACTGTCAATTAATGCCTGGTTTTGATGCTGAATATAGGATACACTAGGGCTCTGAATTCTCCTTTTTTAGCTGGAAGCCCACTGTTCTCTGTGTTAGCCTCTGCACAGTGAGAGGCAGTGGATCCAGAAGCGTTGCTCTATCCTGCACCAAAGGAACACATTCTGTTAGAGTCAAGCCATCCTTTTAGGGATGCACCAACCAGGTATTACAAATAGTTCAAGACTGAGCCCTGAACTGCTACTGAAATAGCTGTGATCAATGATCACACTCCCATTCACCCCAGCTAAGAGGAGACATAATGCCAAGAACAATCAATTTCTGTATCTTTCTGTTTTCCAGTATTTTTAATGGTACTGAAAGCTAACCCTACTTAAATGTTTGCTGGCTCCTCTGAAAAGTCATTGCTTTGCAGTTCCAGCTTTTAAATTAAAACAACCCCAGACAAACCAGCTGGTTTGCTGCATTGCCCATTGTGATGCTGACCTGCAAATCTCTTAAACTGCTTTGCTAAACAAGGGAAAAAGATTTCCTTAAAGCCTCATGATGTGGTCATGCAGGAATCACAGCTTTCATTGAAAAATGTGGGAGAAAAGAGAAGTTAAGTTGGCTCCTCAGTATTGAAGAGTTGAAAATGTCGGCTTTGAAAATCTGTAGAATTAAATGAAGTGGAGCTAAATTGCATAGTGTTTTAAGGTCCTGTGGCACTTAAATAGGTTATATGAATGTGATGGGGTGGAAGCAATGATGCCTGACTCAAGGTTTTGGGAGGATTTATGTGACTGTTACTGAAAGTACAATTTGATTAACAAACTTTGACATTATTTAAATTTAGCATTCACACTGTAGATAGTCTGATGGGAAGACTCAGTAGCACCTCATTGGGCACCACACATGCTAGAAATAAAAATAAATTATTGGGGCGATCACCTGCTCTCATAGGTGGTCTCTGGCCTGCTAAACAGGACAGACCCAAAGAGCTCTGGTCCCTGAGCTGTCAGTGTGCTCCCTGGCATGGATTTGCCCATGGCATCTGGCACAGCATGGGACACTGCAGTAGAAGCTCTGCATGAACTCCACAGGAGTCCTGCAGTTAGGCAGTAAAGATGAGTGGAGGCAGTTGTGTCATGGGATGATGATAACTGGGTACATGTTATATGTTAGGAAGGCATGTAGCACACTCAGTTCTTCAGGACAACAGAAAACCATTGTGAAGAGACCTTGCTCCAGTGATCCATGTATAGTCCAAGTGTGATGGTGTGGAAGTAACATGGGGCAGAACCAGCATTTCATACCTTAAAAAGAACTTACCTTGCTTTTAATTGTACAAGTTAGGCACCTAGCTTGATCTAAGTATCTAGCTGTCAAGACAGAGACAATCGCCACTCAAGATTAATTTTTACCATCCTCTAAGTGATTTTTTTGCTGAATGTGCACATTTTCTTCCACTGTCTACAGAGGGATGCTGGCTTTTGCCAGGTAAATGCTCTGCTTTTAGTTACCTAAAGTAAAATAAGGACCCATCAGTGGAATCAGTCTCCACTGTGAGTTACATTAGCTGTTAGTAACACAAGCTACAAGGTCACTTTGCAGCACTCTGTAAGCTGCAGGGTTGAGGGTGTTGTGGTAAGGCTGGGACATCACAGTGTTGCAGCTAGGTCTCTGCAGTGACCTAATTACACCGAAGAAGGGATCTAAATCTTTGCCTCTGAACTGCTGAATTAGAAGGGAAACGCAGCAAGAGCACAGTCTTAGTTCTAGAGAGCTGTTAGTGAGCCAAGAGTTTTTATTGCTTTGCCTTGTAGCAGCTTCCTACCAAAGGTGTATTATCACACAGCAGAGTCCCTGTCCAGGGAATAATTAACATCAGGCTCATGCCAGGGTAAATTTCTGTATTGTATATGCAGCATTTATCTATCTATGTATGTCTGTCTGTCTGTCTATCTCTCTCTCTCTAGACACACATATTTAAGCTTGCCTGTAATGATCAGCTTGTAATTTGTCAAATGGGCTAGACCTTGTGTCTGTATTTAATTTCCCACTGCAAAAAGGCAGCTGCATGATTTTTTATGGCTTCCCATGTGCGTGGTTACAGGCTGGCTGCATTGCCCAGGCAGGTAAACCAGCTATGAATGCATTTCTTTCTTTGTGTCCTAGGCTGGGTCATACCTCGCGGGCACAATCAGTAGCAAGGGACAGCTGAGGAGCTGTGCCTGAGCAAAACCCTGATCTCTCCCTCCTGCCTTTCCCCCAGTCCACGGGCTGATGAGTCACTGCTGATGGATTTGACTGATGCAGCCCTTGTGATAACACATTACCCTGCCCCTGGAAAAGGCTTTAATGGGTACGGACAAAGCTCTGCCTACTGCTGTCACGACAAGCTCATCCCTCACCAGATCTGGGTTGGATGCAAGAGGGAATTTTGCAGCTCCAGGCACTCTTTAGTTGCTAGAAATGCTGACAAATAACAAATTTGACTTTGTAGCTGCCTAGGAAGCTTCCTTAGCCCTATGGGTAAATCTGGACTTCAGAAGAATTGTGTATTGAGTAGGGCTTGGCTAGACCCTGCTACCAGAGATCATTTTAACTGGAGTTAGCAGCACAGGCACAGAAAAGATTCCAGAAGCTGAATGTAGCTGATGGCCAAGTTAAATCTAAGATGTGTTTTCTCCACCGTTTACTTAGGTCAGGCTGCCTTGGGCTGCTAGTTTCTCCTTGGTTTTATTTATTAGTTACTCTTGCAGTGAAAATGGACTCTGTGGGCTTGGAGACAGCCCAGGAGGGCAATACTGGATGAGGCTTGCTCATAAGTGTACAGTGTTACATATTTTTCTTGTCAGGCTGTGATTTAAGATATTGCTTTGCTCAATGAACTGGGTTATTTCACATAAGGCAGTTAAGTGCTCACAAAGGGCTGGTTCTATCCTGGGACAAGCGGTTGCAACTCAGGCAGAAGTTCCCAAGCTAAACCTCCCAAACATGATGTCCCTCTAGCGACACAGGTGTCATCAGTCTCTTTTTTGTCCTTATTTTTTCCCCCTCAAAACAGAATATTTGTAAAAACATAAAGCATTTCCAAAATTGAGTATTGACAAAGATTCAACTAAAAATTATTAAGAAAAAAGGTCTTATTTGCTATGGGTAGTGTTTTTTGTTTTTTTTTCCTGTTTGAAAATACTCAGCCATCTGGTCAGCAAACAAATAAAATGCTGAATGATATTGGCAGCAAAACATCCACTGAAAAACAAGGAATGGGAGAAGCAAACAGTTCACAGTCTTTCTGTAGCCTGGTGGGTTTTGGTTTTGCAATATTTTTTTCCACAGAGAAGACTCCTGAGTAAAATTTGTATTTGTGAAATGCAGAACCTGGTAATAATCTTTGTATAAGTAAATGCAGCTTTGGCAAAGCCTAACATCAATAAAGTTATTTTTATTTTTACTTCCCCACAAGGATTAACTGTGTTTGGAAAAAGAAGCGCACCTTTTCTTCATTTTCAAAATGCTTAATTTTTTAGTATTACATATAAATGCAATACTATATATTAGTGTAATATAATATTGTAAGTAAAATTGTACATAAGTGTAACAAAGGCCTGGCTATAAACATGTTTTCTGTCAGTGTGGCCACTTTGGTTAAAATTTTATGAGTTCAAGTTCTAGTGCAAATCACTTGTTTTGACACAAAACTGACCAATACGTGTAGCTCTTACCCCTCTTCTTTTGGGGACTATTTATATTGGTAGAGGAGACTTTATATTGGGGTAACATTCCCTTCCACACTGAAGGTTTATTTCACTGATTCACTTTCTGGCTGTACCTAAAATTCAGCCCCTGAGGAAGTCAAAGTCTGAAGGGGAAAAGCTGAGCCCAGAAGTGAGCCAGACTCATCCATCCCCATGGAGAGACTGAGGAGCACACCAGGAGCACACAGACATGGGTCGCTAGTGACGAGGGAATGAGGGATGGCTTTGTCACATCCTGCCCTGTGCAGGCCAAATACCTCATGGGTGTTTTTCACATAGCAACATCTCTCAAGAGAAAGGGAAATGTGGAGCAAATGCATTTGGTAGGAAATTGTAGAGGAGGTGACAGGGCAGAAAAATGATACGAGATCAGACAAGCGAGCATCATCCAGACTCCCCTCCAATAACAGTGTTGTTCCTTTTCTAATATTTTTCTGGTGCCTGCTATGAAAAATTCTTACACCTAATGGAAAGTGATAACCAACAGCAGAGGGACAGGATGGAAGCTTTGCAAAATGCTCATGCATGTGCCTGCTTTTAAGCACATGAATAATTCCTCTGAAGTTTGAAAATGAATGCCTTATTTAAGATGAAGTTGATGTTAAATACTATCCTGGATTAAAGTCAGAGAATTCTGTGTATCACAGAGTCAATGCTCTGACGTAACTGAGATATATTATTGAATTTAAATCTTTTGCTTCCAGTAAGTTGAGGATTTTTCTTTAGGTGCAGCGTTGAAAAAAACGGATTGATTGGTGTTAAGAATATTTAAATCTTAAGTCAGTTTGGTGCTCATTTCATGCTCTTTTGTGGATTTTCATAGAAATATTTCTTTTTTTCTGTATACGTTTTGCAGACTTTTTAACACTTAACTGATGATGCCCTCTTATATGCTTTTTAAAATGGAATTTGTGTGGCAGATTGGACAGGATGACACTGTGGGACTGCTGCTGGAGGGGAAATGCAATGAAATGGGCCAAGTTGATTCCTCAGATGATTAAATCTGGCCATAGTTCAGGTCCTCACAGGATTAAAGTTGGTAACTTGTAGAATATTATTACCTTTATCCTCCTCTACATGAACCCCCTGGGAGCCCTGTGAGGATGAGACAATTTGGCAGTAGGGAACTGAATCCTTGAGGGCGCATTTTCCCTATGGACACTGCAACTGTAGAAGTTAAACCTGGTTCAGAGCAGTGGTTCAGTGAGGAAGTGGCTGTACAGAGGGAGATGCACAAGCTCTTGGATGTACTTGCACATGCCCAGAAATGTTTATGTTGAGCTAAATTGTTCATTCAGATTGGAGGAGCCTTGTAGATAAATATGCTGTAGTATTTGCCTTAACATTTGCTCCATCTGGCTCATTTTTCTCAAGTACATGGATATAATTTCCCCACTGAAGTTAGCAGCTCAGGTCCTCATCTGAGGTAAATTATTTTGTCCTACTCAGCTGTTTTATATCTGATGTAGTTCTAATTTGTGGATTCTACACATCTCAGGAGCATCCAAAGTGAGAGTCTGCCTGTGTCCTTTATTTTCAGATTATAAAAAAGGACCCAGATTTATCACCTTGTCTTGCATCTGGTAAAGAAAGGTCACGACAAGGCATGAAAAGGAGTGAGTTCATTTGGCTGGTGCTTCAGCAAGGGCTGATATTTGGTACAGTGTTGGTGTTCAGAAGGAGAACAAGGAGCAGAAATAAAAAGGAAAAAATTGTCTTGGGAGATGGAAAACTCAGTGCCCAAGGGAAACCTGGTGAAAGCTTATACATCTGTTGAATGGAGGCTGCCTGGGTCTGCTTGCTCTCCTTGAAGCAGTTGGCTCATCTGCTTGCTGTCCATCTCAGGCCTGGGATCTCCTGATCACTGAGTCATAAAATGGTTTGGGTTGTAAGGGACCTTAAAGATCATCTGGTTCCAACTCTCTTCCATGAGCAGGGACACCTTTCATTAGGCCAGGTTCCTCAGGGCCCCCTCTCAACCTGGCCTTGATGGCCTTGAATCCTTCACAAACTAGAGGTCAGCAATTTTTGCAGCGGCTTAATTAGAGCCACTTGGGATGCTGCAGGTACCTTAGGTAATTGCCTTCTTGGGATTTGCTTCTGAGCTATTAAATAGTTATACCCTGAACCCTCTCTGTGCAGATTGCCTTCTGAATAGGCAACAGTCAGCGACATCCATACTCAAAAAAACCAGAAGCTTCTCTTTTCATTTATGAGTCTTAAGCCCTGAATAGCTGGGAATAAAACATCAAGGTTGAAAAGGAGGAGGAATGAATAAAATCCAGCATATTAAAAGTTATAATTAGAACTGTGATCAACTCTGATACTGTCAGGCCTGTTCGACTGTAATAACTGAGTAGCTCTGAATAAAAAGCTTCACCATATTGGTAGTGAAACATGAATCCTGTTCTAGGAGAACATTTTGGCTGATTGCACAGTGCCAGGGTGTGTGGATCTGAGATACAGCATGTGGGTGGCTTTTCTGGTGTCCATATGCACGCAGCGTTTGCATACGGCGTGCTGTATACTTGGTGTTTGTGAATAACAGGCACTAATATTTACTTTCCTGAAGAGAAAAGCTGGGTTTATGTGTATGGAAGTGACCTTGTGCAAACAGTTCTCTGCCAGCCTGTCTGGATGCTGCTCTGTTCGTGTGGCAGGGAGCAGGGAGGGGCACCCATCCAGCTGGGGACTGTCCATCTGTCCGGCACTGCGGCACTCAGCCCATGCCAGAGCACTTCGGGGAACACCACTGGTGCCTCGTAGAGTCAGTGTGTCATTCTCCCCTCTGCAGGGCACTTGTTTGCTTTGTGCTCTGACTGGGAATACCAAATGACAAAACATGAGGATTTAGTGAGCTTCCTCCTTTATGGTTTTGTAGGTAGAAATTTATGACAGTGAGGGAAGGAAAATACTATAAAATCAAGTGTGAAGCACTGCACTTCTTTTTGCCTTTCTTTTATTGCTATAAAATAGTGTATAAGGGATAGATTTCCAGTAGTTAACAAAGCAACCACTTCAGCCATGCATAGGATACCTAAATATTGAGAGTTAAAAAGCCGTCGCCCATTAATGCTACTTTGATGGGCCTTCATGAGATTGTGAATATCGGCATTGAACCTGACATTTTTTCCTTAAGCCTAACATTTCTGTTAATGCATGATCTTTCAATCTAGTTGACTTCAGTAACTGCAGATTTAAGCCCTGGGAACCTACTTCAGCAAGGTGTTTAAGGGATTGGTCTTTTGGGGTTGCGGTCAAGATGTCCCTTCTACTGCTGAGACCCTGTTGTCCACCATAAACCTGCACTTGCAGTGACCTGAAAAACCTCTTGTCACAAACAAGAAGAAGTGAAAAAAAGGTTATTTTGAAATGCTCCTGTTGTGTATTGAAATAGGGATTCCCGCTTTGGAAGAGAGAACCTCAGGAAAGTCATTGAAAAGCCTGGACCTCCTGAAAATACTGATTCTTGCTGTGTGAAAGCAAAGGGATACAAGGCAGTGGGGTGAATATCTGTAGGATTGTGTAAAATCACTGCATACAGTGAAAGTATCACTGAAGAAGTTTAGCCACGTAGCAAGTTGTGTGCATTTATTAAACTGAAAATACGATTATGTGTGCATTTAGATGTATGTAATAAAAAGAAAATAAAACCCACAAAAAACAACCCATGATGTATAAATTTTAAATGGTAAGATTTTCATGTTATGAATATTAAAGAGTGTCATGCATAGATTGGTGGTAATAAAAGTCATTCTCAGTTTGACAAACTACATTTATTTGGCTGTAAAAATCTGAGGAAAATTACAAAAACTCATAGAAAGCTCGTTGCAGTTAATGGAAAAATACTCACTTTGTGGAACTGGATTAAACCTGTTCAAATATTACTGCTGGGTGACTAAAAGTCTAGATGACTCAATAACATTAGAACAAGGAAGATAAACATATGTATAAACATCCTTTATCATCATGTTCTTTACTTCAATTTTCTCTTTAACCTGTTTTTTTTCTGAAAATTTAGGAGCTCACTGAAAAATTACGATTTTCCAATCAGCCTTGTTTAAAATCTTTTTGAGAAGCAATAGAGATTTGTAGATGAATTTGTTAGGTTTAAAGACTGAAGGGTTAAAAACCCCCAAACCCAAATCCTGATAGCAGAAAAGGAATCACTGGGATTTTTGCTTTGGTTTTGGAGTTAACTCCAGCCTCTGTACATGGCACTGAAGAACTCCCTGAGAAGAAAGGCTGGCCAAGTGGGATGAAACCTCAGTATTTATGAGGTAATTGTGAAGCAAGATTTCAAAGGAGTATTTGAAAGGGTCAACCCCGTCTGTCTGTTCAGAAAGTAATGGTCAAGTTTTCTGTTAAATAAACCCCCAGTGTGAATTCACATGTGCAACAGCATGTTTGGTCGTTTTTATTTTAAAGAGTTGGGCTTCTGTCAGTGTGTGAAATGGAGTGGAATTCATCTCCCTGAGTGGTGCTTCTCCAGTGGGCAGCACTGCCATCTTTAACCTGTGTCCCAGCCTATCCTGCCCCTACCAGTCCACCCTCCACGTGTGCTTGTTGACCACAAAAGGATTTAGTATTTCCTTTCCTGCTGCAGGGACTTTCACTGGCACACTCCTAGGGAAGAAAATGGAGAAGTGAGAGGAGCTTAGTCACAGTGAATTCATCTTCATAGAGGTTAATTTTCAAGAGGGAAGGCTCTGAACTATCTGCTGGTCTCTTTTGATATTTGTAGAGCTTTGTGAGCATGAAGGGCTGTGAGTGCTCGGTGTTACAGTTCACAGACGCCACAGATGACACGTCGCTACCCTGCAGAAAGCCAATGTGCCTCTGACAAGTCTACTACCAGTGAGGTCTGACTGTAGCTTATTGTGTTTGACATCTTTTTACAAAGGGTAAAGTGTTTTAAAGAATTTTGTGGAAGAACTGTGAGAAAACGATTGCAGCAAT
This sequence comes from Corvus kubaryi, assembly GCF_017639235.1. Taxonomy (NCBI): domain Eukaryota; kingdom Metazoa; phylum Chordata; class Aves; order Passeriformes; family Corvidae; genus Corvus; species Corvus kubaryi. The sequence goes on from NW_024580669.1 coordinate 5,883,518, forward strand.
TTCTTTTCTCCACACCAAAGACAATGCTCGTGTTAAAGTAGCTGACCTCCTCCAAAGCAGCTGCTATTTGAGGGCAGAAATGGTAAAATTTGGCCTTATAATCAAGTCCAGAGTGGTATTTAGACTGCAGAACCCTTTGAGAAAGGTCCTCTCGATCCAAAATAACAAGACCCTGGGTGGTTTAAGTATTATAACTGGATGAGAGTGTATCAGAAAAACATAGGGTTGCTGCTGAGAATCCTGAAAGGCAAATTGACACATGGGCTAGCAAAACAGTTGTTCTTTCCAGGGATTGGAAAGAACAGCTGCTAAATATGTGGTGAAACACATGACAGGAGAACTGGGTAATGTACATGGTGTGCTGGCAGGAACAGGGTTTGTAGAGGAGGAGGAGGTGGGGATGGGTGGTGGGAACTTCATCCTGGAGGCTGGCTGGCTGGACACTGTGCTGTTTTTTGCCCCAAAATTATATAAATCTATATTACAAACTTAACTAGATTCTATATTATATAGTCTCCTAACTAGGCAGCTTCTTATGTTTTCCTGCTCCTAAAGTTTCTCTGTGTTAATCCAATAAATGCTGCTGGATTACAAGGCACTGGTTATTACAGGAAGGGTCATGACAAGCTTGAGGCTTCAAGCTCCAGCTGTACTGGCTGGAAGGGGCATCTCCCCACCACCCTGGGTGCTGTGCCAAGGTTTTTGCCTGTCCAGAGATGTATTGTGCCCCAGGACTCATCATCACCTCTGAGCCACGAAGGAAAAGTTTTGTGCCAATACCCCTCAGTCCCTGAGGTTTGGGCAGCCCCATCACTGCATGGCAGTGGTTAAGGAAAGCATGTGAGGCTTTGTGTGCTTGGGGGCTACTGAAAAACCTCACTTGCATGGGAAGATCATAGAATTATAGAATGGTTTGTATTGGAAAGGACCTTAAAGCTTATCCAGTCCCAACTTCCATCTTTCACTATCCCAGGTTGCTCCAAGCCCCATTCAACCTGCCCTTGAACACTTCCAGTGAAGGAACATCCACAGCTCCTCTGGGCAACCTGTTCCAGTATCTCACCACCCTCACAGTAAAGAATTCCTTCCTAATATCTAATTTAAACCTGCCCTCTTTCAGTTAAAACCATTGCCCCCTCATCCTGTGCCCTTGTGAAAAGCTCCTCTCCACCTCACTTGTAGATCCCCTTTAGGTAGTGGAAGGTGTTGGAAGATCTCTTCAGACTATTTTCTTGGAATATTTACCATAAAACAGCCCTTGTGTTCCCTGAGCCCTCCAGCTAACGGAATAGGTAGTAACTTTGTACCTCTCACCTCCTCATTAGGGGATTAATTAGGTGTGCTTTTCAAGATACTTGGACAGTCCTGAGGTCTTTGTCTCTAATTATTATGATCTGTTTTGTCTGAAGAGTTTCACCTCTAGAATTGGGCAGTATTTTCCTGCCTTTGGGCAATTTGACTGTCAAAGCTGTTATTTTCACTCAATGTTATGGCCTGATGTAATTTCTTGCTCTAATTCTACAAAAGAGAAAAATTGACATCTCAGTTTCTCAGCCTCCTACGCAGGGTAACACAGTGTTTGCCTTTTATTCCCAGAGTAACAGAGTTAGTTAGCAGTGGTAAAATCTGGACCTGTTCTCTGTTACTGGCAAAGTAATAAAAATAAAATTATAGAGGAAATTGGTTTTTTGTTTGTTGCTATGTTGCCTTTAGGATTGAGAGATGTGCTACTGAAACTGGAGACTTAATGATGGCTCATTCTCTCTCCATTACTGGATGTTGCCTTTTGAATCAGCCTCTAGGTCTTTGAAATAATTATTTTGAGGAGATATGAGCATGTGTAAGTGTTGCCTCACTTCCCCCATACTGGCATGGCCTTTGAGGAGGGAAAAGACTTAACACAAAGTCGGATACAAATCCTGACCCCATCTGATTAAATTAAGAAGGAGGTGGAATTACTGACAGAAGTGGTCGGCTCCATAATCCGAACAAGAATGAACATTCAGATGAGAAATGCTCTGGATGCTAAGGTGAATCCATAGTGAAGTTCTAATTCTGTCCTTTTGTGACTAAGCCTAAATTGCTGCTTTAACAATTTTCCAATCAGTAAGGCTGGCTGAAATGGTGTCAAATAATGTTACTGTTTTGCCACTAATATTTCTTAGGAGCAAGGCCACTCTGTTAATTTTCCATGAGCAGCACACTGTGCCGTTCTGCTCTGCTCCAGCTCCCTCTGATGCTGTCAGGAGGGTGCTCACCCATGGGAGTGGGAGCTGATTGTGCCATGTGCAGCCATGGTGGGCACAAGCTGCTGTCATCATTCCAAGAGCAGCAGACCATCGGATGTCCAGAGGACCCAGGGTCCCAGTGCAGTCAGGAAAATTGGGATCTGCACCTGAATTTTTTTATTACTGGTGCATGGTTTAGGTTTTGCAGCTATTTGTCTTCTCTGACTCTGTAGGGTCAGGGATGGGGATGAGACCTGGTTTGCTGCCTGGAAATTAAGCAGCCCATAATTGTGCCTTGCTTTTGAGTTTTCCATGTGCCCAGCAGTGAGGCATCACCCAGTATGCTGCAGCCCTTGACCCCTGGGATAGGGGGACATTAACAAGCCTGTGTGTACATGTATGCTCATATCTGGTAATACCCATGTCTTGTGGAGAAGGGCTTTATCAGAGTATGCTTTCAAGGTATTAGAGATGCAGAGATTTAAGTGGGTGGCCCAGTGGTACTCTCAAAGCCACAGAACAGCTCAAGCTGGTGGCAGAAGGAGGATCAGGAGCTTTAAGCCTTATTCCCAGGGCTTGCTCTAAACACTAATGAACACTTTTCTTAATGTAAAGCCAAAGCCTAAAGTCTGTGCTGTGAAATATCCAGGAGAGTGAAACTTAGGATGCTTATAAGCCAGTTATCTTCAACCCTCCCAGGCATTTAATGCAGAGTCACAGTCCTGACTCACTCTTCTATACCATTATGAGTAATCAAGGTGGTAAAATTATGTTAATCTCTGATTACAGTTTTTTATAGCAGTTTCTCATGTTCAGGAAAAAACATGCAACTAGTCCCAACTTAGGGTAACTACCAAAACAAACTACAGCCCAAAGAGCAACAGCATTCATTCTTAGACATACATTTTCATTGTACTTAGTTATCACAGGACTCCTCAGGAGAAAAAAACCCATATAATTAATTAGATGGGATGTTGGGAAAAAGTGGGTGGAAAATGAGTCAGTGACTGTAGTTGTTGTACCCAGATGTGCATGCTATGTATGGACAGGTCTAGAGCTTCCTTTGGATACATAGTCATGAGTAATTCCCTATTCCCTTCTGCCATGCAGATAAGAGCATCTGCACTCTCATTTATTATTTATCTGTGAGCAATGTTTTTCTTTTAATTAGAAATGTCAAAGTAAAATGATCTTTTCTGGGACTAGAAATGGCTCTTGTACGTAAAGGGTAATGTGTGCTTGGAAAATGTTAATACATTTCAATTAGGGAATGTCATGTTAAAGCTACTGTACTGCACTGAGCTTTGTAGAAATAGTGTTTTGGAGGAGATGATGAAATTTGGTAAAAAGCCCCATTATTTTTGGTCAACCATTCTTTCTATGTGGTTAATATCCCCATATGCTACAAAGCCTTTTGCTAGTGGATGCACATGAAGTGCAACATGCAGGATGAAAGGTACTGCTGTACCACACCTCTGCTTTGCACACACCCCCATTTCACATTTGGTCACTTCTCAGTTTGCTGCATTGATTGCTCTCTGTAATTAAATTCTCAGCAGCAAATTAAATTTCTGGACAGCTGTGGCAGTGAACATGTTCCTCCTGTGTCTCCTTGGATGGTGTTGCAGAGAAAAGCAAGGCAGCACTTGCAAAAACTGTCAACCGCCTCTAGCAGGAGGAGCTGAGAAGGGAAGTATGGAGAGGGTAAGGATTAGTCCTGCCAGTCCCACATGCCTTAATAAAAACACTCTTGAATTAATGAAAAAGGCATCTGTATTTTTGGTTTCCATTCCCTTTCTCAAGGCAGTGTGGCTCTGGGAGGGTGGATGCTGTGGATGTTGTATATTCAGTTCCATGACAGAAGTACTGGAGCAGGGTGCTAACAAAGGGGATGCTATTTTTAGTGTTCAATGCTACTGATTGGGGACCAGATCACTCAGCAAAAGATCTGCCCATTCAGATTAACCTGGGCATGCTCAGTCCCACTGTGCTACAGACAGACCTTCCCATGTGGCTTCCCATTTTTAAATGTGGCCAAAGGGGAGTCCACAGCTTTTGGGTTGCCAGACTTTGCTAAATAACCTAGCTTCATCAGCAGTAAATCTTTTAACAGTTTTTAAAAAGGAGCAGCTGTAGGAAGATTAATGTGTTTGAAAGCATCAGTCTATGACAAATGGTGTTTTTTGGCAACTCTGGCTCATGTGGGCAATTTCTCTGGAGTCAGTGGGATGACTCGCTTGAGCAGAGGCCATTAGTCACAGCACCTGCATGGCCCTAATGAAGCATGTGGCACTAAAAGAAGGATGCTGCTTCTCAGAGGAAGGCACGGATTCAGCCTTACTGAGTAGATGATGTAGGCAATTATTCCTGCTCTGTAGTTCCATCATTTTAGGAAGCGTGACTGAAGAAATTGTTTCCTTCAAGAATTCCCATTATGTTTTTACTCAGATTAGGTTAGATGCCATTGAGTCAGCAGAAAGAGAGTCTCCACTAGCCTAGAAGCTGTGTCCATTCTTGCCACAGATAACAGTCTCTGCTGTAATCATTTGTAAGCCAGTGATGAAGGCTTTGATGGATTTGGATGACTTCAGTAGTCATAATTTCTTCATCAGGTAAACCAATGCAGATAGACTGGGATATAGTGAAACTGTTACCTACACGTGTCCTAAAGGAAAACCCTGACTAAAAAAGCCACTCAGATCAAGTAATATTAATGTTTCCAGATTTCCCCAGACAGCTGCATATAAAGTTTCTTCAAGTTGGAGTGCATTTTCCATGGTGTGGTATAGGGTGGGAATGGCAGGAAAGGTTTGCAGCCTGAGTTGTGCTGCTTTTATCATTTAGTGGTTTTTTTTTTCCCTCTGGTGATCTGATTCAACATACAGCTCACAGCACCAAAAGGCTGCTTCCCAACAAGCTATGAAGCAAGACTTGGAAATTCTTCTCCTTATTAAAAAAAGAAAACCAACCAAAAAACCAAAACAATAAAAAAGATTGAACAGGTTAAAACTGGATGGCTGAACCCAATCCACTCATGATCCTGGTCATGATGAAAGTGATGGTATTATAAAAACAGGGGGGATAAAGATACCTGCTCTGAGAAAGGTAAACAACCAGGTGAAGATAGAGACATCTTTGGATAATATAGGAAAAATACAGGAAAAATAGCAAACAAAAATGAAGAATTACATATATTATATAAAATAGGTGATGTTGTGCCAAAATGTATCAAAGAAATGGGGAGAGATCTTAGACTCATAGAGAAGAGAGAATAATGTTTACTTTACACTAACTCCATTACCGATAACATCTTAAGTGTTTTATGATGAAAGGATACTCACTCATGAAATAGCTTTATGGAAAATAATTAGTAGTAAAGAGCTTGTACAATAACTGGAAGGATGATTTGAATCTAGAGAACAAATACTCAATTAATGAATATGAAGAGTTTGGTATGATAGTGAGTAACAGAAAATTCTGAGAAAGAAAAAAAAAAGGTTATTGTTTCTCTAAAAAAAAAGACAGCCTCGGCTATCACTGGCCCATAAACCTGACTAAAACAGTGTAACAAATAACAGGGGAGAGAAAATCATTATCTTGCAAATAGAAAAATCATGGATTTCACTGGAACGAATCACGTCAGACAAATTTCATTGCTTTTTTGCGCTTGGTATCGTACTGCATTGACATCTCCTCATAAAAGAAATTCAGCCTGTGCTTTGAATCCCATCACATGGATTGATAAGTGACTGAGGAACTAAAAACAAAGCAATGACATGTCCAGACAGAAATTCTTAGCAGGTAATGTATTCACAGAGCAAAAAGCATTTTTATTTAGCATTTCCTTTGATAAGGGCAGGTTTTAACTACGCTCAGCAACTGTGTAGATGGTACTAAACTGGCAGGCACAGGAAACACTGAAGAAAAAGGAATAATTCATGGCATGGAGATATTTGGTTGCTACATGTGTAACTTAGTGACAAAGCATCCAATAAATTATTTTTACACCCTCACTGTTAGCTTTATTTTTTCTTTGGTATTTTAGGTGTACACAAAAAAAGATGACATGAAGCTCTGCCTTGTTTCTATGCAAGAGAAAGGGTTGGCCATGTGCAGTGAATCGACTGGATGTGCCTTAAGAGCAGACTTGTAATGCCTTGCTCAGAAGGAGACTGAGCCAAATTTTCCCAAATTTGCAATGGAAATCCAGTTCTGTCTCACATCTCTTTTAAGGGCTGTTCCTGGACGTTTAGGCAGTTTTCTGTGCGCATGTATGTTTGTTAATTTTAATTTTAGAAGTTCCATCTCTCCTGTAAATGATCTAATACAACACATACCAGGGCATGCAACTGGTAAGAGACAATATAGATCCTGGCCCTGGTCCATCAGGCCTCTACAGATACATGCTTAGTTCTGAGGTTGGGCTGGATATGAAAATACTCAATATTTTGGGTTTAAAGGGTAGATCCACATGCTGGAAAGCTCTACTGTGTAACTACAGGTGGCAATGCTCTCCCAGATGATTCAGTGTCTGCATGGTAGCTAAGATCTACCAATAATTAAAAAAATTACTTTCTAATGACTCTTTAGAGGAGAATTATATTAACCAGTAAAAATTACTTCCAGTGGATAATTAAAGTATCTGTAGTAAAAATAATCTAAAAGACGTGTTCAGTGGAATGTAGAAACCTGTAAATAGGAAATTCTAAACAGAACCAGGGAGGAAGGGTGTCAGCATAACAGATGAAATTCAGTGTTGTGAGAAACATCAGTTTGGTGACAAAAAGTGCTAGTCTGTCTCGTGGTGGCTTTCCCTGAAGAAATAATAGAAAATATCAGCGATGAAGGGTGTAAATAAACAGCTTACAGAAAAATTCCATTAAAATTCAAATTTGATTCAAACTCAATTCAAATTAAATTCAAAAGTTCAATTCAAATTCAAATAGATTGTAAGTGGTTGTAATGGGAAGGGAAAATGTGGCATCAGTTTTATTCTCCTATTTATGGCCCCTGAGCTCTGAGTTGAAGCTGAGCTGTCTGGATTATCAACAGGAGGAGATGAGAACATCTCACTGCTGACAGGGTGAACGATTTGGGATGTCTGGGGTGGCTGGGGCTGGCTTCTGGACTCCTGGGTCCATCTCTGCATCCTGTGGTGGCAGCAGTGGAGGCTTTCCAAGGCACTTCTTTTTCACTGGGGAGCAAAAGTGGGGTATAAAAATATTTTCCTGGGAAATTGGGGTGGACTTAGCCTTTTAAAATCACATACAAGTATCCTGAGGAACAGCACTGATGGAACTGCTGGCTTTAAAAACTCTTGCAAATGCACGTAAGATGATTGCCAAAACAATCTTGACACAGCTTCTGCCCCTTTCCCTTTTGCCTTCTCAGAGCACCCGTGTGAGCCGTGGTGGCTCCCGGCAGCCAGCAGCCTGTCCTGGGTGCTGTCCCAAGTGTGCATCCATTTAGGAACAGCTCTGATGGCACCCCATGTTGCTAAGGCTGCTTGAGGGTTGAAAGCTTTGTCCCCTCCTGCCTTTGTCCCCTCCTGCCTTTGTCCCCTCCTGACTTCCAGCTCCCGGCAGTGCCTGAAGCCAGAGGGACTTCAATGAGCCTGCCTCTCACAAGAGTGGAGACCAAGGGCCAATTACAGGCGGTGTTTGGGTTTCAGGATCATTAAATTAATCAGGAAAGTGCAGCCTAGTTCCTGTGAGGATGTTGTGTTTTGCAGCTGATGAGACTGTGTTCTACCTGCTGCCTTTGTCCACTGCCCAGAAAGAGCGAGAAAAGCTGAAAAAAAAGGAAAAAATATCCTGTTAGAAAAGAACTGGCTTAACGTTCAGTATTGTAAGATGAAAACAGCTCTGAATGTGGGATGCTCTTTTGACTTTATGTAACCATGCTGCAATATTATCTGCATGTACCTAGTTTACTCTGTGAATGTATAACATGATAGCTGATATATTTCCTTCTAATGTATCCTTTACAGTTAAAACAACCTGCTACTTCCTATTTGGCAGCAATGACCTTGCCTGCTGCCTCCATCTTAGTTTTATATCTTCCTTCTCCTTATAATCCTTTCATTTATCTCCTTTCCCTACTAGGCTTGTGCTTCCTCCCCTACTGTAGCACAGCCAGGTTTAGAAATGGTTTTATGAACTGAATTTACAGAGATAAAGAGCCAGCTCCTGCAAGTCATCTGTACATAAAAGACCAATTAACCTTGAGAATCAATCCTGAAGGAAGCTGGGGAAGATTTCTGCTATTCATAAGCCTATGGTGTTTTTTTCTTTTCCCTTTTTTCTTTGAAATGTGCCTTTGGATCAAGCTGTAAAGAAACTCCATTGACTTCAATGGTGCAAATGAAATTACATTTTGATACTGAGTTTGACTCAGTAGTTTCCTTTGAAGAATGCATGTTCTAGGAAAAAAGCACTGGGACAAGTTGTAGCTTCAGTAAAGATATAACAGGGTGACTTTGGACCAAAGAAATTCCTTTTAATCAAGAGAGTTGTAGAAATCTTTGCAATTTACATTTTTTACAGCTTGCTCTCTGGAGCAGAAATTCAGTTCCGTGAAGTTGGATGTAAATGCACGAGGGGTCATTTTACAGAGCGTTAGTGTAGATAGGAGTTATCAAAATAGAGCAAGTTGTTTGTTTAAAGAAAGTGAAAATAGGCAGCAAAGACAAATATTGGCAACCAGTTCTGTTATGCTGAAGGATAGCTTGGTGATAATACCAAAGATGAAAAGTGGCTTCTAGATGTGGGGTGAAAGCTTTATATTTATATTGAAGGTATGAAATACATTGGAATCTCTCATTGCTTTCTTGGAGCATTACATCCACAGAGCACTGACTTTATTTTTTTAATGTACAAATGTGCTATATATAGATACCTTTGATTTCAATAAACAAATGGCTCGAGGTTTAGAGAACACTTTTCACCAGTCTAAATAAGATCTTATATCTGACACGCTACAAGTTGGGAATTGTATTGAATTTATAATTTTCTCTCTAACTTCTACAAGATTTTATTAAAGTCAAGCTAAAGGAACAGAATTATCATTTGGTTATTGAATCATACTTTGGAGTTAAAAAGAGATCACATTAGGGAAATTCAAGGAAGGAAACTCTTACTACTAACAGGAAACCGATAAGAAACCTCCAGTGAAGCCAAGTTGGCGTAGGAGTCTGGAAATTCATAGATATTTGCAAATTGCAATGTGACAATCCTGAAAAGCATTGAAGTTGTCCTTGAAGTCGATAAGAGATGAGAAAGCTTCTCTCCTCAGCTGAACTCCAGGACAATTTTTAGCTCTGCAGCAAATATTGTTTGGTTTTTATTTTATACAAGTCTGAAATGCAAATCTCCCTCCGCTTCTCCTGAAGGAGGATGGATTCAAAGTGTGCTGAAGGCAGGGGGGGGAAGTTCTTCCTCTGAATTCAGGGGTTTCTTTAACTGTGTCCTTCCATCCATTTCTCACTTACAGCCTGTGCTCTTGCTTCTGTGTTTTAGCTTCTTCTCAATGAAAACACACAGCTGCTCTTTTTATAGTTGGCTTTGCAACAGAGTCATAGATGCTGTAAGACTAAAATACATTAAAGATATGAGGATGTATAAGCAGCTCCAGTCTATAATAAACTTTATCCTCAGTCTGTCCTTGATGTCTAGTCATGCTGTGTACAACCACACACATGGCTAAACAAAGGAGTGAGGTTGGGTGATAGACCTGAAGACTTTTATAATTTGGATAGCATAAAAATACGGTGACATCAGTGAAGGCCATGTTGTTATTAAACCTTTTCACCAGGACATTTCGGAAATGGTGAATGGCAATGGAGCTTTCTCTCCTTCTCTTGCTTCAGTGGTGTGATTCCTCTTGGAGCTGGTTCCTGCCCCAGAGGGATTTCTTCTGGGGTGAGGTGGGGACAGGTGTGTTTTCCTGGTCCCTTTTGAAATAGTTTTTTCTGTGTGGAGAACTTTCCTATTAAAAGAGGTTTTTCCTTCTCTCATTTAATTTCTTTATCCACACCAGATTTATTGGTTCACAGAGTGAGGGTCCTGCTGTCAGCTTTGCTCTGCTCAGTCTGGCTTACTTGGGACTCCAGAAATGTGGCAAATGCAGTCAGACAGAAAATAGCAAAGCGTGAGCTGCTTCTCCAGCAAAGCAGGGGACTCTTCCAGCCACTTTCAGAAACAAATAACACATGTTTTATCACACAGTTTTTCTGCTGACAGATCATATTACATTCTTTTCTTACCAGTTGGTGGGAGCATCAAATCCCCAGTGGCAGGAGGACTTTGTGGATCAAATCCCGGGTGGCTTTTCAGAGCTTCATTGTCTAAAGGTTGCAGTTTTATTGCACCATGGAAGTGAAGACAGTTTGGTGTATTGTATGGTTTGGTCCAAGACTTTTTTTTTCCTGCTTGAAACTGGCTGAGAGATAGTTACTGATTTGGTGGATTTGGATGGTGGCCCTTTTCTGAGTTAGTTAGAAGCTGAACCTCTCTGGAACCAGCTCTTTCTCTGCTCAGCAAAACTCAGAACAAGCACACACCAGCTCAATATAGAAGTGAAGCTTCATTTTTAAAACAAAAAGTGAAAAAGAAATCTGAAAAAGACAAGTCTAGGTGTTAAGAGTTTGTCTACTTGGAGGTTAAAGTGTTCTGTACCATTCAACTGAAAAAGTGGATCACCTATATATAAAATGACTAGCGAGAATATGTGGGCCATAAAGATTTTCTTAAATGGTTCAGTTTGAAAAGTTTACAATAATGTGGTCACTGCCACAAAATTTCTCAGGAAACCAATGCTTTTCCAAAGAGAATTTTTCAACCAGAAAACTCCCAGCCAATTCCTGACCATAAGTACTGACCTTACTGAGCCAGAGCCTCTGCCACGGTGTAAGGCCAGATGAAGTCCTCTGAATAAGAAATCTGCCCTGCTGTGGTCTGGAGCATTTTGGCAGCAGCAGGAGCTTTGGAGGATCCTGGGGCCCTGGGAGAGCCTCTTTCAGAGACCTGCCATCATTGTATTCCCTGCTTCAGTAGAAGGACAGGAGAGGGTCTGTATGTCCTGGATGTATTTATGGGGTAAGAAGATGTTCTTTGAGGGGTGATCATTTCTCTGGTAAACACTAAGCACCTCCTTTCCTAAGTTTAAAACCAGGTTTTTTTAGCTCTAGATTTCCTCCTGCTCCTATTCCCAGAACAATTTATTTTCTGTCTTTTCATGTGTGGCCTCCTAGCTTTAAGCTTACAAATGTCCTGTGTTTGTGCTGAGTATAATCTGTTTAATAGAGAATGATTGCCTGAGGCTACAGATCTTAACCAAGCATTAGGCAGATCTAATTCAGCTGTGGTGCTTATTGGCCTGCAAAAGCCAGTGTTGTTTTTTGTTGTGTTGTTTTTTTTTTTTTTTTTTAATTATTTCCCCTTTCCTGGCTACATAAATCTTCAGCGAATCCTTAGTCATGTGTTAAAGCTTGCTTGGCCTGAGGAGTTAATCCTTTCTAAGACAAGCCTTTTCTCTCTCACATGTGTGGGTATTCATGAAAGCTTGGTGTAAATCCAGGAGAGTTTGCTTCAGAAACTCATGGCCTTTGCTAAGGAAAGCACCTTATTCACCTAAGGAACAGACCACCAAAGCCACTCTTGAACATTTTCCTCATATGTCTTTATTTAGACTAACCTCTGCCCTAACTTTGGACAAGTAAATTGTTTAATTGCTGGAATTTTTTTTCTTTCTCTAAGACAGGCAGCACAGACTACCCTGCCCAATCTTCCTGTAGCAACACCCCAACCTGATCTCCAAGGGTTAAGAACTGTGGTGCGTTCCGTGATTTTTCTTAGGGTTTGAGATACCAATAAATCTGTGCCTCCCTTTCTTTCTTGCCTAAATTCTGCTCGTGAAAAATAGTTTTTTAGCTGTCTGGGCTCACATTCATTTCCATGAACTCGTTCTGGTTCATTCAGGACTTTAGGGGGAGCCTGTGACTGAATGTGATCATAAAAGAGCACTTTTTTCCCCCCCCTTAGAATGAAAGCGAAACGGTCATGTGAACTGCAATATTGAATAATGAGACAATTTTTTTAAAAAGAAATTACGTATTAGATTCTCTTAGGTAAAGAGACAAACTTTACTTGCATGTGAGTCCTAGAAAACCTTTGTGCTTTTATGACTACTAAATTATGTTAGAAATCTTCCTCTCCAAACCACCCAGCTAAGGTTGTACTAAATCCATGAACTCCAGACACAAGTAATTACGCTGCAAACACTCCAGTTGTCCTGGAGAGCCTGTATAGTCCTACAATCCTCTGTGACCCCAAATACAGCCCTGCGGGCACATGTTCCCTTTCAGCTCTGCATGCAGCCTTACAGGTCACAGATCAGTTAAGCCTGGCTTTCCTGAGTTCCTTGTTCTGATTGTTGCTCATTAGGTGTTTAGCTGCTAATTCATGTTCTGCACTGCATGGGGTGTCGTCAGATGATTTACCACTGTGGGAGCTCTGTTACTGCCCAGGGCCCAGGTGGGTGAAGTATCTGTGAGGGGTAATATCCTAAATCACCTGGCTGGTCAGCTGTGCCTTGCAGGCTGCAGGTTTTTCACCACCGACTAAGAGGTGGGACCTTACTTTGCAATGAGTTTCCTATGGGCAAAGGAAGACCCTAAAAAGCTGCTTTCCCACTTCTGTCTACCATCTAACATGATGCAGCTTATGGCTTGGGTACCATGTGGTTGTAGAAGGAAAAGGTAATTAGAACTTGATTATGTGCCTGGTAGCATCATCTGCACCGTTTTCCCTTCTTTAGAAGCTACTCTGTGTAAGTGCAATGGTCCTGTACAAACAGCTGGTGGTCAGCTACATCATTACCATTCCAAAATACTGAGACTTATTCTCTGTGCAGGATGTGAGAATGGTGTTTAATGGTCCAGTTACACTCACTTCTGTCTACAAAATTTAGGTCCTGGCTCTTCAGAGTGTTTCCTCTGTTTGGGATCGCTTGTGGTGCGAGCTGGTGTGCAGCTCTTGGCAGCTGAGGGGCTGCAGGCAGGATCAACCACTGGTGCTTATAAATTGCTTCTGGGAAGCAGATGATGAGGATGGGGATTGTCTGTGTATCTGCAGTGTGCTAGGTTTCACAGTTGCACAGCTGTAGTGAATGGTGGAAAGGAAAAGGCATCAGGATGTGCACCATTATCCTCCAGTGTGCATTTATCACTGGTCTCAGGCAATGAACAACATTTTCTCTGTCCTCTCTGTGAGTGGGATGAGGACATCTCCCACTCTGTTGCAACATAAAGTTTGGTGAGGTACTTCCCAAACCCATGAGAAGGTTGTTTTTGGTTGCACCTCCGTGACTTACCCTGTCAGGTTGTTCCTCTTCACCAGGTACCTTAAAGTGCTTCCCGGCTTTGAATCCAAAGGAAATCCTGGGATTACACTTTCCTCCTCCACTCTACAGGGCACCCATCACCCACCATTGCTGTCAGATGGCCCTTTGGTCTCCATGAGGAGGACACGACCCAGGGGTCATCCCTCAGTGACACTGCTTCCTGACCATGGCTTTCACACCCAGCAAACAGCCGTGTTGTGCTGCCAGCATGAGAAAAACATCTCAGAGCTCCTCCTCTGCTCTGCTCTGGCCTGGCTTCTGCTGCTTGCTAATGGCCCTGCCCTTCCTCATGTGCGTTTTTATCCATAAAGGCCAATTAAATCCCTAATGCTATCATTTGTCTGCCCACATGACTCCCAAGCACCTTACATTTTGCTGTGTAATAACGCAGAGGCACTTGTTTCTTTGAGGCTGTCTCTGTGAATCACTGTAATGTATTTGCACAGTGAAAAGGATTTGGAATTAATGTAGCCTGAATTGTGGCTATTGATTCAGCCCCCCTTTTCAATTTGGCACTATGTTTTTAACAAAGACATGCCGGCCAATCAGTTCATATCATGCTGAATCATTGTTCAGGGGGAATTTTTATTTTAATATCCCTGGATGGTGGAGTGGTGATAGTGGTGCTCCAGGGGCAACTCAGCCCCAAAGGGATCAGCCACTCCTGGGTTTAATTTTGTCCTGATTTACTGCAGCGTCATACAGTAAAAAAAAAAACCAAAACAACAAAAAGCAAAGCAAACCCCCAAGCTCAGGCAGATGGCCTGTGCTGGTAATCCTTCATCATAATGGCTCCTGACAGAGCAGCTGTGTCTCACTGCTTCTCAGGGTTTTCCATCAGAGAGAACAGTTTTCCTGGGATGTGAAACTTGGCTGTAGCAGTTTGCTTCACTCGGGCATCTCTCACAGAGAAGGACAACACAGGAGAGGAATGATGTTTTTGGAAAGGGAAGGAACCTCATTCCTGTTGAGATAATCTGCTGTCACGTGACTTTTTGCTTACCACTTGTGTTTATGTATTTTTAAAAATACATTTCAGCCTTTAAATTGGAAAGCTTTTGTAGAGGCTGGAGGTAAAAGCCTACAGAAGCAAAACAGCTTAAATGGTCACAGGTCTTCACAAGAGACTGACATGGAGGCAGTGATGAGTTAGGGAGTCTGGTGTTGCTCACTGAGGATTTGATTAAGCAGTTCATTCCTTCTCTTTGTGGGTTCCATGGATGTAAAGCTAATACTTCTGCAGGAAATCCCCAGGATTCTTCACTAGTAGTTTCCTGCAGAACCCCCCAGGTTATTTTCTGCAGGAAACCCCCAGAATGCCTCACTGATTTTGCCATCTCTTGTGTTGGATTTTCCAGTGCTGCTGGAGATGTCAGGTGGGTAGAAAGGCTGTAACTAAGATTTGCTGCCTTTGGTTCTGTGCCTCTCTGTATGTGTGTGAAATACTCAGCCAGTGGTGGAAGATCCATAATTATTTCTCTCTCTCTCTGTGCCTAGTGGTGCATAGTTGTATATTGATTTGCTGTAGTTGAGATGAGCACGCTAATTATGATGTTTCATTATGAACACTGAATTTATGGCATTAGGCAGCCAGTTGTTTTGTGTGTGACAGGTTGTGAATAAATATGATAGGACATTGAAAGAGATAGGCACATGGAAGGTAGTAGGTTGGGAAGGCATGGAGTGGCTTTGTCAGGGCTGCTCCTTCCCTGGAGTCTCCCTGAGCTCTGCAGGAGACCCTTAATTCACGTTCTCTGCATTTGGTATTACAATGAATTAGTGCTGATGGTGTCTCCATCTGATGTGATAAAGCTTTGGCTGGGTTCTACGGGTTGTGCTGTGGTTATATTCTGAGTCCTGACAAAATTTGAAGTCTGCAGTATTTCAAATGAGGGAAAATGTTCACTGGGTTGCTTTTATGCCATTTTTTCCCCCTTTTTTTTCCCCTTGGAAGAAAATGTTGTGCTGGGTGGGATTTGCAATCTTCCACATTAAAGGGAATGTTTTCTAAGGCATTCTGACAAGTGCACTTCAGCTGGAAAGCAGACCATCTCCTGTTGCATGGATATTTCATTCTGAAATATCCTTTGCTTTTCAACTGAGCAAACCCCACAACTCAAACATTCCTCCCTCCTCCCCTCCTTCCTTCCAGCCTTCAGAGCGAATGACTTTGATGTCCTGAGTGGTTTCAGCTTAAAGACTCTCAGGTGGCAGGGACTCCTCCAGATGACATGTACCATCCTCTGGAGCCTCTGCCTCTCTCCCTGGACAGTCAAAAGAGACATTTAGACTCTTTTAAATGAGGACAGCAAACTTCCAGACTCCCAGCTCAGGACAGATGTGATACTGTTGAAATAAGTACAGTTTGTGGAGAAAAATGGAAATGTAATCATACTATAGCTACGCTTAATTCTGATTTTCAGAGTCAATTAAAAATTTATTTGGTTGCCCACTTTAAGATATAAGCATGTCATGCCCATATAACATCTCTTAATTTCTACTCTTCTTGCTTCAATGTTAAGCCTTGCTTGAAACTTCAGAGCTTACGAAGGACAGTGTGGTCAGTGGTGGGAGGAGGCTGTGGGAACCTGTGCCAGCATTAGCCTGAGAAATGCAGAGTTGACAGTATTTGGAAATCAGCTGCTTTATATGCACATTGCCTTTCAGTATATTATTATACTTTCTTTTTTTTGGCACCTTGACTACATTAACCTTGTGCTGGCTCCATGGGGCTGGCTGACACAAGATGGATGATGTTGGTGGCCTGGCACAGCAGCCCACACGCCAAGGGCCTGCAGAGGGGAGGCCTGTTTGCTCAGTAAAGGCACCTGCCTAATTGGCTGGAGAACTCTGTGCCCCTGATTTTATGTGATGAGCTTTCCTTGGAAAGAAAAAGAGATGGATTATCAAGAAAGCTTTTCAGAATGATAAAAGTGGGGCTAAATGTTCCTATTTTGCTGCTTTTTGAAGCTCTGCAGAAGTGCTGTTTGGAATTGCCATGGAGAGGGCTGCTGCAAGATTTCCTCCCACGGCAAAAGCAACTCCCTTGCAGCAATCCCTTAGGCAGGATCAACAGTACAGATTTAGAAAGCTCTTAAGGAAGAGTTTGATCCAGTCTTTTGACCCTCAGGAGACCTGCATTTGATTTTCTTGTGTGCCACTTGCCACAGCACTTGGGGGATGATTCCAAGCTAATGAAGAGTCCAGCTGCTGTTGTAACACATGCCTGGATGGGAGCAAAGCTCTCTGTACCTTTTACAAATAAGGAACTAAGTGTCCTGGCTCTTAGCTCCTGGGCAGAATTACATTTGGGATAAGAACACTTGTCTTCGGTGAAAGTGTTCAGGGCCAGGTGGGATGGGGCTTTGAGCAACCTCGTCTAGTGTGTGGCATCCCTGCCCATGGCAGGGAGGTTGGAACTAGATGATCTTCAAAGTCACTTTCAATCCAAACAATTTTGTGATTCTGTGTTGGGAAGAAGCTCTGAGGATAAAGTCACCAGAACGCCCAAGCTGTGCTTCAGTGTTCTGTATCATAAGGAAGCAGATGTAAGCTAAACACTGAATTAGAGGATTATTTAATAGACTCTGATTTCAGATCTTAGATCTCCAGCTGAGAAGAGCGTTGGAGAGCAGGTATGGATATCAGGGCTGTTCTCACCCATTTCACTGGGTGTCATCTCTACCTCAGAATTTCAAATTTTCCAGTTAGGGTAGGAATATGAACCCCTGCAGACAGATCCTGCTTCGACATGAATTTGCAGCAAGCTTAGTGAATGTCAGCTGATCCAGAGCTTGTGTGCTGAACTTGCAGCATGCTGGGAAAACTTTTGCTTAATGGAGACTGGCTTGAGTAGGGAGTACAGTCTTCCCTCATACACCGGCATCAGGTGATGCTCCAGCTTTGGTGAGAGGCATAGGTTTGTTCTATTCTTATAATTTCAGACTTGCTTTGAATTTTGCCTTTGGTGCTTTTGGTTGGTTCCCGTGTAGTCTTAGGCTGTGCAACTCCCTCCCCAGCTGCATGGCAAGGATGTGGAGCCCGATTGTGGATCTGTCTTGGAGCAGTGCAGTGAGCCTGAGCCTTCTGCTCTGTAAATCCCTGATTATCTACTTCCTTATGCAATGAAAACCTGATAAACTCAGGGGGACTCACATGCAAATCCTGCAGCCCCAGGAACAAATATGACAGCTCTTTTAGCTCTGTGTGCACTCAAGCCCGTGCAGCCCTTTCTGTGCTCTGTCATGGCAGTCAGCACGGCTTTGTTTCTATTTCGAGCGTCAATTGATTGAACTTCTGTTTGCTGGGTTTTGGCTCTGTTTCTCCACGCTACCTGAAAAGGAACTGCGGGAACAAACAGCTTTCCTGAGCTATTGTTACTGCCTGGGGCAGGTCCAAACAGCTTGACCGCCCCACGCAGCCGTCCTGAGGGTTGGCCAAGGGGATTGAGACAAGAGGGCAGTCTGGGATCTGCTCCTTGCTGGAAGGATCAGGCTGATCTGGCTTGGCAAGGACGCAAGGAAAATTCTCATTGGAATCTCTGATGTCATGAAAGAGGGAAGAGGGTTGTCATTGCCCCAGGAAAGGGGTTGTAAATTGTGTTTCCTGCTCTGCTTGCTGAAGAGTATTTCCATCCAAATCTTCTGTGACCTTTTCCCATGGGAGTTTTACATGGAAATAGGAAACAGAAATAATGAAAGGGGGGAAAGTGATTATGTGGAGGTTGTGGGGAAATATTACTGCAGCTGTTTTAGCTGGAGCTTTAGGTCACAGTCCTTAAAGGAAAGGGAAGAGCCTTTGGTTGCTCCTGGTTTGTCATGTGGGTCTGCATGCTGCTGTGCTTTGTCCCGAGTTATTTATTGTTCCTCGTGTATTTCTGGGGCACCTGTATCCCATCTGCTCTGCAAAGACCTGCTCTTGTCTCAGGCCAGGTTAGGGTGGTCTGCTGGCAACTGCTCCGATTCAGAGCAGCATGTGCTTTTCTTGAAGTGTGATTTTTATCTTACCAGAGCCACAGGTTCATCTCCAGCAGCTGAGGTGAAGCACTGAAGCACTCATGGTGTTATGAATGGTCAGTTGCATTGCCCCCATGATTTGTTTCCCTCTCAGTGTCCGTCGAGATATTTTCTATGCAGCTCTAGATGCTTGTTTCCTTGCTCCTGGCCATCCCTTGTGGCTGGTCTGAACCTGTGTTGAGGTTAATTGGAGTGGAGTTTGTGTATTTGCATGTTTGTTGGGGTGCCAGAGAGACAGAGGCCGCAGGAGAGATCACGAGGCTGGAGTAGTGCTGGGTGAGGAGAACAGATTTGTAATCAACAGAAAGGAACAGATGGCTTTAGTTGTAATGCCTGTATTTAGATTTGATGTTAATATTCCTCCCAGAGCACCAGCACTTCAGTGATATGTAACACAACTTAAAAGCATCTGGGGAGGGAGGGGATAAAACAAATGGGTTTTTTTGAATCCCGTGAGGAAATCCAGCCACGGATTTAGCCACAAGGTTTCAGTGGGTGTTAGCAAGCAGAGAAGGCAGCAGTTAGCTACAATCTTCCTTCAGAACACTGTGGGCATTGCCCTGATGTGCTCATGCCACAGACCCTGAGGAGCCATGGTAGGACCCTGGAGGGGAGCAGAATTTGTGCCCAGTGCTCCACCTGCAGCAAGATATTGTGTCATGAAAGGAACTCTTTCTCAGAGCAGCTTTTTATTCAAACATGGGGAAAGACATCAAGCCCCTGCTCTGACATCCTTGCCATCCGTGTCCTGGTGAGGTCAATCCCATCCTTACAGCACCTCCTCATGCTGGTCCATGTTGGGATTTACTGGCGTGCTTGGAATTGTGAACTGATTCATTCTGTGAATGCAATTAGTCACCACCAGCACACAGGTGGAAGATGGAAGTTAATTCTGCAGCACCTAATTAGCTGTCATTACTGGAAGGGTTCAAGAGCAGAGACAAGATGTTTTGGTTCTGGGTGCACCATCAGAGGGTCTCATGGAGCAGTGGTCAGATACCCCAGACTTCACCCAAGACCTGTGTGTTGCTTCTAACAAGCTTTTGTCATTCTGTTAAACAAGAAGCTAGAGTCTCCGTGGGTGTAAATCAGTGTGGCTCTGCAGGCAGCAGAGCTGTACCAAATTTTATCAACCAAGGGGACATGGATCCTGTGGGTTAAATGATGACAGAATTATCCTCGTGTGAGTTGCTGTGTGTGCATATGAAAATGCACAGGCAGGTGTGTGCGTGCCCACACACTCCTTAAAGGTGACTGGTTTTTTTATTTGTTTGTATTTAGTGCACCTTGGAGGCTTTACCTAGACAAGAGTTGTAAATGAAATGTCATCAGATCATTAACACATCCCCGACATGTTAACAAATTATTGAATGATTTGTAGTTAAAAAAGCCAGTTGAAAGACTCGCTGAATAATATTCCTGCAGGTCCCCTGGCATGTGCATATATTAGAAATCCATGTGATACAAAGCACAGGACAAAAATGATTGATAGCAGGTTACAGTGCTCTTCATTACAATGAATTAATTGATCACATCTAGCAGATATTCCTCCCAGCGGAATCGCTGGATATTGGACATGTCTCTCTCATTTCTCTTCTATCCTTGCTGTTGGAAACATGCCAGGCAGTTTTACACCATCATTTAAATTTATTTGTGACCTGAGAAAGTTGTGTTGCCCTTGAGACAGTTAACTTTTTAACATCCAGCTAAAAAAGTTTGGTGGTATTTTAGGAGATACAGGGATGGATATTATAAAAAGTTTTCTGATGAGGTGGAACTCCTCAGTCCAGTCCTGGCAGCAGGTCCCACCTGAGAGCTGTGTTGAAATGTTTTTCCTGATGCTTGAACTGCTCTTATTTGACTGGCATCCTGTTCTAAACCAAACAACTCCAAAGATATTAACCAGCACTGTTTTTCATAGTGCTGGGCAGTGGAACCCTAAAGCAAATGCTTGCAGGGAGTATCCCTTCAGCCTAGGGATGAGACTTCTTGTGACAGATAATGACAAGGATGTGTTGGTAGGGAAATAGAAGGGGAAACTTCTGCTGTTTTCTGTGCCATGCCATTTGACAGCTTATCCCCTCTTTCTGGTGGGTGCTTTTGGTGGCTCTTATGTGTTGGAATGACCAGCCAGAAACACAGAACAGGTTATTAACCTGCTGTTTTTACAAGTTCTCTCCTGGCAGAAGCGTCCTCTTTGCTGCACTTGTAACTGGCCTATTGCAGAGTCTTAAGTGTAAAGAAAATAAGTGCTTCAGGCCTTTCATTTCCCTGAAGCCATGCAAACAGTGGGCAAAATACTGTGGAATTGCATTAGTAAATTCAAATCTGTTTTGTGGTTTTTCCCTTTGCCTGTAGATAAGGCAGTACTATCTGTTAAAGAACTCAGCTGCTGGATTCCACTCCTGACCTGTCTTAGAATTTGGCATTAGGTAAGACAATAAAAAGTGGTCTGGTTCCCAGAATAATTTGCAGAGAAATGTCTCATCTCCAGTGTGCCAAATGAGATTATACTTGTAAGGCAGGTGAGTGAAGACTTCTCTGAGACTCCACAAGCAAGCCAGCAGCTGATGAAGGAGTAGGACTTATGCCTCTGGTCCATGATAACCTGCCTGTGCCTTGTAAGAGACCCAAGCCTGTTTGCCAAAGGATTTTATGTCTCCTGCCATTTTTACACGGTGCCATTTGCTACATTCATCTTGTGCATTATCTGAAATGTGTTACAGCCCTCACTCCCGCATCTCCAAATTACCCAAGCCAAGATATGGAGGGGCAATGAAGCAGGGTGAAAGGTTTAACTCCTCCTTTCTCCTCTAGGAAAAGAGTATTTTAGGTCTTAAGATACAATGCAAGTGTGTGTCATCATGTCTGAATTTCTTCCTGATGACTTTCCTGCAAGTTGCTTTTTGTAAAGCAGGGGTAGGAAGTATTGAAACAGGAATCAGCATTTCACCAAAGATGCAGTTAGAACACAAAGTTTATTCTCTTAACTCTCAATTTTCTATGGTCTGACTGGCATTAAAAAGTCTCTCTTTAATGAAGATTTGTAAGGCTTTGTTGCTAAGATCCAGAACATGCATTTGGAAACGCTATTGAGTGGCTTTGGAGATGTGTATCCCTAGAGACTGTTTTAATTTCCATATTCATTAAACTGTTCTGTGGTGCCCGAGAGACCCAAACCCTTGAATAATACAGCTGTGGAAGCTGGGAAAGGAGACATCAGGATCAATGAGTGCTTTCACCATCAATTTAATCCAGTTTAAGTCTGTGTGACCAATAGGTCAGTCCTGTTCCTGACTGAAAATGCTTTTCTTCCTCTGTCCATCTTTCTGCCTTGGCCACGCATTGCCACTCTTTCCTGTGTCCACATCAGTGCTGACACAGTGTGCAGGGAGCTGTTCTGCTGAAAACTAGGAGAACAAATGACTTTATGATGGATCAGGTTCTTTTTAAATGTAGTGCTGACACAAGGGAAGAGAAAAGACATAGTTTGGGGCAAGCAAACTGCTCAGGATTTCTTATTAGCTTATTAAACCATCACCAGAGATGCCTCCACAAATATAGTTTCTCTGCTTGAAAATAATCTTTTTGAGGACCATTTTGTGCCATCCTGTAGAATTCTCTATTTGGTATCTCCTTCCATGAAATTCAGTGGGATTATTTTAAAAGGTAGAAAGGTCTGCTTTCTCTAGAGCTTCAGTTGCAAGGACGGCAATGACCATCACCTGTTACTTAAACATCATCAGGGTGATGAGTACATGAGCTGGTTAACTGTGGCTCATCCTGTTGTCCTTTGAAGTGAGTGGATATCTTTTATTGACTTAACTGGGCAACAGATAAGGCCCTGGATGAAAGAGCCACTATTTTACTAGAGGCTACTTGTTTCTGTAGGTTGCAAAAATAACTAATCCCAGACACTTTCAAAGATGGCTAGGGGTTGGGCTGCACATAGCTTTTTTGTCAAGTTTTATTTAAAAGAAAAATAAATTTCTCATAGTCAAAGGGCTGCTGGCTGACCTGACCTTTTCAGACTGAAAATGGTCCCTGAAAGGAAAAATAAGATAATGATAATAAAAACTCTCATAGCCATTACTAGGCTGCTGCTGAAAGGGATTTGGCAAAGGCTGAGGAAGTGTCAGAGTGAGAAAGCACCACCTCTGCTGGAAGATGATGGTCTCTGACCTGGTGCCCTGTGAGGCTGGAGAAATTTCCACTGACTACAGCCAGAGAGAGAGTGCCTGACAGCCAAGACAAGAACTGTTCAGAGCACAGCCCGTTTCACACAGTTGATATTGTGTTACATGGGAATGCACTGTCCTTAAGAAACGACCTTCTTACAAATCATATAATAAATATATATAATTGTATAGCATAGTAAATGCAATTTCTTGGGGGACACAGCCAGCCTTTGGTGCCAGCCATGCTCTCTGAATCTCTTTATATGCTGAAATGGTATATTTTGGGCTGTGCTTTTCAACAAATAAACTCTTCACCCCCACGTATATCTCTCAGCTCTTCTGCTCAGCTTCCTTGCAGATGATATCTGCTTCATTAGCTGCCTGATGAATGGTCTGAGTACATTAGCATCATTTTATCGAGCCAATAACCATGAGCCTCACCCTGCAGAGCTGTGTAGTATCTGCCACTGGGAGGTTTCTAAAAGGTTAGGCAAAGTTCTGTCAGGAATGGTTTAGGTGTGGGGGGTAAGAAGATGGACTAAATGGCTTCTGAAATGCCCTTCTAGCCCTGCAATCTCTTAATTTATAACCCTGCTATAGAAATAGGACATGACTTCTATGACAAGCATCTCTGGGAGGCTTAGTTGAGAGGGGGACTGGAAGCTGTTCAGAGGCTGCACCAACACATTGAAAATGTCAGTTGCAGCCCAGCAGGTCACTGCTGGGTGCAGCAGGAAGGACCAGCAAGGATTGTCCCACCTAACCTCAGATATTTGTGTGGAAGCGAGTCTATACAAACTCAGCAGGTGTGGAGGGAGAAACAGATGCAGTTCATGTGTCCTACTCTGAACACCTGGGATGTGCTGGAACTACCTCCTGGTTATCTCTCTGGTGGTCAGCATCCCATGCTGCAGCAGGCTGACCAACAGCAAAGGAAGTCCTTTGACCTGGTTAGTGTGAGAACTCAGTGCCTTTTTCATTTCCAGTGGGACACAATATTCATCCAAATGCTTTTTTATCAGTTGTTGTTTGCAAACATTGCTAAGGGTTGTCTCTGTCTTCCTCCTGCTGACAGAGCTTCTCGTGGCTCTCTGAACTTCACCCATCACTCTGCAGGCATCTGTCCACTGCAGGTCACTCTGCTCACTGGCCTAGCTCTGGACATTTATTCTAACACATTTGGGTTAGAATTCTGGTTTACATTTAAATAGGTTATATAAATACTTAGTAAAATGTGATTTATTCTGATTCCTTGCAAATATTGATGATATATTTTTGCTGAATTCTGGCTTTCATTCAGTAAACCTCTTCAGTTCATCTTTAATTTCCAGATGGCTTTGGCAGTGTTCCAAACTCAGCTTCTGGTAGTTGAAACCTGGTGCTTGAATTAGATTCAAGATGCAAATAGGCTGATTTTCAGAAAGTCTGAATATATGCAGCTGCCTTGTGAAGTTCTATGTAATGCAATTAGGGATGGGATTCTTACTGCCAAAAAACCCTCAAATGAATTAGGGGTCCAGAAAAGAGAAATGTGGCAGAATACACGTAAATGTCTTTAGGAATTTGGGGATTTAGGAATAGTTGAAAGCTTGGCTCAAGTTTTCAGCTGAAAATCACTGATATAAGTAATTTCAAAGGAGATTAAAGAGGAACACGCTCATGTTGGGGAGAAGTGTAGAGCTGGGCATTAGGTCTGGAGGAGTGATGTGACAGCCCTGCTGACACAAGGGTCTGCTGCTCCCTCATGGGCTGCTGTGATAGGAGCACAGAGGGGCAGCAGGGATATTTCAGATATAATTACAAATAATGAGTGTGGTAAAAGAGGAGGAAGGGATAGAAGCTCAAAACTAACAAGAAATGGGAACTTGCTTCTCCTTTCCAAAGCCTGAATTAGAAGTGACTGATAAGCAGGCCTTGAAAGCTCTGGAGTAGTTTCAAAGTGTTGAAAGCATAGTCCCTGAGTGTGCTAATGCTATGGAAGCCAGACATGGGAAACAGTCATGCAGGGAGAATGCCTTGTCCCTGCATCTGCTGTCTTTTGGGGTGACATTTCTTGGTGTAGCAGGGAAGTGAAAATGTTGACTCATTTTCATTGAGATGAGTCTGAGGGGAATAACAGTAGTGCTCAGTGAGGCTGGATTCCCTTCTTATCTCTGCCCGTAGTCATTCTTTCCTTAAAAGAGGCTTTTATTTGTGATGAGGGTTGGTTGTTTTTTTTTTTTTAATAAATACACAGCTAATCCCTATTGTACATGTAAATATAGACAGCACAGAAGTCTGTAAAGATTATGGATGCCCCTTTTGGCAAGCAGTATCTTTTAATCGCATTGTGTGCAGTTAATCGGGTTAAGCAAAAGCACCAGTGGAACAAGAAGTCCACGTTCAGGGAAGGAGTAAGTGTCAGACCTCTGGAGAGTTGTTGGTTAGCAATACTGGGCAGGTAGCAGAGAAGAGTTTTTTTCTTTTTTTTTTTTTTTAGTTTGCCTCAGTGATGTGTGTGGTTGGAAAACAACAGGAGTAAAGCAAACTGTTAAACTGCAGGAGCCTTTTGCTATTGTGTTTCATAACAGATATGGTAAATGCTCATTGCTCCTGGGCTTCATCCAGTGTTTTCTGCCCAGACTGAGTGTTCAGTGCATTGGGCACTGGTTGTAAGGGCTTGTGCCCTCTCTGCTCTTCAATTCTAATTAAGTGGAAGGAGTGCAAGGCATCCCATGTATGTCAAAGGCAGCAATGAAAAAATTGGTGCAGAAAAATAGGAAAGGCATTGAAGAGGGCGTTGCTCTTTGTCATGGAGAAAGCTCATTGCTGCGGGGGTTGTCTGGAAGAAGGCTCTCCAGTCAGTGAAGAGGAAAACAATACTTGCAGAGTTTCAGAAATGCCCTGAAATAGGCATTTACTTTAACGCAGAGGCTCTGTGCCCTGGAAATGCCTGTGTCAGTCAACTGTTGTGGAGGATTGTAAGATACCTAGTTCAGATGTAGAGGTCTGGAAACATCTAATGTTACATTCACGGTGTCCGGGGAGCTGGGCAAGGGGGGCCCCTTGATATCACTTTAAATGAAGACGAGAATTGTATGCGAAGGGAGCTGCAGGGGACACAGAGTGGTACACACCTTGCTGAAGTGTTGCTCAGCGAGCTCGTGGTTGGCTGGGGCGAGGGCAGAGGTCCCAGGGAGCCAGGAGACCTCTGCTGGAGCTTTGCACAGCGTGTGTGCGAGGGTGCCAGGCCCACAGCATCAATCCCATATTGATGTGTTTTGAGCATAGGACTCTGGAAAAACTCTGTTGTGTTTTTGTGCCCCTGGCAGAGCTGTGACCGGTGCACCATCTCTTTGCCATCACGCACAAGGGCTTCTTCTTGGGCATGGTGTGCTTCCAAGAGAGCATGTGTAGGTCACAGAGTTTCTCGTTACAGTTTTCCATGGTACTGCAGATGTGATTTCACTAATTCTCCAAGAACAATAAAGCAGAATTCAGCACAGGGCAAACCAAACGCAGGTAACGCAGATGCCTATTTCTGGTAGCATTTTTCAGGTTACCATTAACCTTTCATTTGAAATTTAATGCTGAGGACTACACATTGATCCTGAGCAGTTTCTTGGAACAGCCCCAATTTTCTGACACTGTTGGGGCAGCACAGCATCCAGCTGCAGACATACTTGGCTTCTGCTGCTGCAGGCAGGGGTCGGCTGCAGCCTGCAAGGAAAGCTGTCAGCTGCAGCAAGCAGGAAAAGCTGGCTCCTTTGCAAGGAGCGAGCCCCAAACAAAGGTGGTCTAAAAGTGTTGGCAGAGGCAAAGGATGAGAGAGGGGTCTCTCTGTAGGTTCCAGCTGGTTTACTGCCAGTGGAGGGTCCAGGGGCAAAGACCAGGAAAAAGGGGACAGCACAGCATTTTGTACGGGGGTGGAACAAAGGGAAACAACCAATGGGGATTGACTGAGGAGGAGGAGACAACAGGGGAATAACCAATGGGGATAACCTAGGAGAGGGAATTACATGAACCAACCAATGGGGCATCGAAGAAGGGAGAACTTTCCAGAACTAAAACATAAGCAACTAGGGGAAATACATAAACATGAATTTATACATAAAACTGGGTGGAGAACTCCTGAACCAATAAACTTAAAACATGTAAACTAAGAACCTCTAGGAACGTGGGAACTCGCCGTAACCGCGGGGTGAGAGTCAGAGCTCTGTGTTCTGGAGGCCTGTCTGCCAGTTCTCTGAATGCTGTGCTGCTGTGGCCCCTGCCAAATGCACTGCAACGATTTTCCATTTAGAAAATTGCATGTTTTCCAAGTTTAACCCTATGTGGATGTTGTTAATTTTTTCTTGAGAGACACTTTCCAATGGAAAGTTACTTTTTGGGTCTGAAATTCAAACCAGTTTTGCCAAACCCTAGGAATTATGATCAATAAATAAGAAATTCTGTAGGAAATTATAGCTGAACTGAGGGAGGGACATGTTTAGAAGATGAAGGCTAAGAGCAGAAAAGTAATAAAACAGAGTCAGAATTACAGTTAAAATTAAAACAGGCCTGTGGCCAAATGTAAAGATACTATATGAGTTGATGATAGTGGGAAAAAACATTGAAAGCAGAGCCAGAGTAGTAGCTGGCAACAGATAACATCTGGCAATGGATTTGCCATGAAATTCATTTCAGAGAACTGGTGGGTGAAGAAATTTTTCTGTCATGGGGTTGGAAGTAGACAATCTTTAATGTTCCTTTCAACCCAAGCTGTTCTGTGATTCTGTGAAGAAATCCCAACATAATGCAGTAGCATTTTTCCATGAGAAACAAAGGTGTTGTGAGTGTCCCATGGTGCTGAGGAGGCTCCACGGTCAGCCTTCTATATTTGAAAGTTCAAATTCCTGAGGCAGATTAGAAGCACTGAGCCTGGTAAGCAGCATTAATGGGCAATTTCCATGCCTGAAACACTGTGTGTAATGAAAGGTGTGGGTGCTGCAGCCAAGGTGTGCTTCCAGCTCATAGGGATGGACCTGAGCTATGCTGGGGGCTGAGGGCATCACCATGGCTGCTAAACCAGCTTGAGATGCTGGATCATGTAGCTGAACCACAGCTCCCTGTAGTTACATTCACCCACCATAAGTAGCCACAGCAGTTAATTTAAAGTTGAAGTTGTGAGCTGCTGCTGTGCCTGTGATGCAGCCCTCAGTATTTGTTTCGTAGAATCATAGAATCACAGAATGGTTTGTGTTGGGAAGGGACCTTAAAGAGCTCGTGCCAAACCCTGTGCCATGAGCAGGGACATCTTCCACTGTCCCAGGTTGCTCAAAGCCCCATCCAACCTGGTCTGGAACACTTCCATGGATGGGGCATCTACAGTTTCTCTGGGGAATTTTTTTTTTGCAGATTCTTTGCAGGAGGGTTGGAACTAGATGATCTTTAGGTTTCTTCTAACATAGACCATTTTGTGATTCTGTGGTTCTCTGATTCTAAGACACTAGCATTGGTAGCTGGCAGAGATTTTTGTGTATGTATGGGTATATGACCAAAGGCAAAAGTTAATTCGAAGAGTCTTCAATACTGTCACTTATCAGATAAACAGCCATGTCCACAGAGGTGTCTTCAGACATAAAGCTGAATTGAAAGTCAGATAGAAAACAAGCAAACAAAAAACCCCACCCCAACCACACTTCCACAAGGGAACTGAGCACAGTACAGGGAAAAGTAATTGAAAGAGACCACAGAGAACTCTTGTTCTGCTGTACAAACTTTGTGAGTCTTTTGACTCCTCTGTGGACACTGTTGCACACAGGGATGGGGTGGTCAGAGGGAAGGACATGTGTTATGTCCATCTCTCCAGAAACCTCATCTGAATGGTTAAAGCTGGAGAGGTTTCCATGGAGGGATGGAAATTTGACTCATGTGCCTGAACATGGAAGAAGAGCAGAAGCCTTGTATTCTTTATAATTTTTGTTGCTGTCCTGAATTTTGAATCCCTGTTGATAGTTGACAGCTATCCAACCATTAGAGGGGATGTTTCTGCACTGCATGATGTGTCCCTCACAGCTGCCTCACTTCTGGGACCCAATTTGGCTGCAGAGGAATTACACTGCTGGCTCAACATCACTGAAGTGTGGTTTGAGAGGGTGGCTATGAGAGCAGCCTGGATTGTTGACACCAAACTGCTGTCTGTAATTTTTTGACCTGATACTAAATAGGAAATGGATCTGAAAGTGCATCAGAGTGCTTCAATATCCTTTTCTCTGCTTCACTCCAGTCTTGCATATTTAATTTAATAGATTAATTTTTTCTTATGTCATATGAACTAGGAGATGGATCTATTACATTTATGTATTCTGGTCACCTTGTAGGCAGATTTCATACCAAGATTCAGGACTTTTTTTTTTTAATGCATTCCTGAAAGATTGCATAATTAGATGAAAGGGGGAAAATACATATTACATTTGAGTATATTTGTAGAGTTGGGAGTGTGTTATATCATATTTCATGTGTTGATCTGGGTTTAGTTTTTTTGAGACAAATAGTTTTCCTTGTCACTGTGCTGTGAGTTAGGTTTCTAAACCATTGATTGAGCTACAAAGATAATTATTGAGCTTTGAAAATATTAATTCCAGAGAAATCAGATTATTATTTGCACCTGGATGCAAAATAGCAACGGCTTTAATGATGTTTAGGTAGAACTTTATTAACATCTGAGTATCTCTGGAGAGCTATGGTAACAGTAGGAGAAGTATTAAACTTGGTATTGTTTGTTTTAGTAAATTCTCATTGTAAATGAGAATTTCAAGTCTTCTCCATGTGAGTCAGCTGAATATTTGCAGGAATTAACTAATCTATTATCAGAGCCAGCATGGATCAACTCTTATGCAGCTGATCCCCCTTCTTCTGGTCCATCATGTACAATGTCAACTGCAAGGGAAGGAACAGGGAAAGATTGTCTCCAAAATAATCCCTGTGTGCACAGAGTAGCTCCTCCTGGGGTAGCAGAGGGTAGGGCCTGATGTCTGCAGTCATGGCAGGAAGGCAGATTTCTGCTGCCTCTTGCTTGGGGTTTGCTGTAGCGAGAGTGAGCTGCACCAGCTAAAGAGATCTTGGGCTTGTGCCTTGGGCTGCAGACAAGGCCACTGCCTTCCCTCCTTGGTTCATGGCCAGTCCTACCAGGAGAAGACAGATAAATTAAAAGGAGCCAACCAGACTCTATGGATCACCACACCAGGCTGCCCCAAAATGATGTTCAGAAACATCAAGCCTGTGGCTAAATTTTCCTTGGCCCCATGAATTTTTGTGTTATTTTTATGGGCCATGAAGGGATGTGCAGTAATGAAGGTGGGCTTCCCCTAAGGAAAAGGAGAAGACTCCATCCAAATTAAGTGGCTAGTTTCCCTCTGTAGCCAGTGGGGAGAAAGAAGTGTTTCTAGGATGGGTTATCTCCTTGTCCCCTCTGCAACAGGTGTCTAAAATAGGCATATGGCCAGTGTTTTACCTTGATTACTGCAGAGGGAGCTGGAGGTGGCCTTGCCCATGTGGAGCCATTTTGAGGAGCTTGCCAGGACGTGTCATTTGAACACAGGTCTGTTCCCTCTTACGAAAGTCATTCACTGTTTCTGCCAGCTCCACCCCAACTCTCTCTTGGTACCAAACTGGTTGAAGAATGAGATGTTGCTGAGGTTTATTTTAATCATAAACTTCTGGGCTCTGAATTTGAAAACAGAGCTATAAACTCAAAACTAAAAATGTAATTAAATGTGAGTCTAGATTTTATGTGGGATCTGAGTCAATACTACTAATAAGATGAATAGCTAATATTCTTTCCTAGCTAATGCTAGGAAGTTTCTTAACTGTTTTTCACTGAGTCTGCCCAGGGCTTATCTCAGCCACAGAGACCATGGCACTGATCTCCCCTCACACCATCGTTCTGTGTTGAGGTACTCTTCAGAGCTGACCCTGGGTGGCATTTTCAGAGGTATCCCAGTACTGGGTTTATCTGCCCTAATTTGCCTGGGATTCCTCTGAAATTGTCAAAGAGGGAAAGGCACTTGCAGAAGGAATCATCCCATCCATCTTAGACATCCAGCCTATCATGGCATGACTCATGCTCTTGAGTATGGCTTGCTCCATTGATCAAAGAGGAAGCCTTGCTGGCTGCTGTAGATCAGCTACTGTGATGGACAGAAATTTTTGATCAATCCTGCTCTAAGAGACAGGGAAAAAAATTCTAGTGGAATCTGCATCCTGTCTATCAAGTGCTTTTGCAAATCCCAACTTCTGCCCTAGCATTTTGCTGCACAGCTTCTGATGAGTGCTGTGCTTGCTTTGTGATGATACATGGCAATCATCAAAGCTGCACAGTATGTTCCACGCCAGCTACTTCCTCTCTGGTTTAATTACAACTGAGTTTGCTAATCCCAGTCTTGATTAATGAGCTTAATATGCAAATGTTATGATGAAACTGAAACTCTTTGTAATTGCTTGCAGACAGATTACCACTTCGAGTACACAGAGTGCGACAGCAGTGGCTCCAGATGGAGGGTGGCTGTCCCGAATCCGTCAGTGGAGTGCTCTGGACTACCTGACCCCGTGAAAGGGAAGGAATGCAGTATGTTGTGACTTTTCATTTTACAGACTGTTACCTGCTTTTTGTGCTATTTACCTTTGTAGGGCTTCTAAGGTCTGCCACTGATGTCCCGAGTTTCCTTGAGTTGTCCTTCCCCTCCAATCCGACTTTGTCTCCTGGAGATGTGGAGCAGGGATTGTCTTTGCAGTGTATCTGTGCAAGTCACTGTCTGTTACAGGTAGCCTTTTATGCTGATTCACAGACAAGGCACATCTATGACAGCACTCCTGAAGAGGTATGGTTGCTTGTCTTGAGCTGCCCTGCTCCCCAGTTCTTCAGCTCTCCAGTTCATTTGTAGCTGTACTTGCCCAAATGGTGACCAGGAGTGGTCAAACTATATTTGCATAGTGTCCAGATTCTCATTACTTTCATTATTTAGCTAATTCATAAGCTGAATGTATAAGGAATGGTAAATGTCTTACTTGCCTGAGTTATTTTTATGATGAAGCTCCTGCATTTTATTTATTTATGCATTTGTTTTTTTTAACAACTTGGAGTGTTTTCATATCACTTGGTTCTCCATTTTTTTTAAATGTTGAAACACTTCTTTGCATCTGGCATATAAACGAACTGCTGCTCTGCAAACACATCCCTCACTGCTTTGTAGCTTCCCAGTTTGAATGCTCTTTCCCATCACACTTCCTTGCTCTAGCAATTCTCTCCACAAAAGATGCTAGCGGTGATTTATACCAGGGGGTATAAATTATTGTATCTGACAAATAGGATGAACAATGGCAACATTTTTGCAGTTCTATTGTAGAAGAGGTGAGATTTACTCACTCCTGACTCTCCTTCTCTAAAGGTTTATTTTCATTTCTTTATGTTCCAGTGTGAGGTACATAAATGTTTTCTGTAGCAGTGTTGATCACTGGAAGGTTTCTGACTGCTTGCAAGCGTCATTTGTCAATGTGTCATTCCGGGTATTTGGGTTTAGTTTCCAAGGTTTTAAATCTGGAATCTCTGTATATCCTTACGAGGTGCTTTTTCAGTTACAGAAATACAGACCTGAGAAGCATCTCAGGTGATCCCATAATTCATCCTCCAGCCCAAATAGCTGTAGTAGAGATGACTGTCATTCATGGCTGATGTTTGGCTGGACTGTTTTCAGGCACTCTAGTGATGAAGAGCCCAGAAGCTCTCCAGCTATTTGCTCATATATTTTGTCCTTTTCATTTTCCCTCCTGTTAAAGATTTTTCTGCTGTTGAATCTCCGTTGTTATACTTCAAGCCTATCACTTTTTGCTACCTGCACTATAAAGGAGCAGATAGTTTTATTTCTTCTGCTGCACAACCACTTTTGGTGTACCCTGAAGTACATAGGTATAACTCGTTTTTTCTGACATACATTATTTCTTCTTAAATCTTGTGATAAATGGCTTAAGGTCCAGCAACATTACACTATCCTCAACTTTCTGCTATAGATTTCAACAAATGGTTCACTTCCTTCTTCATTTTCTATTATTTGTGCCTGTTTCTGGTCTTTAAATCACTTACAATGAGAATTCAGCTGGTTTATAACAATAGACGAATCTCTGGCTTCTCAATATCTGGCCTCTGCGAGACAAGGTGAAAACTTTTCCCAGCAGATGGGCTCTGATATTATACACTAAAATACAGGATTCTGTTAAATATACTGGAAGACTCATCTCCTTCTTGTAATGTTGCTGTTAAATCCCATGACAGTTCATCTGGTCTTACTGAAGCCCTCAGATCTCATCTCCCTGGGCTCTTGGAGTTCTGCAGTTTTTTTCTGTGTATAGTAAATTAACTGGCTTCAGGAGCTGTCTGGCTATGTTCTGATGACAAAAGTAGTTTTAGGTTTCTCATCTCTTAGTCTTTCACCTTTTGCTTAAAGAACAACCAATCTTTCAGCCTGAAAACATGAATCTGTCAACAGCAGTCAGTCACTGCAGAAATGTGCAGGGAACCCTTCTCCCATTCAGCTTGGCTAATGTGGTAGTTTTTACTGTAAAATATTTTAACCAGAGTAGAGTTTGGCTGACAGTCCATTCTCCAGTGGGTGGGATAAACTGGGAGAGGTAGCTTTTGAAAACTGACTGCCCTGCAAATCTCTAGAGTTTGCACATGGGGGTCTGTTGTTGATGATGTGTTGAAAATGCTGACAAATATCTCCTTACTGTCTTGTCATATTCTCTAAGCTGATGGCTTCTGTCTCATCTGACAGCACAGCAGCTGGACCAAAGACATCTTACACTAAAAGCATGCATTTCTGCACCCTAAGGAAAACAAAAAGTTCTGTATCTGAGGCGTCTACAACTCACGTTCTTGGTGGATTGTGTGCAGAGTGGGATTTGTGCTTCAGGCTTGGCCAGGGGTTGCACACAACTCACATTGATGGCTCCTTGAGATGCCTTCCTTCTCTCTTAGGCCTGGTCCTATTTTATCCCAAGATCTATCAAGAAATGCCAGAACTATGCCATATCCTCTGAGGTGAGTCTTTCTGGGCATTCTGAAATTTATTCAGATTCTCTTACATCTCAGAGGACTTACCCTGTGCCAGGACATATCACACTGGCATTTTGGCATTTGGTAGAATCCTGGAGTCTCCTTGGGTCTTTCTTTGGTCCTTCAACCTGCAGAATCAGGGCCTACAGTAAAATCAGTCTGGGTAGGATGAGTTCTAGCTTGAGAGGTCAGTTATCTTCAGAAGTTTTGTTCAGCATCTGTTAGTCATGAGATACACTGCGGCCAACCATGTCTCTGGTCTTAAGAGAGAGTTGCACTTGTATAGCAGTTGCAGTTGTAAAGCAGCATGAGCTCTTAGGGCTTTTTTGTCTCCTTGAGATTGTAGAGCCCTCAGTGGACACAATGGATATGGGGGAATCTGTATGAGAAAGTGAGGTTTTTTGGAACACATCTGCTGTCACTGCTGACTTTGCAAAGTTTGCAGCTGTTTTCATCTACTCAGAAATGCTGCTGCTTGAGAATATCTGCCACTGATCTTTCCTGCTCCCTGAAAACAGAAGTGACGTGCAGGCTGTCATTAATTTTGAATCCTGAGAATACTGTGACAACCTCTCCTTCTTCCAAATGCTCAGCAGTCATTCTCTTTAAATTGTGCCTGAACTAGGAATTTGAAAGATGGTATAACAATATGTTAAATGTCTCCTGCTCTGTAAATACGTCTAGGCTGTGGCCTCCAGTGGAATGGAAAGACACTTGAGATTGCTAAAAATGTGTTAGCTCAGGTGCTTCCCATGTCTGGAGCAATTGAACTGTTGCACCAGAGCTCAGTTGGTATCTTGAGATGTGCTCGTTTTCAGGATGCTGTGTTTTACTGCTTTTCATTTGAATGAACCCATTTAAAATTAGGTTGGCTATCTCTGTGCTCTGCTGCATTTTGAAGCACACAGCGACCTGCAAATCACAACTGACTGTGTCCTGCTGAGCACAGCCCCAACATTCCCTAGAACTGCTGTAGGCTCCGAAACCTGCCAGGATTCTACCCTGTTTTTGAGTCTTCAGAAACTTAATCAGCAAAGTTCACCTGCAGAGAGGAGAGTGTCCTTTGAGAAATAGTCATGGGGTTCATAGTAGAAAGGGCTGTCATATTTTGACTACGTTACGACCTGGTTATTAGAAGGGTTTTTCACCTTCTTCTTGCCACAAGCACGAGCAGCACAATGATCCACCTTCCCTCCTGTTACCCTCCTGCCCTCCACACCTCTCCCATGTAGGTGGTAGGTGGGAAGGAGGAAGGAGGCTCACAGGAGAGGTTTTTGTGGTGCTGTAGGAGGTCCTGCTGTGCAGTGACCCAGATATGTGAGGGAAGCTGCAGTAGCAGCTCTTCAGTTGCAAGGCACTGGGACAATGTGTCCTGTTCTGTATTTCACTCCTCTCTATTTTTTCTGTTCTCCTTGCCATATGGGGCTGTAGTCATCACCACTTTCAGACCCTGCAGCCTGTGTTTTCCCATTCAGCATGGTGTGGTACTTCAGTGGTCACCCTGTGGGGCTGGGCTACCTCTGGACAGGCCATGGCATGGCCAAACCAGACTGCTTGGACACCTCTCAGGTTTCTGTTTGTTCAGAGCTGAGTCACATTTTTAATGCTGTCACATTACGGTTGCAAGGGTTCCTGTGAAGAGATGCATTCAAAGTCCAGAAAGATCTTGGCTAGGAAAAAGGCAATATTTATTACTCCTAGACCTACTCTGTCTCTCCTCTGCTTCCCGTTTAAGATGTCCCCTCCAGGCGTTTTCCCAATACTGTTTTGGAGGTAGGATACATACATGGAGGTGGAAGTGGCAGACAGAGAGCTTCCCTCAGCAGAATCCAGACCTCTGAATCACTCCTGACAGTTGGGAATGTGCTTTACAAATTTGATCTCCTTCATTTTTAATTACCACAGATCTCCCTCTGATCCCTTCATGAGTCTGATAGCAGGAAGGGAATTTAGCTGATAAGGATCACTGCCATCAGGGCAGTTGCTTGGGGTTTTAAATAGAGAATATTGATGGCAGTCCAAGGGAGCAGTTTGCTTTAGGGCTAAGCCCTTGCCTGCACCCCTTCATGGCTGTTATCTCTGGGAGCTCTTTGTTTTGGTGTGGGGCTGTAGGCAGTGTCTAATGGGGACTTTTTGGGATTTGACAGTGGGAGCAGCACTTGGCATCGTCCTCATGCTGACACTGCACTGCAGTCTGTGGCCACCATCAGGCTCTTCTGCCAGCCTGACCATATGCTGCATGTTTTACACTCAAGAGTCTGAATTCGGAGCCTGCCTTCCTTCCTGCCTGCCTTCCTTCCTTCCTGCCTGCCTTCCTTCCTTCCTTCCTTCCTGCCTGCCTGCCTTCCTTCCTTCCTTCCTTCCTTCCTTCCTTCCTTCCTTCCTCTCTCCCTCCTTCCCTCTCTCAGCAAGTATAACCCAAATAGTGTGCTCATGGTGTGCTCTCCAGGTGCACTGATATTCTCATCTCAGAAGATTTTTTTTCCCAAAAAGGAAAATTTGGGTCACATTTTGACCTCATATTATTTTAAAATATTAACTCTCTTATTCCTTATTTCTAATATTAACAGAATATTAGTTATTTTTTACTGTCCTAGGAAAGAATAGGTTGCACCTTATCTCATAAATATATGCATATTTTAGTAGTGCTATGTGCATAATAAACTATAGTGAGAGTAATAGAGCATTTTTAAAGGAGTTGCATTTGCTGTGTTCAAGAGAGAAAAGTGCTGGTAAGGGTCATTGTTATAGTCAGCATCCAAATGCCAGTTATAATTATCATCAGGAAGGTTTCTTAAGAAAGGAGACAAAAAAATATTGATAATATAGAGGAACTTGATCAAATTATTGGAACAGGCTGCCCAGGGAGGTGGTGGAATCACCATCCCTGCGAGTGTTCAAAAACCGTGGAGATGTGGCACTTGGGGACATGGTTTAGTGGTGGAGTTGGCAGTGTTGGGTTAATGGCTGGACTTGATGCTTTTAGAGGTCTTTTCCAATGATTCTGTGATTCTGTGGCCCTGCTTAGCAATGTGCACCTTTACCTGGTGCCGCTAAGGTAGGAACAACTTCTTTGAAATCAGAAATGTGGTTTAGTTCTGAAGTGAGTTTTGTGAGCCTGTACCAAATGACAAATGTGAAAAGCTCCACCAACTTCAGAAAATAGACTGTCCTCAATTATGATGTGCTTTACTGGAGTCTGAGAGCAAAATTTGACCTGATTTATTGCTACTGAGCTGTGGTTGTTGAGTGTATTCTAACTTGTGTAATCTGCTCCCAGGATACCACAGGAGGAGATACGGATCTTCATGCTAATTGCAGACTCAATTAGGGCAAATGACCTTTTTAAGGTTGTATGTTTTATAACACTTTAAGGCAATTTACATGTTCAGCAGGAGTTTTAGCATTTTTCTTTCATAACAGGAAATTTAAATAGAAGGTTTTGAGTTTGATGTTTTCTCAGTCTTTGGTAAAGTTGGATATCCCAAGCAGGTAAGAACTGGGCCTGCTCCTAACTCCCCTGAAGTCAGTGGGCATCTGCAGGTTTTGTGTGCACACACACAGTAATGCAGGGCTGCCATGGAGCAAAGCTGTTCAGCCAGCAGGGGTGTGCACAGCACGGTTTGAGAGCTGCTACTAAAAGGCTGTGGTTTAGCAAAACACCCCAGCAGATGTTTATTCCTGTTCCTCTTAGAGCATCCCTGCTAATTCGTGTTCCTAACTCCAGTCAGGTAGGTGAGTCTTACTGATAGTATTAGGT
Source organism: Corvus kubaryi (assembly GCF_017639235.1). Classification (NCBI taxonomy): domain Eukaryota; kingdom Metazoa; phylum Chordata; class Aves; order Passeriformes; family Corvidae; genus Corvus; species Corvus kubaryi. The sequence continues at coordinate 5,921,170 of NW_024580669.1, forward strand.
TTCTCACCTCGACTGTGGCTTGAGGCTACACTTTCCCATGGCATTTCCATGTGGATTGATGCCCTGAGAGATACCCCAGTTTTACAAGTATTTTTTCCAGAATTTTTACTCTGTGCATGAGCAAGACACTGTTTTTGGAGAACAAGTCACGTTTTTGGATTTTTGAAGCACAGATTCAAAACAAAATAGGTAAATAATTAAAAAGCTGAAGAGTTTGCACTGAACCCTTAGAATTTAATTCCTGGAGAAGAGTTACTGGAAACTGCATGTTGATGTGAGACTATGAAGGGAAAGGCTAGCCTTAGTGTCTTCTGATGAATTCTTCACCTTGTTCATGTATACAATGCAATTAAATAAGTTGAAAAGAAATTCCTCTGTGTCATTAATTTCTCTCTCGGTAGGGAAGCAGCTGGCAAGACCTTGGGATTTGTTATGGCTTGGTAGAGAGATGAGAGGCAAGGACTGTGTGTGTGTGCAGAGAACATCAAATGGCACTAGAACCACTTTGGGTGATGAGCAATCAGAATATGCCTGATGGAGTCAGTGGGGGCTGGAGGGCTGCTCCGTCACCTCCAGGTCTGTTTCCTGCCATCTCCACTGGGATGGCTGTTGAAACCCTGGTGGCAAATGTGCTTCCTGACGTCTTGGTGATCGCTGCCTTCCTGCACCCTACACTGCACTGCCGTGAATTGATTATTTCCATTCCAAACCCACCCCTTTCAGTATCCAAATGATGCAATAAAATGATAATTAAAGTGTCCCATGTGCCAGGCCAGCTGGGGAAAAGAGGTGAACTGAAAAAAGCTTTGCTCTATTTCATTATTTTTTGGATAAAAGGAAAAACTACTTAATCCTAAGAAAAGGAAAGGTCTCTTCCACAGAAGGTACTCTTTACCAAGTTATGTCAGGCTTCAGTATGGTTCAAGCCTAAACAGCCTAGACAGCCTTTTTTTTTTTTTAAATTAAGATTCAGTCTGGTTCCTGGTAACACATTGGGAAATGATGACTGAAGAAAACGAACATCAATTATTCACAGTCTATTGGAGAAGCCTTGTATAAATTATTCACAGAAGACATTCTGAAGCTGGTGAGATTATAGGAGACATTAATAATGAAGCAATGATTTCCTCTCATCCTTTGTCTTCCTCTTTTTTTCTTCCTCGTTCTGTATTTTGGTTGGTCCTTGGTTCCATGTTGTGTGGACCCTGATGCCCCAGGCTGTCACTGAAAAGCCTCCCTGGGCTTGTCCTTGGCCACATCTGCCCCTCCAGGCATGGAGGCTTGTGGCATGTGTCTGCTGAAAACAGCAGCTGTTCAGAGACACAGCTGCCTGATGCTGCCAACCTCATGTTTCCTTTCTGAGCTACAATTTTCACCTCTGCTCATGGGAGGCTGAGACAATTCAGCCCTGACTCTGCCCGCAGGAGATGGCAGCATCTCACCTGAATCCCAGGTGGTGGGACTTTGGATGAACAACACAGGAATGGAGAGGGGAGAGCTGGAAAGCCAGTGCTTCAGATTATTTTTGCTTTGTATTTTCATTGGTTTGTGTAGATTTGCTCAATTGCTATCCCCTTCTAATGTTGTTACAACCTGGTAAAATCCAGTCCTGTGTCTTTATTTTAAAATTCTAATTATTGAGAGCCAGGGGGACACAGAAGTATACACATGAATGTGCATATGTTCAGTAGCAACAGAATAAACAAAAGACCTGAGATAGTTGTAGGTATTGTTAAGTAAGAAATGTCTGGAGGAAAAAGTCTGCTGAGAAGAGTGGTGGAGGTAGAAGTAGTGGGTCCAAGTGGTGCGGGTTGGGAAGCTGGATGGGGGAGGAGGTGAGACTGAGTGGGCAGAGCTTCCTAAAGGAGGAAATCATTTGAATACATTATAGTTTGGTGTTGGAGGATGCAGGGTACTGAGACAGCTTTGGTTAATCATCTGGTGAAATACCAGATATTCTGATCCCTCTCACTGTGTGGCAGTATCTGGAAGATATTTGACATGAGAAAGCACTGCAGAGGAAAGACCTCAGGAGAAGCTGAGTAGTCAAATACGTGTGAGGATCTACTCAGTTTGTCAATCTTTGTTCATGGTAGTCCTGTCCTGATCCCCAGCATCAGAGAGTTAAGCAATGCAAGAACGTTATGGTCAGTTACTAGAAGTGAAATGTGCCAAATAATATCGATCCTAGTCCACCAAAATCACCAGGAAGGCCACAGCTGTACTAAAAGACAGAATGTGACCCTGGAGACTTGCAGTCAAAGGGCAAATGAGACAAGCTTGTTTGTGGTCTGTTTTGCCCTCTGGGGAGCTGTTTCCATGTCTGCAAAGTGGTCGTAAAGTGCAATCAGATCTGCCAAGTGATGTATTGCAAGCACTCCTTGGAAGTAGTTACACTGTGGGCAGGGCTCCTGCTTCAGGATGCCCCCCAGTCCTCATGGTGTGTCCTGGGAGGGAGGTAAGGCACCACTGATCTTGACTTACAGAGTTTAAGAGTAGGGATTTTAATTAGATTTTCTAGTCTGACCTCTCAGACCATTAAAATACACCTGGCTAGGCTGATGGTGGGGCTGATAATGGGTATTTGGCATGAGCTTTTCTTCATATGGTGTCCAGTTACGGTGTGAAACACCTGAGAGACAGAGGGTCCATCACATGCCATGACAGATTGTTCCAGCAACCAGTCATTCTTCCTATTAAAAATCTGTTCGTTATTTCCAATTTGAGTTTGTTTGGGTTCAGCTTCCAGAAGGTGGCTCTTCTTACGCATTTCTCTGCTTGATTAAGGAGTGCAGCAGATCTTGTGTTTTCTCCCCCGGGAGATGTTTATATATTAATCAAGTTGACTCTCAATCTTCTTGTGATAAACTAAATAGATTAAGCACTTCACATCTCTCACTGCAAGACATTACCCCTAATTTTAAAACCATTTGAAGCCCTTTTGTTTCATACTGACCTCATAAAAATGCCAAATCACAGCTATATGCAGTATTACAGCAGTCTTCTTCCCTGTAATATGCATTTCATCCTACATATCTCTACCTCCACCTCTAAATTTATCCAGATCTCACTAGTGCCTTTTTTGGAGGCCTTGACAGTGGAAGTTCTTGATGAATGGTGGGTCTGCTCCCACGCTCAGGCTTGCTGCTCTCTGGGATACATTTCAGCCCTCTGCAGGCAGGGCTGGCACTCCTTGCCCTCAGCAGCTTGTCTTTACCTCTGACTCTGCCTAAAGCACACTGTGAGTGGGCTCAGGCTTGGTAACAGTCTCTCCCCTGCCAATCTTAATGCCATTCCTTTTCTATTTTCCTGCAGATCATTGATAAAAATGTGGGCAGCCATCAGACTCAGTCCTGGGCAGGCAAAACTGCCCCCTTCCTCCCTGCTCAAGGATGGTTTCCTATCGACAGCCCCATCTGAGATCTGTTACTCAGGCAGGTCTTAATCCCGTTAAGATGTGCCCCGCTGGTGTTGTGCAGCACTACCTTTCTTGATCAGAGTGACACACAAAACTAAGCTAACTGTATTAGAAACCCTAAGTCTATTACATCCACTCCGTCACCTTTATCAAGTGACTTGTAATCCTTTTAAAGAATGAAATGAGGTCTATTTGACAGGACTTACACAGTGGTGGCTATTAGTACTGTATCTCATGTCAATTTTTTATTAAGTGCATACGGTGTCAGCTTTATTGCATGTGTGTATGAATGTGTGGGGCTGCCTGTGGCAGTGTCTGGTTAAACAGTACTTTACAGCATCTTTTTGTCAGAAAGACTGGGCACCTGTGCAAACCACAGCATCTTTTTTTTTTACTTCTGTAGTTTAAGAAAGCAACAGCTGCGAATCACCAATAATTGCATCAGCTCCAAAGGCAGCAGTGTATCCAGCACCACAGTGTGTCATGCTGTTCCTAACTGCCTCTGGATGTTCTTCCAATTTTAAAAATGTCCATGGTGGGGGCAAGTCATGAAATCTTTTAATGCACTTCACAGTTTTCTTCACAGAAAGAAAGATCACATGCGGTCTTCGCAATGTGTGTAAGTTGGTGTGTAGCTCCCAAACTGATATTTGAAAGGTGTAATAATAAAGTCAGAGAGGGAGAGGAAATAGTGATGTCCAGTTATTCAGTAGAGATGGTTCCTCTGCAAATTAAGTATCGAATGCCTAAACAAATGGACTCTGGGGGCAGGGGTGTTCACAAAGTCTCCCTCTCATTGGGAGACTAATTTTTCCTCTGGATTCTGAAGCAAGAGGGAGGGTTTAGTGGAGGATGAATCAGAGCACATGCCTAAAATACAGGATTTTGTGTAACACCTTAACTTCCTATGTTGTGATGCAGCCCTTCTTGTTGGCACCATCTTGTGTGTGTCACCCTCACAAACACAGCGATGCTGCAATAATGTTGGCTGTTTCTGTGGCTGCTGCTAAGTGCTGCATCTGTGCTCACCTATATCTTAGTGGTATGGAGCAGCCACGAGGAAGGAGAAGCTCCTGGGATGCCCTGGATCATCTGTCTGTGCCCTGCTCTTCCACAAGTGACTCTGACCTCCCTGTCTCCAGCTGGAACAAGCTCCTGAACTGATGCAACTTAGATTAAAGAGGGTTTGCCCTGGCTTTTGGTCTCCCCCTTGGTGGAAGACCAAGTTGTGGGACACTAGGAGAGGAGACCATCTTCATGCTCACCACACACTGTATTTGCTGCCCACACCCCTCCAGCTGGAACGAGACCAAATGTTGCATCTGTTCCAATGCTGAAAGTGGTTGATGTTGCCATTAGCCACAGTCAGCTGCAAATTGAACCTGGCAAGCAGCTGGAATGCTCAGAGCTAGTTTGCTTGCAGGGGGATGTGTTTTGATGAGGAGTGCTGCTGCCTTTGAAATACAATTCTTAGAAGAAGGAAAGAAGACAATTCCCCACCCAAATAAGATAAAGGCTCATCTGTTTCCTGGAAGGTGAGAGATGGATGATATGTCCTATGTGGCAGCTGGCCTGATCTCTTTTACCCTTTTATTTCTCTCAAATTATCAGTCTGCGAGGAGTTAAAATATATTAGTTTGGTTAAAGTAATAATCTCTGCTCAACCTCACTGCGATGGAAGAGGAGGCTCTGCTGCCCTCAGCATCTTCATTATGGCAGGGAATTGCTCATGGTTCTTGACTCCTTAGTTGAAATTCATTACTCTGGAATGGTTAAGCAGCACTCTCAATTTCTTGCTATTTAGCTTTCTTTTAAAAAAAAAGTTGAAACTGTTAGAGAATTCAAAAATGTTGTGAGAGAACTCACTTTCCTACTTCCCTTTCTGATAGCTTCTCTCTGCACCCTTCAAAAGGATAAAATAAAGCAAGATTGATTAATAATGCTAAAGCAATGAGTCAAGATATCTTCATGTATTTAAGGTGAAAAGCTGTACAGAGTGTGGTCGCAGTTCAGACACACATGGACGTGTTCACTGCTTTTGTCCAAGTCTCTGAAGAAAGCTCTTTCACACCCCAGGGGCAGGTACATCCTATGGCTTGAGCTGAGGTCACAGAGTCAGTCAGGTGCGATGTGAGCTGTACCTCGTGTGCCACTGCCTACAGTGAACCACTTGCCCTCACTGAGGGTGGATTTTTTGTCCATCTGTCAGTCTTTCACTGAAATCCATTGTGGGAGGATTTCCTTGTTTATTCCCAGCCCAACACCCATCTCTGTGTGGATCCTGCCTACTTTCCTTCTTGGTCCATCACCAGTGAGCAACAAGGTTAGAAATCTGTTGGGTTGAAGGCCTCTGGTTCAAATTCAGACTGTGCTGATATGACCAAGAAGGAAAAATGACCCTTTGGCAGATCATTCCATCAAATGGACCTTTCATCTTGTTTCCAGTGGACATCAAGGACAATTATATAAACAAATCCTGCTAGTACTGGCACAGAAATGGAAGCCTGAACTGTTAGTTGGATTCAGATGGAGATTGGTGTTACACAGCCATGAGTTTATTGAAGTACTTACAGTCATACAAGTTTTTCTGCCGTTTGGATAAACATTGGCACATCTGTGGAACCACATTTTCTGGGACTTGAGCCGGCATCATTGTTTTGGGCCAGTTTCACCACTTGGCTGCCAGGTCTCATCCTGCAGTTTCTCAGGCTAATGAGTTTATGTCTGTCAAAGAGAGTGTATGAAATATCTGTCACTGTGCAACGTGGCATGTGTGAAACAGAAGAAAATCCCATCATTTCTTGGGATGTGAGTTGTGTGCGTTGTCCTGGATCCTGCTTTGGCTTGACTGGCATAGTTCAGTTAAAAAATCTGCAAACATTGTAGGAAGTACTGTGTGCTGCAGAAAGTGCTCATTTGTTTTCCATTCAGGATGTTCAGTCTCAAAGAGGACATGATGCAGCCTGGGACTGAGGGAAAGTGGGATGGCCTGCCATTGGAATGAGTGTCCTGGGAGGAGATATGATTCCTGACACAGGCATGGGGCTCTGTGGGCATACAGGACTTCAGCTGCTGTCCAGGTTTCTGTTTTATAATGGGAATAATCTTCCCTTAGCAGGCAGGGATGTGATAAGGGGGACAAGGAGCATACAGCTGTTTGGAGGAAATAATTTTGGAGACATCAGTAAAAAAACCCACTTTGTGAATATACCTCCTAATTATACTTCCCTTAATTACACTGATTTTGAATACTGTCTTTGCTGTGCTGACAACCAGTGGTTATTTTCTCAGCATGTTAATGTCAACCTAATCAAAGATCCTCATCTTCTAGTCACAGATCTGTGGGTGACCTTTTCCACGACCACATGGTCTATCAGGCAAGATGTTTGAGGCTTTGTAGGTAGTTCATGTGAGGAGAAACACAGAAGAGACTTTTGGATTAGGTCTACTACTCTCAGCCAAGGTTTGTAGTGTTACATTACTGTCAGCCTGCTACTGTACACTCAGCTTAGGTGAGTGAGAAAAGTCTGTTCTGGCTCTCAAGTACTGGTGGTTTTAATTGAGTTCGAGGTGTAACAGTTGGGTGAGCAAGGGTGAGGAGAACTCTTATAAATCCTCATTTTCACAAATTGCTTTTGGACACAATCTGTCAATAGAGATTTTGTTTCTAAAAGTCTTTTGCTGATGGAGACGAGCTGCGAATCAGGAGCTATCATTGGGATTTGGTTTCAGTGCTGCCACATTAGTGAAAAAGCAGGTGAACATCTCAATTTTGCAGCTGATGTTGGTAGTTCAGCTGTTGTGTTCCTGGGACTGGGACATTCTGTTTAGTTCCCTTTAGTGGCAGTTCAGTCTTAATTAATTAAGTGGCAAAAAAATGAATGAAAGTTAATAGGGGTTGATGAATCCATTCCTATGTTGTAAATGATTGTCTCCCCAGCTTTCTCCTGTGCCTCTGGTGAGTACCTGGAGATGAAGAACCAGGTGTGCAGCAAATGTGCAGAGGGGACCTACTCACTGGGCAGCGGGATCAAGTTTGACGAGTGGGATGAGCTGCCAGCAGGATTCTCCAACGTGGCAACTTTCATGGACACGGCCGTTGGCTCATCTGAGAGTAAAGCCGACAGTTGCAACAAGTAAGAAGTTCTGTTTACACCTGGGTTAGGCAGCTGCAGGTAAACCTGAGACAGCTCAGCAGCACAGAGCTGCCTAATGACTCATCTGAGCTCTGCAGAGGGTAACCAGACCTGCTAAGGGCAAACAAGAGTGGCTGGGAGGTAAAATCTGTAGTCCCATCTGTTTGCTGTCAACATGGTTTTCTTGGGCTCATCAGCAGCCAGTGAGTTTAAGACCAGCCTGGAGCTGCTCTTATTTGTAGCTGGAAAGCTCCAGGGTCATGGTACAGTAAATGTGGCTAAAAGGTCATTTTACAGCCTATTTAGATCTGTGGTGCTTGCAGAAGGCTGTTTCTGAGTGTAATTGAAGGTATATTGAACCTGTGGATAATAAACCTTTCTTGTATAGGTTGAGTACTAAATTTTTTGTACCTTGTCCTTTCCCATGCACAGCTTTAATGAAAAGTATTATATTTTATATTATTCATCTACCATATAAAAATAGATATAAAATAAAATTGTTACATCTACTGTATCTGAAAAATAAATGGAAATCCTGTAATAAATTTAAAAATTCACTGCAGTTAGCTGTTGTGGGATTCTGGGGTCTTTATTATGTAGCATATTTTTGTATAGTAGTGCACAAAAAGTCTCCTCAGTATCTGTGATCTCAGTTGAGGCTTGTTTTGTTTATGTTCATCAGCTCTTCATGGACGCCTCGAGGGAATTACATAGAGTCAAACAGGGATGACTGTACAGTTTCTCTCATCTACGCCGTGCACCTGAAGAAATCCGGCTCTGTCTTCTTTGAATACCAGTATATTGACAACAACATCTTCTTTGAATTTTTTGTAAGGCTTTTTATATGGTGAATCCAATCTTATATAGTAAGAATTCAACCCAGATAAAGATCATTATCAGCAGCTTTCCCCCCTTTTAAGTTCCCTGTATGCCCATAGCTTGTTATTGCTGAACAAGATAAAAAAAATGTGCTTCTCTTTCTGTCACTTATACTGTCTTGTGGCATTTATTTCATCTTCAAAACTCAGTCTGAACTGATCCTGTCTGCCATGCAGTGGGATTTTTCCATTAGGGGTCATGACTGCCCCAGTTAGTCCAGCCTTTTGCAAGACAGGTATTGGTGGTAGATGATTTCATTTGGGGGTGTTTGACTGGAGTTGTCTTTGAAGGACTTGACATTTAAAAAGACTTCTTCCAAGGCAGTAGTATGTGGAAACCTTTAGGTCAATTTGTGTCCTAGTAATTTAGTAAGTAAGATGAAAAGAAAGGCAGGAGAAGTTCAGGTGATTTTCAGTAGGAATTAGGTGTCTGCACTGCGAAATGGAGGGGCTGGGGATCATTAGCTCTGACATGGGAACAGCCTGGCTGGGCTTGCACCGTGGTATACTCAAATTGCTGAAAGAGTCTGGTCAGCAGTGACCAGTATGGGAAAGGCAAGCCTGCTCTGCCCATCTGGAGGCACTGGTTGGTGTCCAGTGAGCTGGAGGGATCCCAGCACCAGGATTTGCTGTGGGGTGTAGATGCCCGACGTTACTGAGATGCTTTGGAAGGTTCTACTGACACCTGTATCACTGTCCTTGTCATGTTGTACCTGCCATTTGGGATGGAAAAAAATGTAGTAGGGGGTGACTCAGAAAGGCAGGTGACTGGAAATTTTCAGTCTCTTCTGTAACTGCCCCTGTACCTGTCTGACAAGCTCTGTTTTCCATCAGAAAAACACAGCTCATGGCAACTCACAGGAGTGAGAAGTCTTAGCTGGTGTTGGTTAATATTTCTTGAAGTTTGGAAAAAAGTGCAAAGTATCCTTATCTTTAGTAGAGCTGGGAAAGGAAGCCAAAAATTACCTCTTGGAGGCACCTTCATGCTGCTACATCAGTGTGATAGATTGCTATTGCACTTTGATAACAGACCATGCAGGCAATGTTATTTAGCCATTTCTGTTTTGTATTAGGCTATCCTGCCTTCCTCACGGGAAGAAAGCAGCAAATATGCTTTCTGCTGTCAGGTGAATGTGCCAGGATTATGAATCCCAGCTCCAGTTGCTTGAGAGACTGGCAGGTCTGCTCCTGCAATGGAGCGAATATATTGTTTCTCTGAGCACTGGCTTTGAAAATGGCTTCTTGATTATTGCTTTTATCCATATCCCACTCATTCACCTTCTCTGAATTTATCATTCCATGTTCAAGAAGCAGTGAGTGGTTCAGTCCTTTATCCAAATGCCCATAAATTCCTAGTCAGCCTCGGTATTTCAGGGAAGCCATATTTCATGCTCCTGTAAAAGTCAATTTTTTCCTCCAGCATGCCTTTGTGCTTAAATATATTTAACAATGACACTTTAGCGCTGGACAGTGGCATTTCAGTGGCAGTTTACTGGGAAATGGTGAGGTGTTTGATCTGCCCTTCCTTGGCTCTATTTACATATTGAAACCATTTACACCTGATGAGAGGACACTATATATTCTTACCTTGTTTTTGCAGATGGGAACCAAGACACAAAGATGCTGTAGCTCAATTGCACAAGATAATTAGGGATCTACCTTCTAAACAGGTGCTTCTTCTCACCTCTTTTCCTCAATGCTGTTGATCTAGGTTGGAATTGAGTGTACAGATGCTTTTGGAGGATGCACAACTTATTTCAGACTTGACATGGAGCAGCTTTAAGGAGGATCCTTTACTCCAGGTCAAGTCTGAAAGTGTTGAAGTGGCCTTTCTCCCTGGTGCAAAAAAACCTGAGTATGTGATCTCATGCCTCAAAGGGACTTGGTACTTTTTCATCTGAGAAGACAATTATAAGAAGAAAGAAGTGCACCAAACCCTGCTGTAATGAAATGCTTCTGAGCTGCACTGGACCTGGGCAAGGGACAACCAACCTCACACTTCTGCCAGGACAGACTCTCCATGGCCTGCTGCCTCTTCCTTGATGGCATTACTCTCATCCCTAGGTCAGGTGGCAGCAGGCCAAAGACAAAGCACATATTGTCTGTAGAGAAAATACTTTGTCTTCCAGCTTTGGCCCATCCACTCCTGCTTCCCCTATGACTGAGAAGCCTCTGGCTTTTAGCGAATTAAGTCTTGATGGGCTCAGGAGGAGGAAGCAGCAAGACAAGATTTGCAGCATCCTTGTCCGACCATACAGTGTGAGGCCAAGTCTGAGATCTCATCCTGCTCTTTTTTTGCCATCTCTGTCAGAGGGGGCCATTGGAGGAACTCTTAACCTGTAGCAGATTTTGAAAGTTGGGGGTTTATTTTGCCACAAATAAGGCAGCTGTCTAAATATATAGACAAGAGGAACAGAGCTGAATCTTATAATTCCCAGAAGTCATTATGCTAACAGAGATGCACTTGATTGTAGTCACTGATCTTGTGTTTTTATTAACAGATACAAAATGACCAGTGCAAAGAAATGGAGTCCACAGCAGACAAATGGGTGAAGCTCACAGACAATGGGGAATGGGGCTCTCATTCTGTAAGTGTATGAAAAATTCCTTCATGAAGACTTTTTCCGTTTATAAATGTCTGTGATTTCCTCTGTCGAGACACAAAACATGGGCCAGCTTCTGTGAATGCATTTGAAGAAGCAGAGCTTCCCTACTACTGAGGGGAAAAGTCATGGAGATCCCTAAGGGGCTGATTCCAAAGGAACTGATATAGATGCAAGACTTTGTATTGATTTCCCTGGGCTTTGAATCAAGTGTTTTGTGAGGTTAAATAGATTTATGCAAATCTGCATGCCACAGTCACTTTGCATGATTGTAATTGAAATCTTTTACAACAGTTGTTTGCTCCTGAGAGCACAGGATTATTCCTTGTGTCTTGGCAGAGCAGTAGCAGTGGGGTGTGTACATGGAGACAAGCAGGACAGGCATTTTATTCTCAAGTGTGTGCAGAAGGGCTGGACTGCACGCAGATTCTGCTCCACGGGGGCTTGTGTGAAAAACAAGCTGGCAGCACCGTGGTGGCTCCTGCAGCATGGATATGAGCCTGTCCATGTTGGGGGTAGGAGCCCTTTGGCTGGCCCGTGACCCAGCTGGCTGAGTTTGCTCTGTGAACGGACCATGTGCAGACCAGCTAATCTGCTGAGGCCTGGCTTCCACTCCACCAGCATACCCTTTTCCCAAGAGCCATATCAGCAAAGGCCCAGCATAGGTGACATTATGCCAGAAGAACAAGGCTTTTGTGGGCATAGGCAGCAGCATACTCTCTGTTTTCCATGGTCTGCTTATGCTCCTGGAAGAGAAATTCTATTTCTGAGCCAGCTCTGGTTGGCAGTGCCTGTTAGCTCAGGTGCAAGACCCGTGCAGCTTACACTGGGAGGCTGGAAAGCTGGGTGAGGAGGGATGGGTGGCATGAGCTGAGAGGTAGATCCAAGGCCGGGGCATTGGCATGGGTGAGCTGAGGGATGTAAGCAGTCTGCATGGGAGATGGTGTCATCTGAGCTCGTCATCTGGGGTGTGAAGGTGTTATCACTGTCCATGAAAGTTGTTGGGATGGCTGGCTGAAATGTAGACACATAAGCTAGGTGAGATGATGGTTCTGGCTGTCCTGAAGGGTTTGTTCTGCACTGCGAATCCTGTCGAGGCGTCTTCTGTGAGCACAATTTTCCAGTTGCTGCTTCTGCTCTCAGCAGATGAGTCCTGCTGCACTGGAGCTGGCATTGGGTACCTCACCTTACACAACCTGATGCCTGTTTCAATATGGTCCCGGTTCCCCTGTTAGAAGTGGTAGCTCAGCTCTCCTTTGCCCCTATGGGTAGGAGATGTTTGGGTGTGGGAGATACAATATGCTGTATTTCTACTCTGCTAAATTTTTGAACTCTTTATCCTGGGTGAACAAAAACTGTGGTCCTGCCAGGCCTGTACAACACTCACTGCTGTAAATCACATTATGCTGGACCCTTATGCTGGTAGAGTTTATCCCTCTTGTGTGAAAACATAGCACTTTCAGGCCGGTATCCGTCTGTACTGGGCCAGTAGATGTGGTACAGCTTTGCAGGCCATGCAGGGCCTTGGTGAACCTGCTGCTTTTAGTGATGAGTGACACTGTAGTTACACAAGTGAGCTGAGGACAGAATGCACCAACACTTCTGCTGGAAGAGTTGTCCTGCCTTCCTACTGCCCCTTACCACAGCCATGATACCCCCACCCCACCGCCCCCTCCACAGGGGTTGTGCAGCCATTGGCTGAACAACACCATAAAAAAAAAGTGGGTCAGGGCAGTGAGAAACCAGGTTGTTTTCTTCATCTCATCTGCTGTTTGTGGTCAGAAGTGAGCAGGAGGGATGAGACTGCTGCTGGATACAGCCATGGTTTGTGCTTGGCTTACTGGTCATGATACTGCAGTGGTACATGTAGGCAGAGCTTGATTTTTAAAACCTATAAGCAAAACTCACCTGTGAACTGGATTTTCAAACTCTGGGTCATGTTGAGTTTCTTTATGAAAGTGTTATGAAGGCTTTAAAAACAAACTGATTGACTACATCTGAACATAAAGCTAGAGATAAAAGCTCTTGAGTGCCAGGAGTAGTTGGATAAAGGCAGGAACAGCTTTTCCCAAACTCTGCGTACAACAAGGTCAGAAACAGCTCTTGGTGTTTCTCCAACAGGGTTGTTGGGAAACATTTTTATAAAGCACACTTTGGCACTCCTCATATATGCCTGTACAACATCTGTCTGTTTCCCCATTATCTCTTGACCCACTTAACAGCATAGGAAAAGCTGCTAGGATGCAAGAAATTTGAATAATGGAAGTAAGAAATAAAACAATGTCTTGGCAAGGGGCTGTCTGCTAACTCACACGTGTTGTTGCAGGTAACTCTGAAATCAGGTAGCAATATATTATACTGGAGAACAACAGGGATTCTCATGGGCTCCAAAGTAGTGAAACCAGTTTTAGTGAAGAACATCACAATTGAAGGTAAGTAGTATTTGTCTTTGAGGTTTTATCTCACTCTTTCATCACAATGTTTGCCAAGTGCTATTTCTACTGCTGTGACTACATCACTGAAGTGGCTTTTTTTAGCTCCTTGTCCCCTGTCTCCTCCTTTGAAGTGTAGAAACAGAACAGCAAAACTTCACAGTAAGGTAAAGACTGGAAAATTAGTTTATCTTGTAAATGTTGCCGTCTACTGGAGAAGACTGGCTTAGCAAATAGACAAAAAAAGGAACAAACAGGTTTTCTTTAATGTAGTATAGAAAGACGGTGATTATTGGTTAGCCTCTCCACAGTGATAAACAGATATATATCATAACAGTGACAGTTAAGTTAATATTTAAATGACCTTTTTAATCTAGGATTGCTCTTTTGGTCCTGTTGTAAGCGTAATGAAACTTGGAGTGTCATTTAAAGTTCTGAGATGGGTCAGACTTCCATTGAGGAGTAAAGATTAAAGACCTAAATTATGTGTCAGCAAAGCCAAAGTGTCTAAAGTGAGTGGTGAAACTGAGTCTGATTTTTATGCTGTTTTATAGAGCTGGTTTGCTCTCAGCCATAAGCCCAGGTAGGCAGCAGTTACAGATGTATCTCTTTCAGTGCTCTACCTGGAATTTTTCTTACAGGAGTTGCGTACACATCTGAATGCTTCGCGTGCAAGCCTGGTACCTTCAGTGACAAACCAGGTGCATCTGGCTGCCAAGTGTGCCCACGAGACACTTATTCTGAGAAAGGGGCTAAAGAGTGCACCAAGTGTAAAGAAGACATTTATTATGCAGGTACATAAACCAAATGGGTTAAGCAAAACCAGGAAGGTCTGAGAATGTGCAGTCATCAGCTGTTTCAGATGTGAGAGTGGTTGTATCCAGCAATGATAGTCTCCAGTTGAGATGTAAAAGGGAAATGAATGACTTCCCAAAATACGCAGAGGGCACATAGATACATAATGGGCCGCAGTCAAACGTTGTTAGGGGCATCCGTGTTAATATGAAGAGCTGGAGACCTTTATGACCTGGAAGGGGATAGTTCTCCTGAAGGATAGAACAGTCGTGCTGTGCCCTCTCGTGGTAATTTGTGTTATAGGTTGGCGATGACACGAATTTGCTTCATCACTATCTTCAGCCTTAACAGGTTTTGAGGAATGTCCTTTCCAAGCGCTCTCTCCTGGCTTGCCCCTGCATCCTGTGTGGTTGGAAAATGTGGTGATCTAGTTGCAAAACCTAGTCCCAAAGTCCTCTGCATTCCCAGCTGTGGTTGGGTGGTGATCATCAGATAACATGCTCTTAATCTAGTCTTCATAGTCGAAAGGTCTTCAGATTTCTCCCTTGTAGTAGTTTTAAGAAAGTCCTTGAAGAATCAGTTCCTGACCATAGCACCTGCTATCACCACTGGTGGCAAATGCCTGGGGACCTCTGCCTGTGTTCACAGTGGGAATGGAAATATTGCAAAGTTATCTGGCAAGAGTTAAAATTGGGCCAGTGTTGTAAGGAAGTTTCTACAGGATTAGAGGGATGGGATATTCACAACTTTCTTGGGTGACCTGTTCCAATGCCTCACCATCCTCAGAGTAAAAAAATTCTTCCTAGTAATTCTCCCTTGGGTATTTTGAATCAATAAAGTCAGTGTGACAGTATGAGCATAGCTGGTCTTTTCCTTGCTATGGAAATTTGAATTTAATTTAATTTAATTTTTTAAAATTATGGTATTCTCCCGTTTCAGTTCAGGGGAAGGTTCATGCAGACTTCATTAAGAATTTGATTTTTTTCATTCTCCTTTTGTATTTTTCTGCTGACTCTTTTTAACCTACAGATTTTAAGCTTGTTATGTTTGTTTCCAGGGACCATGTGATAGTTTAATATCCTGTTTCTCACCTTTTCTTTTAGATGAGGGATCTAGTGTGTGTATAGAGCGACCTCCATGCACAAGCAAAGACTTTTTCCAGATCCATACCCCATGTGACAAGGAGGGAAAAGTAAGTAGAAGGCATGATTGACCTTACCGCTATCTCTGCATTTGAAAACAAGGTAGTTTTTTTTAGGAATCCCTTTCCCAATTACTTTCCCAGTTTTGCTTCCAGCATTGCATCTCTCTGAGGCTTTGGGCTTGTGCTTTGCCTGCCGTCTCCACAGCCTTTATCCCTCTGTAAGAATCTGCCAGATATGGGTCTGCCTAAGAGATGTGTTGTGGTGAGATGATAAGTTCCTTGCACTTGTGATGGGTCTGATGGGGTCACTGGTGCTACTTTCATACTTCCATGCTGGTTGGAGCACAGGGTGAAGTACTGTCCCAGGATAAACCCAGCTCTTTAGTTGTTAATAATCTTTCCTGGCATACTCTGGGCTTGTGATAACTGTCCCAGCAACGCCCAGGCATAATTTTCAGGTGATACCATGGCACAGGAACATTGGATAGGACCATTCCTGTTTCAGATAGAAGAGTGTTTGGCTGCATAGGTATGATGTGTGTCATGTCCATTAGTTTTGGCATCAAAGAAGAGCCTGTGGTGTGGTAAAACAATGGTATATACATAGCCTGGAGTGTTCATGTGCAGCAGCTTAGCTGCTGGTAATGTGTTTGTCCCACGGGATGCCTGAAATAACCTGGACTCTCAGGACACTGTTTCACCCAGAGACCTTAGATCCACTTAGTCTCTCACAGAGGGACCTGCTGGTGGAGCAGCCGGGCTTTGTCTCAGCAGTCAAGTGGGATTTTTGGAGGAATTTGGAGAGGAAACTTCTGTTTACTGCTATAGGAAACCCACAGAGGTGTGGACACATGGTCAGGCCTGTTTTGTCTCTTTCCCATCTCTCTTAGATCCCATCTCTCAGATGTGATTGCAAACAGTCAAATTCCCTAACACCCGTGTGTTTCTGGTCTTATATTTTGTGGCAGGATGGAGTATTTTGAAGTCTCCTGATCAGCCAGTTTCAAAATGCAGCTGAGAGCTCTTATGGTTTGATAACGAAGCATCAGTGAGTTTAGCCCCAGAGCTGGCAGGCTCTGCAACCTGGTCTTGACTCACTGATTTCTGCTCTGTTAACTGTCTCTAATGACTCAAGAAATTAGCAGCAGTGTTCATGGCTGCACCCCCAGGTACAGCTTTAATTGCAGCCTCCTGCAGATTGTTCTGTCACTGCTCTGTGTGGTCTAAGTCTCCCTGGCATTGGATAGATTCCTGTTATTGACCCTTTTTCTGCCGCCTCACTGGCCTTCCCCTTCACTGGTGGACATCATTGGAATGCAAAGTGGGTTTTTCTGCAGACACCCTTCATTGTCCAGTTGCAATGACAGCAGCAGGTGTCACAGGCACACACTGGCTGAGTTTTCAGGATTGGTTTCACTGCTCTGCATCTCTGAAAATCGGTCCAAGTTTGCTGTACTCCCCAGGCATCTCTCCACGTGATGCAGCTCAATGAGAGGGCCTGACTCTGCAGGCCATCTTCAGGAGAGCAGTGGCTGTAAAAGACCAGCCTATTGATCCATGCTAAAATAAGCCAGGTTTTCACTGAACAATAGATTGTTGTCTCCCTTCTGCTGTCCCACTCCATGTGTAGAAGCGGCCTCAGGATATTTAAGCACTTGACTCTTGACTTTTCATCTGCCTGCTGCTTTAAAATCCCAGGCTGAGCGCTTCAGCCCCAGCCTCAGAACCCCTCACCACATGGCCACAGGCACTCTCTGACCCTCTTCTCCCTGCTCAGATGCAGTAGGTTTCCTGTGGTGTGTAGTGTGTCTGGGCTCTGGGCAACCACACTGGTGCTTTGCCAGTTCCTGAGCCTTTTTATTTTAAATGCTGTGCACCCTGATGCTGCTGAAGGATTTCTGGAGCAGTATTTCAGATAATCTCTTAAGTGTTCAGGAGCAGCAAGGGCAGGAACAGGCCCTGATCCATAGGAATTTGTGCCACTCTGGCAGCAGTAGTCTGCTTGAACAAAGCAGGCAAAGCAGACCCAGTGCCAGTGACCAGATTCAACCAAGGTGGCCAGACGAGTCCGTGGAGATGAGGCACAGCCAGTGTCAAGCTGGAACACTGTGTCCATGGGTCAGTCAGGATGTGGGTCAGCCTGGGAACATGACCTGGCGCAGGCATGGCTGCAACAAAATGCAGGCAGGGATGAAGAGTGAGAGCCTCAGCTTAATTGGAGCTCCCAGGAGCCAGGGCCTGAGCCTGAACTTCTTCCAGCTTATCTTTTGAAACAGTTTCAAGGAGGATCAATACTTCTTCAAGTGCGCTGTGTTACCAGAGGGCTAACCCTCAGTGCAAGCAGCTCAATGCCCAGGGTGACGGGGGCTCTGTATCAAATTCGTGAAGTGTAATCTCCCTTACCTGAGCCTCTGGCCTCAAGATCCCTGATTACTGGGACCAAAGGGTGGAAGTACCCAGAGTGGGAGTACCCAGAGTGGGAGCTGTGGACAGGTTAAACTCTTGCCAGTTGGGCTTTTCAGCTGTGGAACTCAGCTAAGTTTCATCTTGAGATATAAAACCCTTTCAGAGACAGACCCAAAATCAGATGAAATTTGAAATACAACTTTGTGGGTGATGCATCTCACCTAATCCTTCTCCTGAAGACAGAAACTTGTGTCCTCAAAGGGGGGTGATGATCATGAAGTGATACTGTTGTATAGGGTAGCACCATGGACTGACTCATGTTAGTGTTCATAAACTGCTTCTAATGTGATGAAGAAGGGGATTGGAGGGGTTTTGGGAGAGCTCCTTCATGGTTTTGGCATTTTCTCAATAGGTGAAAAATGGCAGGAGAGAAATTGGGGACTTTTCAAAGAACAAGCCAGTATGAATTAAAAATGCAGAATGTGTGGTGCTCTCTGCTAAGAGATGCCTTCCCAATAAAGGGCTTTTATAAGACAGAAATTATATTTTGTGTTACTGTGGTTAAAATGCAGAAGTTGCATATCCAGTTAGAATTATTTATCTGATGTTCCTCAGAATCATTTGCATGGGGAAATTTACTAATTAAATAGGAATGAACAGTAGTAATTAAGCTTCACATTTTTATTTTGTTCTTAAAGTCTGATATTGTGGAATCTCCTATGAACCTAATCACTTCTGTGACCCTTACCCTCCCTCCCCTTTACTGTCCTGGATGTGCAAGGTCTGTTTTTGGTCTCAAATGATGGGAATACCCTAATTTAGTTTACAAAGGGGACCTTCCTTGATGCATCTAGTCCTAAAACTTCATAGTACACTGTGTGAGCTCAGTGTCTCTTCCTTCCAGACTCAGATCATGTACAAGTGGATTGAACCCAAGATCTGCAGAGAGGATCTCCCCGATGCATTGACCCTGCCTCCTTCTGGAGAGAGGCAGGACTGTCCACCCTGCAATCCTGGCTTTTACAACAATGCCTCATCTTCTTGTACTCCCTGCCCACCAGGCACATTTTCGGATGGGACACAGGGTAGGAATCTGCAAAAAAATTCATGTCCCTCCAAAAGCTGTCATCTGCTTGCATGTGACTTAGTTTAGTGACATATCATCATAAGCCAGTGTTCATTCTGTGTTAAGTACTTGTTAAATAACATTGGAGAGCAGGATGTGGATATCTGGTTTCTCTCCTAAGTCCTTTCTTATCAGGGATTGTTGCTCTAAGTTGACCTGCTGTGTTCTGGATGCATTTCTTGGCTGATATAAACATCCTGAGAGTTATTTTAAGGGATTCTGAGAAGGGAATCAGAACTTTGACAGTCAGCAATTCCTTCTCAGCCATTCTCCTGTCCGTGCTAAGTTCTTTGCTGTGGAAACCTCATTTTAAGCCCAGTCAGATGACCATCCTGCCAACATTGTCTAGCCTAAACTCTGGCTTGTTGATTCTGAGATACGTTGACCCAATGGTCCCCTACAGCATTTTGTGGGAACTCTTGTTTATCAAACCTTCAGCTGAATCTATTAAAATTAAGTGTGACTTGGGGGACCAGTTGCAGATTAGTTACCACGAGGTTACAATCTACAATTTATAAAATCCTGGTCTCATTTCCACTCTCCTGGTCCTGATAAGTCTTTGACTGTTTAACTACAAAGAAATAAACTATTTTCTTTGCTTATTACTTGCTTCAGAGAGGAAAAAAGCAGTATCTAAGTTCTTTAAAACACTGTTTGAGATGTGTTTTGGCTGTGTGATATCCTTTTCTGCCCTCTCACCCTTAGAGTGCAAAGCCTGCCCTGCTGGGACTGAACCAGCTCTTGGGTTTGAGTACAAGTGGTGGAACATCCTGCCAGGAAACATGAAGACATCTTGCTTTAATGTTGGCAACTCGAAGTGTGATGGGATGAATGGTGAGCCAAACTCCCTGTGTTGTTTGCCTGTCTCCTGCATGGATCCCTGTTGTAATGAAGCACCCATCAAAATGAATGTGCTCTTGGCTATATGACTCAAAACACAGTTTCCTCCCTTTCCTTTAGTTGCACCAGGCTTGAAATTGCTTGTGGGAAGCAATGTCACAGTATCAGAAAGAAATAAAAAATCTGTTGTACACCAGAAGAGGGCAGGAGCTGCAGCCTGTATGGAGTTCCCTCAGCAAAGACCAATCCCACCACTGGCTTTAATGCATCTTTAGATGCGTTCATATCCCCATTGAAAAAAAGCACTGTTTTGTCTTCTCCATAGTTTATCTCATTTTCTGTTTTGTGATAACTGTGCCCAGCGAGGTCACACATAATTCTTTTAGGAAACTTAATTACAGTCTGTGATTTTATTCATTTAGCACTCAAAGCTTTCTGTCTGCACATGTGCTAAAATTGCAGCAGAGAGCAGTCACAGCTCACTGGTGAAAATGATCCTGTTTGGGATGTCTCCAGCCCTCTCTGACAGATTTTCCTCAGTCTGATCCACCCTGTCAGACTGATGTAACTCAAGCTCTGAATTATGTGTGTTGAGCAGAGGGGAACTGAAGTATGTGCTTAACATTTAACACACAGATTCACTGATTCATCTGTTTTAAGGCTGAAAGATACCAGATGGATCATCCCCCTTGAGCTGCACAGCACAGGTCAGGGAATTTCAATTGCTTTGCTGATTTCAAAAGTGACAAGTGCCTGTAAAATCAGCAGTTCATACAATTGCTAAAATTCTTCCTAATGGAAGCATTATGATATTGCTCTGTAATTTATATCAGGCATCTTTAAAATACACTGAAATACTGAATTTTCAAAAAATTATGGTAACATAGATTTCTTTTGCCACCCATTTATTGAATTTTTCTTTCTTTTTCTGTCCTGTAAAGGTTGGGAGGTGGCTGGTGATCACATCCAGAGTGGTGCAGGAGGCTCTGACAATGATTATCTTATCTTGAACTTGCACATCCCAGGATTTAAGTAAGGAATGGGATATTTTTTCATCTATTTTGCATTTGTTTCAGTCCCTTATACCTATTTCACACTATCCCAGGGATGATGTGAGTCTTCCTTTCTGAAGTGGAATAATGTAATAAATAAGAGACAAGGGGAAACTTAAATTTTATTCCTGTGTCCCCAGTTTGTCCATTGAGGCAGGCAAGTGTCTAAGACTTTGGTTTTTAGCAGTGCTTGCTTCAGTCCAAGATACAGCCAGTTGACTGTCTGGAAACTGAGGAAAGATGTTCCTATCCCTCTGTTTCTAAATTATTCCACAGTAACCAGCTAAACCTGCCGTGGGGTGGAAACTGGTGCCTGCCCTAAAAGTATTTTAGTGAAACCCAAGTTACTTTGCCCTTTGGCTCCAGGCAGCCTGCACAGTCTGTGCTTCCCTTGGAGCCAGCAGGGAGATGCAGACACTGCAGAATAATGGGAATCCCACCACTCCTGAGCCCTCAGACAGGATTAAATACCTGCTTGAGGTGCTTGTGTCTTTGTCGAAAGAATGAGCTTAGACTCCTAGCTCACACCAGGTGCTGAATATTGAGATAGATCAGGTGTGGAAGATGAACCTCATCCTCCCTTCGCTGTATTCCAGCTGAGGTAGGTGCAATTACATTGGTGTAAATCACTTGACGTATGTGATGCATTTTAATAATAAGGTTCCCTACCAATATGGTCAAATTTGGGTGTTCATTATAAGGAGGGAACTGTACCATAAAGAACTTAAGGTGCTTAAAAAATGACCCTGCTGCACCCAATACTCAGTGCAGAGGCACCTGCCGTTCTGCAAGGACAGGTTTTCTGTGACAGGACTTTGATGGCTTCACCATACAAAAGGGAATTTGAAGGATTGACTGCTGCCTGTCTGGAGAGCACTGTGTAAATGTTTTGTTCCTTCTCTGTTAAACAGACCTCCGACATCAGTGACAGGAGCAACTGGGTCAGAACTCGGACGGATTACTTTTATTTTTGAGACCATCTGTTCAGCAGATTGTGTGCTGTACTTCATGGCAGTAAGTGAGACCTCTTTCTCCATGACTGAGGACACTGCCTGCTATTCCACATGTCACTTTAATACCTCTGCATAGGTGTGATTAGTTGCACTTGGTTTATTATGATTAAGCACGGCGTTAGTTTAGTATCTGCAGTGCCCTTGCAGGAAGGATTTAATGAATGACCTAGTAAAATTCCTCCATCATGTGAGTTGTGAACCATTCCTGGTTATCTATTTATTCTAAAAGAAATCATTGGGCACTAAGGAGCCAATTTTCCCCCTGTTAAACTGACTGATGAAATTATCAGTGTCTCTTGTGCTGTTGAGTTAGCATGGAGTAATGGAGAGACAAGTCGAGATGTGGGACAGAGGGATAGGAAGAGGACAATTTGGAAATTTGAACCTGATCCTGTCAATGACCTGGAGGATCAGTAGGGCACCAGACCAATGTTTGTTTGAAAGTCCATCAGTTGAGGAAGGCAACTGGATCTGCAGATCCCTTGCCCCTTCCATTGGAAGGGGAAGCTGGTTCTTTTTTGTATTTAGTGGCTGTGTAAAGGAACCAACTCTTAATTTAAAGAGAATTGAGTGAAAATTTAGAAGAGTCTGAAAATTTGTCAGTTGTGCAAAACAAGTACGTTTGCTTTATTAAGTGTTAAATGAAATTGTGGAGTCCTTTTAATATATTAATTTCTATATCATTAAACACTAGTGCTTAGTGTAGTATGACCATACTTTTGTTCTTCCTTTTTTTTTTTGTAAAAATTATGCCCATTTTGTAGGATGTTAATCGAAAAAATACCAATGTGGTGGAATCATGGGAAAGAAGTAAAGAAAAACAATCCTACACTCACATCATCTCCAAAAATGCTTCCTTCACGTTCACCTGGGCCTTTCAGAGAATAAACGAGGGCCAAGATGTAAGTACTTCTTTGTGTATGGGGCTTTACAGCACAGCATTCTTTGGACACTCACTGCCAGAACTCCTGCCCTCTGTTGAAGCTCACAGGTTTCTCAAAAGGGGTGTGTGGCTCTCACCACAAAGCAGCCTCTGGGAGGCAGCTGTGGATAAACAATCCATGAGGAAGGACAGAGCCATGGATAAGTTGATCCCTGAACTGGTGCACAGAGATGAGGGTAGTGTCTCAGTGCCATGGTGTGATGACCCCGGGGTGGTTTCCTTGGCTCTCGTTCCAGAGCAGACAGTTCATCAATGACATGGCCAAGATCTACTCCATCACGGTGACCAACGCAGTGGATGGAGTCGCCTCTTCTTGCCGGGCCTGTGCCCTGGGCTCCGAGCAGTCTGGCTCGTCCTGCGTGCCCTGCCCGCCAGGACACTACATTGAGAAAGAGACCAGCCAGTGCAAGGAGTGTCCGGCCAACACCTTCCTGTCCATCCACCAGGTGTATGGCAGTGAGGCCTGCATCCCATGTGGGCCTGGCAGCAAGAGCACCAAGGTACCGAACCTGAGTGTTTCTGGGCGATGGGCAGACAGTGTTTATTGGGCTAGAAGCTCTAAAAAGGCTGCTTTAAGTGCTTTCCTACAGGCATGTGCCTTGTGAGCACTGGAGTATAGTTATAACCAATGAGCCCACTCTTCCAATGTCACTAGTCTAGTTTCTGTTTGTAAATAATAATATAAAAGTGACAATATCAGCTCAAAAAAAGGTTCATTTCAAGAAGATGTACTGTGGGCAGTGTACAAACAGGGCAAGCATATACATTACTTCCACCAAAACTATCCCAGATGCCTGCTCTTTTAAACTCAGGGACTTCCTCAGCTGGATGATGTTTCTGGGCCTCTAGAAACCTGTAACAAGTTTCCCCTTCATGAAACTGTAAGCGTAGGTAAACATTTATCATGTTCAAGGAGCTGCACAGGTACTGGAAGAACAGCTCCAGTTTGTTCATATTCTGCCTGTCTTCAACTGAGTTCATATCCTGCCCTTGTTTCTTGAGCTGTTTCTTGTGTTTCCTTTACAAAATGCAAGTGTAAGCAAGGCCATGTTTTGGTCTGTTTACTGGGCTTTAAGCTGGAACATTGGGATCCTAAAAGCACCCAGAACAAAACAAAGCAAGAAATTGCATTCTCTTGGCTAATGCAGCAGACGACAGGAAGACCAGGCTTAGGGAACATTGCAGTCCTGATACATGATTGCAAGGGACTGAAACCGGAATTCTCCCAAGGGAAAGATCAGTTAGGGGAATAAGAGAGAGTTCCCCTTCATCCTTAACAAGGAACGCAGTCCTGTCTGCACCCGTGCTTTAACTCCTAGGTGAATGTTTTTCTGCTGTTCTGTAACTGCTCTTTAATGGATGCCTCTGCTTTGCAGGACCACTCTGCATGCTTCAGTGACTGCCTGGTGTCCTATGTCAAGGATAACCAGAGCCTGAATTACAATTTTAGCAGCCTCAGCCAGGTGGGCTCATTGATGAGTGGACCCAGCTTCACTTCCCGAGGGACCAAGTTCTTCCACTTCTTTAACATCAGCCTGTGTGGGAATGAGGTGAGCTCAGCTGGCATTGAGGGTTGGGAGGATGAGCCAATTTGTTGCCTGTGTTGATGCTCTGGGGTCATACTGAGGCAGGACAGGGACTCTGTTTTAGCTGAGTTGTCACCAATACTGTGTAAACACTTCTCTTTGGATCTCGCTTTGCAGTGCAAGAGGACTTTTGAGCAGCCAAGTGATTTTCCAGAGCAGAGATGACAGTGGTTTAGGCCATAAATAATGCTCAGAAGAAAATTCCTGTCACATCCCTTTTCTTAGTTCTTGTGCCTTTGAGTCACTTGCATCAGAACCCTGACCTTTGTGTGCTGTCACCAAGGAGCTCAAGTGAAGAGTCTGAGTCTTTCAGCTGGCAACTTCTTTCCATATGTGTCCGTCATGGCTTCACTGGAGACGTGCAGAGCCCCTGGTCACCCTGCTGTCTGCCAGTGGCCAAGATGCCCAGGTGCTGACTTTGCAGCCTTGGACAGTGTTAGAAAATTTGTTTAGTCTGCGAGTTAAACAGGCTCTGCCACAGAGTCAAGATTTCTCTGTCTGGGGCTTGGACTGAAACAGAGCATGTTGTCACACACATAAATTGACCTTTCAGAGCAGTACCGGTGTTTGGCAGTGTCCCATGAAAGCCAATGTGTGTAGTTAACAATAATGCTCAGCCCTGTAAAGTTCTGAAGTCTTTCTCCCATGTAACAAAGGATTTGCATGAGTTGAGACAAATGAGTAGTCACATTTCTTTACAGCATTTTGCATACTTTTAGGCTTCAGTGTGTGTTTAATTACCACCTGGGATAGAGCTGCTGACAGCTAGATCCACAAATGTACAGATATGCTCTCTCCTCTGTGGGTCTGGTCTTCACTTTTCCAAACTACTACAAAGGTACTACAGTACAACTAACCATATGATTAGGTGGTGAGTCCTTGATATTTTGTTAGGAAAGCTGAGTCTGGTAATTTGTCTTTCATTCCTGTTGCTCTGATTCTAGCACTGATCTTGACATGTGACATTAAAGCAGTCTTGAAGGCTATATATCTATTTAGGGATTTCATGTATTTGTGCTTTGAAAATATTTTATCTGGATTAAATCCCAAATAAACAGGTATTCTACAGTATATTATTTAAAGGCAAGGGAAGTAGGGTTTTCCTTTGCAAGCCATTTTACTATACTCTGCAAGTAAACACTGTGCTGTCAAGATAAACAAAGAGGAGTGCTCCACAGCACAGATTTCTGATCAGACACCTGCCAGAGGTGACATTGTATTTGAGTCTGTACAAGGCTTTGATTGGAGCTTTGACGATGGCACAGTTTGTTGTTGTGGTTTGTCCCTCTTATGACAGACACATAGAGACATCAACTTGTCATAAGGTAAAGGAATGAATCTCATCCAGTTTGCAATCAGGAAGTTTGCAATCTCTCCCTTCCCAAACTTTTTCATGTCTTACCAACAACCAACGGCTTCTTCCTTTTTTCCTGATTGTCCACAGGGGAAGAAGATGGCGATTTGCACTGACAATATCACAGATGTTACTCTGAAGGACATGGTTGCAGAATCAGAAGATTTTTCCAATTTTGTGGGAGCTTTTGTGTGTCAGTCCACCATCATCCCATCAGACAGCAAGGGTTTCCGAACAGCCCTGGCTCTGCAGTCCAACAGCCTTGCTGACAGGTTCTTAGGTACATGGTTTGTCTTTTGCTTGTTGTGGTTGTGGATGTATTCTCATGTATATTAGGGCTTCAGAGTAAATCATTCTTGGCTCAGCAGCTGCATTACTTTGAGGGAAGAGTGAAGGGGCAGCCCAGGATCAGTCTCAGATGGTTTCTGAGCTGTAAAGCAGCTCTGCACAGATGCCACTGTGTTTTGCTGATGTTTCAGTTCAGCTGATGGCTGGAGGAGAAGAGTAAGGGCTGTGCCCATTTTTAGTTTTCTGTTTCTGTGTTACTCACTCTTCCTTGTGCTTGGTCTGGTGGGTCCCACTGTGCCTAGCATTTCAGCACAAAAATCTGGAGAGTGTAATTAAAAAGCACTGGGGTTTTTTTATGTTCTGTACCCACCTCACTCAGGGCAAGACCAATGACTGTGATACTCACATTCATCCAAGTGTTTCTGCCCATGCCAAGATCCCACTTGGGCAATTTCACAAGAAGAAACGGATGTGGGGACTTAATTAGGCGAGGAATCAGGAGGCTTATGGGAGCACGTGGCTGTGCACATCATTAAGTCTTACATTGGTCCAGCTCACAAGTTCCCAGAATCTGAGGCCGGATTAGACAATGAAGTCATTTGGTCTGCTCACCTATCCATTACAGGCACCGAGTGCTTGTACTTTCCCCTGGCACTGAGCCCAGAAACTCATGTTTGACAAAAGCACATCTTTGGAAGAACATTCAACCTGGACTTTTAAGACTGCTAGAAATAAAAGTTTTGCCACAGTCACTGGTATTTTTTTTCACTGGTCAAACACTGTCTCTGTGTTCATTTTTAAAGCAGACTTGTTTCCCTATTTCAACTTCCCTGACTTCAGTTTTCAGCTCTTGCTTTTTGTTATTCTTTCTCCATATCACAGCTACATTTTCCTTCTTGAAGAAATATTTTGTGTACTGGAATTGTCACACCCTTCTGACAAACTAAGCAGACCAAGTTCTTCTAATTGTCTTGCTATCATGTATTTATCTTGAGCATCTGAATAATTTTTGTGGCTCTTTCTACAGTTTCTGTAACTTTTTATACTTAAAGCATAGAATGAAACAGTATTCCAGTATTTAATTTTCTATAATGGCAATAAAAATCACTTTTGTATTTGGAATCCCTGCATCCTTCTTTTTCAAAACTCATGGGATTTCATGATGGCTTCTTGGATCTGATGTCCACTCTGGATGTTTTTTCAAAGTTACAGTTTCCAAGGGAAAATCTCTCTTTCTTAAGACTGGCCTTCATTTCTTGCTGTACTTGTCATATATTTAGTTTATTTGGGACCATCTTCCCAAGTGAACCAAGCAACCAAGTTGCTCTGTATTTTATTTTTAATCCTCTTAATCTTTGTCTCATCTACACACTTTACCAGCATGGATTATACAGTTACTTGCAGATCCCTGATGTTAATCTTGCATTTTCACAGTTCAGTATCGATGCCCAGACAAGGCTGGAGACATCCCATGGCCAGATTATTTTATAATGACTTAGCTAAATAGTTTTTAATGCAGAGTGTGAGCTTAATTGATAGTACACTGCTAACTTTTTAATTAGAATCTCATGTGGTAATTAGTGAAATACTTGATAAATTTGCATAACTTTCTTTAGCAACCAAGTTCATCAGCACGCAAGGAATGAGATCAAATTTGTTCAACAAGAGAGGTTCTCCATAAATTCATGTTGCCTTTCAGTCATTGTGTATCTGTCCATGAACTGAAACCCATTTTCCATTACCATTTTTTTGACTCATTGTGAGAGCCACATTGTAATTTGGGTCACCATATCCCCTCTCCATGAGTCTTTTGACAATTCACTGTCATCAAAAGCTCTGTTAAAGGTCACTCTTCGGTATGGGTTTGCTAGTTCACAAACATTCATTCCAAGTAGATGCCAGTATTGTCTCCTGCCACTGAAGGAATGAGGGCAGTCATTGACTTGGAAAGCAAGGAGATAGTCCTGTTTTTTCCTAATACAAAGAAAAGATATCAAGCTCTTCTGTTGCCTTTCTTTATCTCAATTGCTAAATTTTAAAATAGTTGAAGTTTGCCTTTCCTAACATAAGAAGGATGTGGACCTGCTGGAGTGAGTCCAGAGGAGGCCAAAACATGGTCAGAGGGCTGATCACTCTTCCTATGGAGACAGGCTGAGAGAGGTGGGGTTGTTCAGCCTGGAGAAGCGAAGGCTTCAAGGAGATTTTAGAGCATCTTCCAGTACCTAAAGGGGCTACAAGAGAGCCGGAGAGGGATTTTTTACAAGGGTGTGTAGTGACAGAACAAGGGGGAATGACTTCAAACTGAAAGACAGTAGGTTTAGATTAGATATTAGGAAGAAATTCTTCCCTGTGAGGGTGGTGAGACACTGGCACAGGTTGCCCAGAGAAGCTGTGGCTGCCCCATCCCTGGAAGTGTTCAAGAACAGGTTGGATAGGGTTTTGAGCAACCTGGTCTAGGGAAAGGTGTCCCTGCCCATGGCAGGGGGGTTGGAACAAGATGACCTTTAAGGTCGCTTCCAACCCAAACCATTTTGTGAATCTGTGATTCTATGGACTGTTTCAAGAACAAGTGCAAAACTTCTTTTCTTTAGTTTTTCTACCAGTTTCTGACCACTACCACTTTTTCTTGTTGTTCTAGAAATTTTTAACTCCCTAGAAGGATGCAGCACCATTTGTACAGCTCCCTCTTCTGAAATGTTGCAGTGGAACACCAATATTTTCTGTCTTCCTTGGTTCATGGGGTTGAAAGGATCTCTAAGAACTTTGGTTTATAGAATTTTCCTCCTTTTCAGCTTTTGCCCAAAATCCATGTAGTTCACACACCAGGCTATCATTTGTTCCAAATTTTGCCATCAAGGCTTGCCTATGATTCCATAATCCTTCTGAGTCTTGTTATTTCATTTCCCACAGTACTGCAAATTGTCATTACATGATTTTGAGGTGTGAGTGTTATACATTCGAGGCATATTCTCTGAGTGGTTGCATCAGATCTCTTCAGCAGTCCTTTTCCAGCCTAAATTATTTTATGTTTTATTAAATTTTTCATTTTGCTATATCTACATGAGGAAATCAGACTGTATGAGGAACATATATATCTGCAAAGTTAAGTTAGAAAAAAGTGTGTGTAATGTATAGTAATGCTATTAAGTGAGATCCACACCTTTCAGACTGAGGAAATACTACACATAAAACCGTCAAAAATCCATTCATAGTTTGCTCCTTTTTTTTTTTCTTTCTCACATTTTAGGAGCTACTGTTGAAACAATGCTGGAAAATATCAGCATCAAGGCAGATATGTTTCCTCCCTCTCCAAGCAAAATTCCGGATGTGCATTTCTTTTACAAGTAGGTAAAAAATGCTGCTTATTGCTATGTCTAATGTCTTCATTTGTTTAAAGGAAAGCAAAGCTGTGAGGGGGAAGCTTTAACTCACCTTTAATATTTATCACTTTAATCAGTATCTGCCTGATATTGATTGACATGTTGAAGATCATCTTATAAAATCAGCAAGCACTCTTTACTCAAATCTAAATTATGCTTGATCTGTAGGAAGTGATACCAGAGCTTTGATTCATCCAGATGCCACTTTCAGTGTCCTGTTACTTTCCATATTTTCTCATATATGTCTTTGATATGTCCACTTCTGGTTGCGTATTTTCTTTCACTTTCATTTGTGTTTACTTTGATGCTACAAAAAAAACCTAATCAAGATTAACAGTAATTGTTTTGACATGCAGTTACTAGTATGCTTTTCCTATTCTTCACTCTTCTCTGCAAAAAGAATGCCTCAGTTTGGGTAGGAAGTAGCTCAAAGATCAGCTCAGTTCAGATGTCTACATGCTGGTCTTCATGTCAGCTGTATTTCTAAGCTGAGACTTATTTGAATATAGGACTTTGTATAACAGCACTTTATGCTTATGTGAATACTTGAATTATGTATCTTATTCTGCAAACTGAACCCCACACCAGTGACCCGACTTTGAGCATGCTATGAACTTAGCTTACAATGTCTATCATGCTGGAGTAAGATTTTTTTAATCCCCTTTGCCCTGTGCTATTTCAGGAAAGTTTGGTTCTCAGGTTGCAAGGCCAGGAGTGAGCCATCATAACCTCTCCAGCAGAGTAGCACACCAACCACAGCACCTGTGATTCTCCTTTTCAATTGTTCTGTTCTGTTTTGTGGGAAAGTTTAGTCCTTGACTCAGCAGATTTCAAACTACCTAGAAAACCAGAGCAGTTCCCAAAGTGGCATCTCAGAGCACTTTGAGATTTAAATAAATTGGTGAGGCCTACCCTGATTCTGTTGCTCTTTTTTTTTCTTGTCAACTGGCAAAGTCAAAAGCGCTGTGGTAAAGGGTATTTCATTAATATTGCAGCTGCATGAATGTTTACAGACCTATGAAAGAGCAATATCCATTTAATGTAGTGGAAATGTGTTACTTTTCTCCTCTTGTTTGACATTAGGTCTTCAACAGTGACAACCTCCTGTGAAAATGGCCGCGCCACTGTTGTGACAATGAGATGCAACCCCAACAAACCAGACCAAGGAGAGCTTTCTGTGCCCAGGTATTTCAGTCTTTGTGTCCTAGTAGTGCCAAAAAGTCTTTGCTCCTCAGGTAATCTTTACAAAACTCATTAGTAATTTTATATTGTAATATAATAAAAATGAGGAGTGCTCTCTCCCTCATCAGTCACTTGTTTCTCCTAGGTGTCCATCACCTTCCAGCAGACCAGCTGACTGTGTTTAGGCTGTGTGGCAGGTTGTTCTGAGTTTAAAGGCAAAAGAAAATGCAGTGATGTTTTCTTGTCTTCACTTCTCCTTTATTTCAGTTCCTTATTTTAATCACTGGCCTCCTGATTAGAACTGCCTAGTTGAGGCTTTGAGAGGTAGTTTTTCTTTCTTGATCTACAGCAGTGGCTAGGGAAAATTATTTTTTTGGGGACTTTGAAATCTGCTATTGCAATGCTTATGAGAGCCCTGTCTGTCTATTTTATGTTTGGGATATATTTATTTATGTGTTTCATCACTGTATCCTGGCCACCTTGTACCACTTGTGTTCAATTTGCCTGACTTTTTTTCCCTTCAGCCTGATTTGGGGGACTTTAAAAAGCTTCTTTCTTCCAAAATCCTGTTTATGCCTGCATAAACGTAACTTCAAGCATAAGCATAACTGAAAAATTATGAAGGAAAAAAAAAGTAAAAGAATCAATTCTATTACTTTTTAGCAACACACTGTGATTCTTCAGAAGTTCCCTTCAACACTGATAATCCTCCTCTTTGGTTATCAAGGCCCATTTTAGTCCATCTGGATGTTAGTATAAATCTGCTAATTGCCCTTTTACTCATCCTCCTTCCCAAAAGCTCTCCCAAAAGTCCTCTTCCCAAAAGTTAACAGTGCGAGAAGTGTGGGATGCTTTGATCCCTGTCCCTCTCAGGACACATGAACTGTGCTTGCCTGAATGAAGGCAAAGTAGAGTCTACTTCACAGGTGAAGTGGATTGATTGATTGATACTTGAACACCTTTGGAGATGCTTACCCCAGTTTCTGAGGGGCCTATCACACTACAAATTATGCTGGGCAATAATCCACTGTCTGTCAGCTGTGGTGTGAAAATTCTCCAGTTGTTCTTCCAGTACCATAGGATAAACACGATGTGAACTGTCATAAAGCATCAGTAGTGAGACGAACAACCTACCTTGCTTTTAAAAGTGTGAGCATGGGCAGAAATGGCACACAGCTGACACATGTACCTTATCTCAGTTCATGTTGACTTCTCCTTTCCTATCCCCCTTTGATTAGCTCAGCAGTCAGCTGTTTTCACACAGTGAGGTATCAGATATATGTCAAATAATGTAGCTCCTTGATCCTCCAGGCATGTTGTTTAGTATCACATGAAGCTACAGTATAAGATGAAAGCAGCTGAGGAGAAAGGTCTGTCAGTGCTCTTGCCATGTAGGCTGGAAAAATGCTCTGTAATTCACAATTTGAATTCAGAAATTCAAATCTAGATAAGCCAGAATGGGCTTTTTAGAGCTGGGGATTTTAGTGCTTCAGATCAGGATATCAGGTTTCAAAATGATATGGAACAACACAACTTTAAATGCATTTTTCTGCATGAATATATTTCATATTTGCATGACCAAACTTCTTGCATGGACTTTTGGCCATTGCTGCTGTTAGACCTGATGTGATTGTCAGTAACAAAAGCTACGTGACTGTCCTGCCACTGCCAGTACAACTTTCTTCTGCAGGCTGAATACAAAATAGGCCATTAGTTTTTCTTAGAGTAAGAGAAGCTGTTATCTCTTCATTAACTGGTGAACATCCTTCTAGTAATTAACCATGACAGGACAAGTCCATTCCATATGGACTAAATCACCCAGACATCATTAGAACAACTACAGGAACCAGATAGCCGCATTCACCTGGAACAGCCACCGTGTGCAGGGGAAAAGTGATGGAGGTGTATACTGGTGAAACACTGGTGTAAGCCCTCCCCTCCCCCTGCCAGGAACTGAATTGTTATTTTAGAGCTTTGATAGCTCAACACCTGTTTTCACTTGAGAAAGCATTTTACACCTGGGAAAAATTCTTCCCCCAGATTCTTCCATCTGCTGACTTGATGGATGTTTACCCGTTTCTCCTACTTCCCACTCCCAGTCTTCAGCAGCAGAATGTGGATGAGGATGCAAACCCCAGAGTGTTTCTTTCATAACTGATAACTGAGCTCTGCTCTCCTCATAGCTCCTGCCCCGCGGGCACCTGCGATGGATGCACTTTCTACTTTGTATGGGAAAGTGCAGAAGCTTGTCCTCTCTGCACAGAGCAAGACTACCATGAGATTGAGGGAGCCTGCAAAAAAGGATTTCAGGTACACAACCCATGTCTCCGAGTCAAGTGGGCTCATTTGGGTATAACTTGGACTTTTGTTGAAATTTGGTGTGCAAATTGATACATAAGTACAGGTAGGGTTGGAAGATCTCAGCCCAGGCTCTGAGCTGGCTTGGATGCAGGCCGAGGGAGGAGCTGTGTCGAGACTCAGGAATGTTTGTGCCAATGGTAGTGTGGTTCCTGGAGGAGAGCTGGCTTGTGCTGACCAGCTGTGTGAGTAAGGATGAGAACTCTCAATGCATTCATACATGCGGGCCAGTTATTTCTGAAGGATGGAGTGCCCAAAGGACTTTGTTTCTTTAATAGCCATAAACATCAGGGGCAGGCCTGGAAAGGTTTCCAAATTTCAGTTCATAAATTCATCTACTTGCTTGTGATGTTTTTGCTTCTACCTTCTCTAGTCAAATATTAGGAAGTCCTTCCACAGGGTCAAACTGTCCTGTTGATCAAGAGCTCCTGTGCAGGCACAACTCATTCCCAATAGCTGTCCAATCCATATTGAGCCATGTGGAGAGCTATGTGAAAGAGGAAATCCTTTTGCCATGCCTGAACCTGTAGGCATGAGCAAGGGGATGACTGATTAGACAACATGACTTCACCTAGAGTCTGAAAACCTGAAGGATGTGTTTTGGTTTGCTTTCATTGAAAAGTTATCTGATCTTTCTATCTCAGAACAGCTTGTTTTCTCTTAAGTCTAAACAGTTCTCTCTTTTCCTACAAGCAGCTCACTTTTTGGTGTTTTCTGTTTGAAAGGAAACCTTGTATGTATGGAATGAGCCAAAGCATTGCATCAAAGGAGTTCCCTTGCCAGAAAAAAGGACCAGCACTTGTGAAACAGTGGATTTTTGGCTTAAAGTTGGAGCTGGTGTTGGTGCTTTCACAGCCGTTCTGCTCATAGCCTTGACTTGCTATTTTTGGAAGAAGAACCAGAAGTAAGTACTGCAAATTGTATTATATATAAAAGTTAGCTAAAAGCTTGATGGAGTGAACAGAAAGACTTCTCCTGGATCTGACTTTATGACACTGTTGATGAGAAGTACCCTGTAGGATCAACCCATTCATACACCAAGGTGATGTTTCTTCTGTCAACAGTGGCTATAAAAAATCCTGGTGAGGAAAGTATAGAAAATCCACAGTAATTTATAATGGCATAATTTCCCAATAGCAACTGTCTTTTTAACCCTTGAGAGTTTGAAGTTGAGTTTAGGTTCTGAAGCAACACGGCTTTCTCAAGCTCTGAAGACCAGAAGAGTATCTTCAGTCTAATTAGTCCCTTTCACCTTGGTAAAAAATTAGATTCTTGACCATATTGCTCAGTTCTATTTTGGTTGTTGCCCCAGACAGCACTTCTTCATGCAGGAATCCCTCTCAACCTACTTGTGGTCTTTTGGGAAAACATGGTTCTTTTATAAGAATAGAGGACTAACTGGAGAGTAAGAGCTCAGTGTATTGTTAATGTTATTTTGGTTACATATTTTTAATGATTGAAAAGTATCTAATTTCTGCTAAATACCTCAGAAGTAACTATATGGGAGGACTGCAGATAATCTAAATTACAAAAACCCTGAGTATGGGGCGTTTGAGAAAAAATCCATTCCTGTATGTCTTTGTATCTTCAGGCTGGAGTATAAATATTCCAAATTAGTGATGACAACGAACTCAAAAGAGTGTGAACTGCCAGCTGCTGACAGCTGTGCTATAATGGAAGGAGAAGATAATGAAGAAGAAATAGTATATTCAAATAAGCAGTCACTGCTGGGAAAGCTCAAGTCCTTGGCAACAAAGGTGAGTAGTAATTACCAATATTAACGCTAAAAATAATTATTACCTTTATTTATTACTGGATGTGATGAGTCTTTGATGCTAATTTCACAGCAGTGCAGCCTCCCACGCACACCTCATCCAGTCCATAGTGATCTGCTGAAATCCACAGACTGGATAAAATTAAAAAATGTTGTAGAGTTTTGGGTAAATGCTCCTTCCTCCACAAAGAGATTTCAGCAGCATTTTTTATTGCATGGGTGACACCAGGAAAAACCAGCTAATGGCAGAGAAAATCTCTCTGCTCAGAATCCTCACAGGCACCTCCATTGCTGAGGCAAACCAAGCTATTAGACATACAAAAAATTAACACTGGCAACACAGGCAACAGCCAGCTGCTTGCAGCTCACCTGGGCTGGCTTCATGGCTGACTTGAGAACCATAATTTTGAGTAGGATTCAGCTGAAGAGGAAGCATCAGCTTCAGCCTGTTGTCCAATACAGCAGCCTCCTCCATTTCAGTGGGAAGCAACACCAGAAAAGCATTTTTTTCTGCAGTACATGTGATGTGGATTGTTGCATGTCTAAATTGACAGCACCAAAGTCTTTGGTGTCCTTTGAACATTTCTGAGAGGAGACACAGAGGGCCATCATGGTAGATCCCAAAAGCACTTCGGTCTTTGTTCCAAGTGCCTTGAAGTTTGCACTATGGGAAGGGTAGTGTTGTCTTTAAGGGATTGCAGTGGGGGCATCTGTTATGATCAGGATACAGGTGAATAACATTTTCCCTTTCAAACAGTTTTGTTGAAGTGAGTTTCTTAGAAAGTTTCTTAAAAGGAGGAACCTTCCTAGGAAGGTCTCTTAAAAGATCGTAACAAAAATTTATTTTAAAATATTGTACTCTAACTTGTTGTCCAAATAATATCTCAGAATGCTGAATTTTGAGATTTTTTCCTTATATGCCTTTTTTTTCTTTCTGTGATTGAGTGCAGTGTAATTAATACTTGTGTGCTGCCTTTCTTTTCCCTTAGTATTCTCTTCTCTTTATTGTTTTACTTTATTTATTAGACTGGTGTCCTCTTGCCACACTCTACCTGCTCCCCAGATATCCCTCCTAGGAGAAGTTACCATTGCACAGATAATGTGCAGAACTTTCCCTTGACCCCCGCCTGACTATTTGTCCTGCAAAATCAATATTGATCCTTGTGGAAAGGGGCAGAAATTCAATATTAATTCTTAATTCAATATTGAGAATATTGAAAATGTAAATAAAATCAAATCACATCAAATTTTCTGGTGATGTTGCAAAAATAGAAGCAAGCTCTAGTACTTCAGTATTCAGACAACTTGAATGCCTACTTGGAGATTTTTAATGTTCCTGTATCCACTGTAGCAATCTTCCTGAGTGTTCTCTCCTTTTTCAACAAGCCTGTCAGATATTTCTAAGCTTGTTCTTTTTTTACTGCTAGATAACAATAGCTGGCAAACTCAGCTTCCAGTACCTCATTAGCTTACGTAGCTCTGTGTCCTGTATCCCTGCAGATAACTCAAATTTGTTACATATTTATCAAAAACAAATGTTATAGACATCACTTCTCATTTATGCAAAAGATGAAGAGGGTCATGTCCTGCTACATATGCATGTCAAATGTAGAAAAAATACATGGAGGAGAACAAGGGAGAAAAAGGAGATATGTAGAATGAGAGAAAAAGAAAAATCTGCAGCATCCTAACTGTATGTTCAAGCTTCAGGCAATGGCGTTTCTCCAGCATGTCACAAAGATATTAGTGGGTTTAAGAACCCAAGGGATTGAGAGCTAGGCCTGTAATATAGAAAGGGATGAGTTATTTTTAATGAGAAGATAGAAGTCAAATAATTACAAACCTGTTTCAGATTGGAGGCTGTTCTAGTTGTGTCTGTTGTCTCCATCACGACAGTACCAGGTTCTTCAGAGCACATACTCTGCACTAGACTAGCAAAGGACATTTTCTCCCCTTCTTTCTCACATCTGCACCAGGCAGTCCTGATCTGTATGGGGTGGCTTTAGAAATCAGATTATGAAAGTAGTTTAAGATAGTTTCTAAACTATTTGGATGTGTATGTCCACATTTCTTGCTCACTCTGATGCCTGCTGGCCAGATGGCCTAGGCTGTCACCCAGCAAATGGAAACAGAGAGAAAACTCAACCCTCTAGCCCTGATTTGCCAGACGACAGATGATCTGTAGACTCTCTTTGTCCTGTGGGTGCCCCAGAGGAGGTGTTGAGATTTGAATCCAGGAGCAAGGCCGTGGTGTTCACACTCACAGACTATGCTTCAAGCACTTTATATATTGTAGGAAACACATTAATAAGTGATAATAACCATAGAGATGATTACCTTGCAATTCCCCAGCTCAGACAACCTGTCCTGTTCTATGAATATGAAATGCAGACTTTCCCTGTACCCTCTAAAATAAGTACCATGAACAATAGCTATAGCATAATTTTATTGGTTTTGCAAATTTTTACAGAATTAGTAATGTTGTTAAGTATTAAAGGGTCAAACTGTGCCCTTAATTACTGTTGTAAAAATAAAGTGAAGTTTTTGGCAAAGGATATTGAGAGAAGAAGTGATTGTGCTGACTGCTGGAGAGATTTTGAGGAAATCCAGTTGATGGGAACCTGTCTTTTCCATTTCAGGAAAAGGAAGATAATTTTGAATCTGTTCAGCTGAAATCTTCAAGATCCCAGAATATATGAAGAATTAATGCTGCCTTCAAAGAAACAAACCTAATTTCTATTTTTACAGGACCATATTTTAAACATATTCTGACACACATTGTAGTGGTGATCTTGGTGAGAAATGCTTGGCCATTTAGGAGGAAAGAAGACAGGAAGCAAAACAGAAAATTGGATTGCCTTACCATGTGATTGAGTACCTTGCCAAAAAACAGAAAGCAGATGCTTGGATTCCATACTGGGAATGAAATTCAACTCAGGAAGAGATATACATACTGCAAAT
Organism: Corvus kubaryi; assembly: GCF_017639235.1. NCBI lineage: Eukaryota > Metazoa > Chordata > Aves > Passeriformes > Corvidae > Corvus > Corvus kubaryi. Next base: position 5,958,839 of record NW_024580669.1, read on the forward strand.
AACATTAATTTTTTGCATTCACCTGGGCATCACTCAGGCATGCCATATGATTTATAGGTACCTTTCATTTCCTTCTGCCTCCTTCGATGCATATTGCTAAGAAATGATTTTCAGAGAGGCCTGCAGCCTCCTGCAAAGGTTGTGTGTTGTTGTTTACTGGCATAACTGTGAGTCTCTCTTGAACTCAAAATTGTGAATGGTACTCGGAATGAGCCTCAGGTGAGTTTTGAACTTTGGAAAATACTTCCGATTTTAATGGTTTGAAGGTTTGGATGGTCTGGGTTTACCTCTAATGCAAGAGGGAACAGTGTTGCACCTGCAAATTGAACCCATTCTGGTGCCTAAGACATGGCCATCAGGGCTGGGGTAAAACGTAGTGCTATTAAATTTAAATGTGGTAACTGCTGTTGTGTGAATTGTAGGTCTGGGCCCATGAGTTTATAGGCAGTAGCAGGTTCAAAGTCTATAAAGAGATGTAAAGTGGTACCTACAGTGCAAGTTGCACTTGTCCCTCTCTGTGGAGGCTTGTCCTTTCAAGAGACATCTTTGGCAGATTCAGTGTCCTCCCTTGGGTGGCATATATGTCATCTTTCACAGGGCTGGGAACCAGCAAAGCCTGAACTCTGGAGGTACGGCAAAAATCTCCATTTTTGGGAATCAGGGATCAGCTTTGTCAGTTGTGAGGTTTCTTAGAAATACTCAGCCTCCTTTATTCCTGGGCCCATGCAAGGAAGGAGGGAGGATGGATGGATGGATGGATGGATGGATGGATGGATGGATGGATAGACGGATGGGTGTCCAGCAGAGGTAAGCATGGGTTATGTACTTGCACAGCATCTAAATGCATTCTGTGTCAGTGCAAGTACCAGCTCTGGAGGAAAGGCACAAAGCAATGCCTTGGAAACTGGAGGCTAGGTGGACTTTTCCATAAAATCAGCCACATTATAAGCATGTGATCTTCATAATATCCACAGTAATAATTTCCTGAAATTCCCACTGAGGTCGAACTCAAAGGAATCTGAAATTTAGGCAAAAAATATTTGAGTAAAATTATGCAAGACATGTATAGAGCCAGAGAAAATGAGCAACAATTCATGTATTGACTTCTGGTCAGACTCCTATTTTCATTACAGCAAATTTGTGTGAATTGTGGAATGCATCAAAACCAGAAAAGTGACATGGGTAGAAATGGTCTTTTTACTATAAGGAATACAGATTTTTGATTTTATATGACTGAGCTAGGTCTATCAATAAAAGAGGGCCCACTTTTAAGTAAAATTTAAATTAAACTGAATTTTCTGCACTCTAAATATTTTATTATACCCTAGATGTGGACAAAAATTTTATGAAGTTTAGATTTTTTTTCATTAGGGAAAATTCAGCTCAGTTATTTTATAGTTCCAGTGGAAGAACACACGCTTTACTCTTTTGATGGGAGATCCTTTAGGCATCTTAACTGAAGTGGTGTACATTTTCTGTTGGTCTTAAAAAGGCACTTCACTTTCCCAACAAAGATTTTTATGGGGTAATGTTGAATGTATATTAAATACACATTCCTTTTTGTATATTTTGTACCATTGCACACTTATTATTGTACATTGTATTTGTTGTCATGATGTCATTTATATATGGTTGTCAAAGATGATATGCTCACAGAGTAAATGGTTATGGCTTTGGGATTTCACTTCTTGGATCTTTTATGATGAGGGTTTTTATGTTGTTGATTTTTATTCAACTAGTGTGTTGTAGCATCAAAGATATATATCTGATGGACATTCATAAAATAAAGTAAAAATATATTTGAAATTTTGGACTTGAGATGTTTGGTGGCACTGCAGCCTTTCCTGAACATTGCAGGTCTTCAGTCATGAGTAGAGCTTTTCACTGCCATCAAATTGCATCTGTCTACATCTCCTTTAGTTTTTGCCCTTCTCTCTCTGTATGTTTTCTCAGCCACAATTACAGTTCATTCTTCACAACACTATTTCCTTTTTCATCACTGGACCCATATCTCTGTAATGCAGAAATGCCTTAATTTTTATGAACTATATTTAATTTGACTTAATACCACACAGGCTTCATTTGGTTCCTCTCTCTTTCCATTATATTTTCCAAATAAAATGGAATGGAATTTTTTGACAGTTGTGACAGACTTTGCTGTATGACTCTTAGCTCTGCTTCCAAATGGTTTGTCATGATGTTACTGAACATTCTCCCAGGCAGTCTAATGGCGTATCTGGTGCAGTGCTAACATAGTGGGATGCAAACAAATACTGTGGACCTTATATACCTTAAAATATGAAAACTGCATTTCCCAAAATTTAAGCAAGTATAAACTGAAATATTTGAGCTGACTTCTGCTATTCTTTTCTTTCTATTAAAGATGTAGTAGAGAGGGGAAGTTTCCATTTTCCCATGAGACAAATTTTGGAAGCCTTTAACATTTCACTAAGAAATCAGCTGTCTGTGACCTCTAATGCTCTGCCAAAATATACTTAACAGCAACCTTCCCCTTTTCTTCCACATGGAATCACATCAGAAAACTTATTTGATGCCATAAAACAATGTAAATCAGTCTGTTATGTGTTCACTTGATTAAACGGAATACATTTTATTGCTACATTTGCATGCTTTTCTTTGAAATCTGGAGTCAAGCAACTGAATCTCTTTGAGGATTAAGCACATTTTAGTGGTGTCTGTATAAATTATTGGCAAATTAGCAGAACGTCATTGTCTCAGATTTGACAGTGCTTGCTTGGGGGGAAATGCACAAGGAATGTGTTCTAGCTTGGCTCTGATTATGTTGGTTGGTGTTTGTAATACAGAATATGATTGATTAAGGTTTGGGGAAAACTACATGTCTTAGAGCCAGAGTGGGAAATTGCTGAGTAGCTTCAATGATCTGTCATCTGTCTTGTTCAAAGAAAGGATTTGACTGTTTGTTTTTGAAAAATAGATTCTGGGATTCTTTGTTAGTAGAGGGAGAAAAGTTTGCAGTTTTTGTCCTTTCAGAGCCAGTAGTATCCGTAAAATCAAGGTTCTTAATTATAATCAGAGAGCAGCAGGTGTCACCTTTTAGGAGCCAGTGGCTGTTGACTTCTCTCCAGCAGTGACCAGCACAGATGCTTCAATGTAAAAGTTGAAGCAGCTACAATTGATGCTGACACACCAATGGGGATGACATTTCCTCCTCAGCAAAGAATGCTGCTGGCTGTCCCATATCATGAAGCATGGAGGATTTAAATAGCTGTTGTAGATAATGTAACAGGGAATGATGGTAGAAAGACTGAATGTTTTGGGTTGGAAAGGACCTTAATGATCTTCTAGTTCCAACCCCCCTGCCATGGGCACACACACTTTTCACTACACCAGGTTGCTCATCCAGCCTGGCCTTAAGCACTTCTAGGGTTGAGGCATCCACAACTTCTCCAGGAAGCACATTCCAGTCCCTCATCACCCTCACAGTATTTTCTGCTAGTACGAAATCTAAATATCCCGTTTTAGTTTAAAACTATTCCCTCCTGTTCTATTACTATCTGGCCATATAAAAAGTAAGTCTTTTATAAGCCCACTTTAGGTACTGGAAGGCTGCAATGAGGTCTCCCCAGAGCTTTCTCTTCTCAGTGGTAACCTCAAGAGAACTCTTGTGAAGTTCCACTTAATCTTTGGTGGTGGTCTCTCGTAGTCTCTCCCCTTGTGTGCTACTTTCACTGAATCCCTTTGTTTTTATTTCTTGTTGAAGACTTGTGAACGGTGCTGCTTTGGTAAGGTAAGGGGAGAGGAATAGAAATAAAAGTAAGTCAGGCTCATCCCAGAATACAGAGTGTGTGTCACAATGTACAGTGACATCACCAGTCACCTGGCTGGATGTGCCCACCCTGAATTCATGCAGCAGGAACGAGGGAGACACAAGAATTGAGTTGATCATAAGCTGACATTGTGTTTTGGTTGTTCCTCTGGATCTGTAGAGTTGGAATTCATCAGGGAGAATTCTCTAAGGTCCCGTGTACTGTGAGGCTGCTGCTCTAACAGTACCTAAAAGCCACAGCAGGGTTTTGTGACGTTTATTTGCTACCCCATCCTTCTCCTCTTGGAAAACCAGCCCAGCTTGGCCTTTTCTTCTTGCAGTGACAAAGCTCAGTTTTGCCTGTGTTTATGTTGCTGAGAAGCTTTGAGGTGGCTCTGGATAAACAACAACTGCCCTTTGTCTTGCAGACAGTGGCCATTAATGAGTAGGCAATGGCACCATGGACATCAGACTGCATTTGGTGATGAGTTCAGGGTTTGTTTTGGTCTCCCTTACTCTAATTGTACTAATTGGGTGAAGCATTGCAGTGGAAATCTCCTTAAACAGAGCTGAAATTTCTGGGTGTGGTCAGAATATTTTGGAATCTTTTTTCCTGATTTTTTGAATTTTTTCCATTCAGGGAGAACGTGATATTTTTAAAATAGGTTTTGATGTTTCAGTTTGAAAAGACAATTCATTTTAAAATTGGTTTGGCTATGAGTGAAACCAGCTGTGTTCAATTAACTAAGGAAAAACAATCACTTGAAGAAAAAATAAAATATTTTGGTTTTCCATAGTAGACTTTGGCCTTGCTTTCAAACTTCATTAAAGCTTTAAAAACCAAACAACTCTTCTAAATAACCAAACCAAACCAAACTATGAAAAAACACACCCAAACCCATGAACAAAGATGAAAAATCCCCCCAAAACCTTGTTTATTTCAGATTGACCTGCAATAAACTTTTTGAGTCTTATTTTTCTATTCTGCCAATAAATAAAAAGTGATCAGTTTTTCACAAACTTTTCTGCAATTGTGATTTCTATCAGAGAACTGAGGTACTTGGAACTTATGGTTTCTGAATAAAAAATGAAAGTTTTCTTCAGCCTCCAGTAAGGCACTGTAGACGCTGGCTTAAGCCTTGCTCTCATCCACAGGGTTTCCTCAGATTTCAGCCTTTCACTCCCGAGTGTGCAGGGCTCAGAGCAGTGTGGTGACTGTCAAGGCTCACAGTCAAGGTACTTGGGAGGAACTGTGCCAGGACCCCCTCTGCTTTGAGGTGAATTGCTCAAATGGGGGCAATAAAGAGACTGGAAAAGGTTTTTACTCTAAACCGAAGTTTTATGTAAATGGGTACAAAACCTATAAACTGTTTTAAATAGAGAAACTAGAGTAATTATGTGAGACAACAGCAAAGAAAAAAAAATGTGATTCCCTTTCTCAAAAGGTTTTCATGCCAGAATGGTGTGGAAAGCCTCTGCTTTGACATTTCATTTTCCATCTTGCTATGCCTTGAAACTGGATTACTTCATCAGGCAATACCAAACAATCTGCATCTGTGGACAACTAATGGAAAGTAGTGAAAGGCTTTCAAGACAAAGCCAAATAAAGTACAAGAATGTCAGGGGCATTCGGTGGGGCTAGAACTCCATAGCTCTGCATGTTTTGGTTGGTTTTTTATGTATGAAAACCCCACAAGGAAGTGGCTTTCAAGCCAACTAAGTATTCATAGCAGGTGTTCAGACACAGACACTGGGTCATTTTCTCAATAGTGCTATCGAAATGAATGAGAACTCCAGCACAGTGAGATCCTCACCTGCTGTAAATTAACTTCAGTAATGTCAATTTAGATTCTGGGGCTGGAATTCATCTGACACAATGCCTTAATTTTTAGTGCAAACTCTGTGATCTGAGCAAGCTGTGCTCGCCTTTATTTGGAGAGATTCATCCCTGCCTAAGTGTCTGCCTGAGATAAGCCAGGGGAATTATGTCTACTTCCCTCTGCTGAGTACAAAGAAAGAAGGGGTTTACAATCTCAGATGCAGCTATTTACCTAGGCCTTGTAAACAATGAGTGTTAGATGAGGTGCATTTGACCCTGATTGTGGCTTTCCATAAAAATTGAGAAGAAACTGTCATTGGCCTAGGCATTTTTAAGAGCTCCATAAAGCTGAGACATCAGCATTATGGTCAGATATTCTGACCTTTTGTCACATTGTGACCAGCCTCTTAGTCCACAAAAGAGCATACCAAAGCCAAATGAATGTAGCTGCCCAAACTGAGGTGCTTTAAGAGGTCTTGATTTAGAATGGAAGACTCCCAGCCTGTTACAATTTGACCCTGTGCCCTGCATCAAGGTGGGAAACAAGTCTGAAACCTTAGGAATGCCAGAGGTTGTGGAGAGGAAGAAGCTGAATGCTGAGCTCTGCATGTAGGGCGGACTAGTCTATGTCTATTTTGGGGAAAGCCACAGGGATTCCTGTTCTGGACAGCTCCATTATGTAGAGGCTTAAATGGCTGCCTGTGTAGCCAGTCATGGAAGTGTTGACATCAAGAGGTCTTTGCTGGTGGACACGTGGCTGTTTAGAAAATATAAGCATCTATCTATCAGTAGGAATTTTAAGAACCTTCATCTTTAATTTTTGCATTCCAAATAACAGCTACTTCCTTTGCCAGTTCAGCCCTAAAGGACTTGCAGCTTTCCAGAAATGTGTGAAAACATCTGCAAGTGCAGGAGAATTGGACTCCAGAGAACATGTACATCCCACACTCCGTATCCATAGTGTCTGACTTTCAGGCCTCGCTGCGTTGCCTTTGAAGTCAATGAGAATTTTGCTATTGACCTCAGCTGGAATGAGATCAGTGGGAACAAGCCCTTAGGTAAATATGCTCAGACACATTAATCAAAGGTGTGTTTGTTTCCTTAATGACTTTTTGGACCTGGCAGAAGGGAGGATTTCAGACTGTTTCAATAGAGTGGGAGCAGCTTTGAGAGTGCAGTTTCAAAAGCCAGACTTTTAAGGTATTTTGCAATTGTCTAAGTAGGTGGTATGTGTGTCTTGAAGCATTTGGTTTGAATGCAAAGGTCACCCCAGAGACATGTGTAAATGTTTCCTGCATTTCTCTTTTTTGACTCTCTGGTCTCTGTGGTACTCCAATTACCTTTCACAGCACTGTTGATGCAGACAAGCTGAACCAGCTTTGTTTCAGCTGGAGATATTAAACAATTAAACAGTCTTAGCTAATTTTCTGACAGATTTTCTTCCAACCTAATCTAAATTATCTTTGTTTTTATATGCTACCAATCTATTGTGTGCATGACAGCATTTAGTCATGCCAAATGAGTGAACCAGGAGTCAAAAATTTTTTGCTAATATCTCATTAAGATGAAATTAGGCATTTTCACTTTTGGAAATTACATTTTAATAACAAAAAAAAAAAAACCTGAGGTGCTTTAATAATGTGGGAGGTTTTTTTAAGAAGAGGGAATTTTTATGTGACCTTGAAAAAGCATTAATCATAAGCACATATATTGTGATATGGATTTTATAACACAGGCACAGACCAACACACAAATACCTGTGCACACACACTCCAGACTTTTTATCCTTTTTACCTAACCTGCTCTCTAGAAAAATGTAATGACCTTGAGAGAGTAAGAAACAAAAATGAAACCATGCTGAAAAACTTTTATCTTTTTATTATTGGTGCCTTTACATTAATACTGCTGTTTTGTGCTGAGAAAACCAATCTGTTACACGTAAGGTAACTGTAATATACAACATAGAAATGCAGTCTAAGTTAATTACAACAAGGAGCTACAAAAAAAATTCGTAGGAAAGAAGTCACCTAACATTGCAACTGTGCTTGCAACAATCACTCCCTTACTGCAGGACTATGCACATTGTGAACCATGGTTATTTACATGTCCCTTACGACCGTTAACAACAGGAGGGCTAAAATCAGTCTAAAAAGTTCCAGAACGTCACTATATACTGTACAATCCTCAAAAATAATTTATTACACTGTTTCTAAAAAAAGGTACTAATTTTGCTTGGATGCCTTTTGTTTTCTGGTGTTTTCTGGAGTGCACAACATGTGCAAAATTTTGCCTAACAGTCTAAAAACTCAAGAACTGAACCACGAGCCACAATCACAGAGACGAAGTGGTGGAGTCCAGAACTTCCCTCCCGTTGCACACAGTTGGCACGTACATACTGGCAGATGCTGAAAGAGAAAGAGAGGGGAAAATCAACTGACTTCAGAACAGCAAAAAAGGACAACACACAGGATTAGGATTTGTGTTCATCTGGACCATCTCACCCCATTTAACCAAGGTGCCCAATGAAAAGTCACTGCCTGTGTGAGCAGCAGAGCTGACGGGGTGCTGCTTGCACCTCAACATGGCACCTCAAACCCGAGGCTGAAGCATCCTCTTAAGAAACCTGATTTCACTTTGCTGACCACTGGGAGCACAGAGGGTGATTACACTTCTCCAAGAAGTGTCAGAATAAAATACATGAATTTTTTTTATTATGATTCTGTGCCACTGGGTCTCACTTTGTAGCACTTTGCATGATAGTGTGAATTAACACAGCTAGAATGATGCTAACGTGCCTCAGTAGAAAAAAAGTGGATTTTCTGTGTTTTATTGGCAAGAAATTCTAAGGTCTGATCCTTTGAGCTTTCACATAATTGGAGAGGGCATTCATGAAGAAAATATATGTAGTTTTAAATCCAGGAGGTAATCTACCATATTAGAATTCTGTGTCACTCACCTTTTAATAAATAAAAATAAGAATTCTAAGAACATATTTGATGAAGTGAAGAAATTTTCTAATAACTGAATTTAAAAGCAAGATTATTCCTTACCTAATCCCAGAATAATTTCTGCCTATAGGCTTCCTTTCTAGGAGCTCTGCATCAGGATTCAATATGCATCCAGAGGTGAGGGCCAGAGTCTGATAAACTTGTTTATGTGGTATAACATTTTATACGTCAGTTTTTATTGCTTTAGTGGTATTAGGTGACTACTAAACCTAACAATCTGTTTCCAAATGTATTTGTATTTTGAGCATAGAGTATATTACCCTATTCTGCTTAAGTCTTGTGGATTTTAATTTAAAAGCACACTTTGTTCATCTTTGTCAAAATTACCCATTGGGCATCAGGAACGTGTTTTCAGATACTCTGTGACATCTCTGCTCAGGGCACCATAAAGCTGCTTTTTGAAAGATGCATTAGGTTAATGGTAACAGTGACCCAGAGAAATGTGATGCCTTCATCAGAGAAAACACATGGCAAGCAACGACTTAGTAAACTCAATCATCCAGTGTAAAAAGCAATTTATGCAGCTGACAAGGGCATGCTCAATCTTCCACATCTGATGCTGGCTGCACTCTCAGTTGCACACTGCCTCTGTAAAGATACTCAGTATAATTTTTAGAACAAATTATTCTTTCTTCAAATCAGCTAGTATTTTTCATTCTTTCATTGACTATAAATATTTCATGGAAAAATGAATTGCTTTAACAAAAGAAATTTAGAGGCATCTACTGGACTAATCTACAGAGGGTAGGACCTCTGCCTGATAAACAGGAGACCCAAGAGCAAGCCCCTCTTCTGCATTAGGTCAATGGAGTTTGATGTCTCACAACATGGATGTGTGTTGTGAGGCACAGGTGTGGAGCAACTGTTGTATGTGAAAGACCACAGGGCATCATGTCTGTGAATTGTAAAAGTTAACTATTAGGTTTTTTATTCTGTTTTTAACTGGGTATAACATGGCAGCACAATGACCTGAATTTTTATTATTGTTGTTATTTTTGTTTCTACTTTTTGTTAGAAAAATTGGTTCTGCTTAGGAAACCTGATTCAAATCCCTGTTCTACTGCAGTATGGCTACAGGCAAAAGCGTTTTGTTTCTGTGAACATCAGTCACTTACCCAGAGATTTTTTCGCTTCAGGCTTTTTTTTCTTTTTTTTGAAATCCAACACACTGACAAGCCTGAATAGCTCAAATACTATGGTAACTGGGTCAGAAGGATATCAAAATTGGACAGAAATATATGGTGGTAGGTGAGAAATGAGTGGCCTTTTTTAAGTTTCCAGGCTTCCTGCACAGCACGTACCTCTCTTGTAGTGCTGGGATGCAGTTATTAACTCTGCTGGGTGGAGTAAAGTGTTCACACCAAGCATCCAGCTCTCCTGAGACAGAACAAAAGACCTTGCTTTTCATTACAGACCTCAGCAGTGTTAATCACTGGCCCTGCAGGATTCTGAGCTACACTCTGTGTCTTACAGCAGCCGCCAAGGGGTTTCCTGGAATATTGCTGGATGTGCAAGAGACACTTCACCTTCATTTTGTGTTGAGATCAAGGACAAAAGTGTGACATCAGCAGAAGTTATTTGGCTCGAGTTCGTGCTTTTGATCTCCTTTTTCCTGGCTGTCCCTCAGTTTGCTTAGATTATCCAAGGAAAAGAACCACGGGTACGATGTAAGAGCCCAGCACTGCCATGGTGACCTTGAAGCTTTGCCTACACAGACAGGAACAGGCAGATCTGAATTTTCTGTCTGTGTGCCACTTAGAGTCATGGAGTCATAGAATATCCTGTCTTGGAAGGGACCCACAAGGATCATTGAGTCCAATTCCTGGCTCTGCACAGGGCAACCCCAAGCATCACACCATGTGCCTGAGAGCATTGTCTTCTCTACTCATGCTCACAGCTGCACAAGCGTGAGTTAATCATATATAAAAGCCATATATCAGGGCTAGTTTGGAGCCAGGCCTGGGAAAATAAATTCAGCAGGAAAAAAATTGCCAGTCTGGCTATAACAACAGCTTCAGTTCTCGTTCTGACCGCCATGGAGGCCACCTGAAGGAGCTCAGCTCTTTGTGCAGCTTTCCACGTGGACATAACTTGGACATCTGGGTGTAAAAGCTTAGTCTGAATTGTATAGGTGCTTAAATCAGACCTGAGTTCTCCATGAAGTTTTATGGGTGCTGAAATCCATAAAAAAGGAAAACAGGGGAACATCCCACGGGGGGATGCTGGGGCAGCAGAACTTATGCAGCACCCTGCTAAATGGGAATTTTCAGGTTCAAATAAAGGGGTACAGATATACATATTTCAAAACATGTCATATACATAGGTACACTCTTACCCTGGCTCTAATTAGCTTAAATCTATATTCTTTTTAGTCCAGACTTCAGTTACCAGAATGATTAAAGCTTGGAGCTAACACACAGATCACCCAAGACCATCATGAGAGTCACTTACCTTTTCTCATAGTGTTTGACCAGTTTTCATGGTTCAGGGAGCTGTGTTGAAAACTGTCTGTGTGTGACTCGCTGTTCATGACCCACTGTGCTCATGGCATTCATGATCAATGGAGTGAAGAGGTGGTGGCAACCCTGAGATGCAATGGAGGTGGGATCCGTGGAGATAGGGAAAACACTGCCTGTTCAAACAACTTGGGTACTCCTGACCTCGAGAGCTCTGACAATGTATAAGAACTGGCTTTTCAAAGTTAATACAATGCCCTAGACCTAATTTTGATGAGTCTGATATTAAGAAGTTTCTGAATGATGAAAATGCCATCAAGACCAAAATAAAAACAAGCTGACAGCCCCAGAACTGATGAGAGGAATATTTTAGACAAAGATTGGAACCAATATGGATGGCAACCTTTTTGGAGTTTTATAAATGACTAAACAGTTAAGAAAAATAATGGAAATGTATTTTAAATAATCTGCAAATTCATAGAAGGGAGTAAGGGAAGATTTTTCATCTTGAAAATATTGTTGCTGTGATAGACAGTGTTATTTTCCCAAATGATTGTCCTAGATGGAAACTACAGGGCTGTTTCCTTTGTATGTGATGGACCTTTCAGCCCTACTTCCAAGTCTTTCCATGGTCCAAAAAGCCCAACAAGGCAAGCAGCCCTGATTCAATTAGATGTAAACAGTAAAAGTAAATAATTGCAGCAAGCTTTCTAAACAATGAAGTAGTAAGAGATTTTAAGTCTGGATTTTTATGCTTTTCTTAATGTCCTCAAGCTGTTCACAAGTCTGAAAATGCAGGTTTTAGTGTGAAGATGTGCACTGAGGATATCTCTCAGTTGCCTGCATGCTTACACACGTGTTACCCAGCTATTAAAATAAAAGTTTCAAATTCCAGAATCCAGTACAAAGTGTTTATGAATCAAAGTGGTTTTTCACTAAGCTCATTCCCCAGCATGAGAGTATTAAAAAACTTGGAAAGACTACTTACACAAAATTCATAAGGAATGAAAGTCTCATGGGACTTACTATTTCATCAAGGGACCAAACTTCTAAGAGGTTTTGAGAATCCATTGGTCTTTTGGGAGTATTCAGCACTTCAGGCACATAGGACCATCTCATTAAATTTTCCAAAACAGCAAGGAGTATTTGCTCTCTGGTGTCAGGGCTGGATGCAGTCCTGACTCTGATGAGACTGGGAACATATAAAGCCACACAGCTGATCTCTTCTTAGGGACCCTGGGCATTCTTGCGCAGTGTGGTTTGGGATGGGAGAGCCAGGGATGCCTGGGATCCCTTCACTTCCTAATCCCTGCTAATGTGATACATAGCAGGGTGCCAAGTTACTTCCATGCTCTGTCTGAAATCTGAAGTGCCAAAGCTTTTTTGACAATTTTGAAATTTAAGTGACACTCAAAAACCTCAGGCTAGGTTATTGTGAACTTGCTGGAAAAACCTTGCTCTGTGTCCCCCCTCTCCTCTGTTTCTTATTCCCTTCCTCTTTACAGTTGTAGTGTGCTTTTCAATTACATTCCAGGGTGGACATGCTGTCCAGAGAGCTCTGTGAATGAGGTGCTGTGTGCCCCCATCTTTGACGTGTTAAGTTAGTTAAGCTAGACAAAGAAAAAACCCAAACAAATATACAGGTGACCTATTTTTTTTTGTAATCCATATAACTCTCTGAGCAACTCACCCAGAAAAGGAGTGGCAGCCTTAAAACAAAATCACAGCCTGCTTGTGATGAAGAGAGTGAAGATGAAGGAAAGAAGGGAATCAGAGCAAATGAGTTGTCCTTGCAACAGAACACTGATTGCTTCTCCAGGCTGTGGCACTGACAAAGGGTATTGATCATGCTCTGCATACAGATGCAGTTTATGACATCCCTTGGATGCATTTTCGGTAGACTTGGAGCCTTTCCTTATAATGCAGGTGATGAGCCATTGAGAGCATGCTGCGTTGTGGCCCAGATCCTGTCAGCATGTTGCTCTGACAGGAATACTCCCAGGCAATCTGTTCCTGTCACACTGCCAGAGTGACAGTGAGACACAGGGTCTGTTTGGTGTGTGCAACAGGCTGGAGTCACAGCCCACCAAAAACTTTCTGCTGACTTCAGTGGGCTTCAGAGCAGGCTCTGAGCTGATTCCCATGGGAAGGGGATGAGTTTCCTCTCCAGACACAAAGGAAGTGGTGCTTTCACAGGGTCACATAGTTCAGCCCATCTTGTCTTTACCCAAACTCACCACAACCCCACGGAAAGGTGGCAGTCTTGTTACTTACACTGGGAGTAAGTGGTCCCGGTCCCACTGACACTGAACCTGTTGAGGTGGAGTCTGTGAGTGACCACGTTCTTCTGGGGCTGGAAAAGGATGATGTGCACCTTGGGCGCAAACAGGCAGCCCAGCACAACAAAGCCACTGAGACTCACAGAGATGCACATGGTGGTGGTTTGCACCTAGGAGAGAGCGGGCACAAAGCACTGTGTTTCAGTATGGAAAGCTCTGAAAGGCAGAATATTAGAAACATTATCACATAACAGCATGAACCATGGTCCTGGGTGTTTGCACTGGTGCAGGCTGGTGTGAACATCTGTTGCATCCTTATCATCCGCAATCCTGGGATCATATGAATGAGGTGCTGGTGCTGGTGATACCCTGTGTCTCTGCATGTCAAGGAGAGATTGATTGTGTTCTCTCTCATTTTAGTACAGAAAGGATAGATTTTCTCTCTTTCTCTCCTACCCTTGATTTCTAACTTGCTGAGAGAATCCTGTGTAATGCTTGTCAGGAAATATTGGAGCAGTGCTGGCTGCAGGGGGAACCAGCTCACACATAGTATACATTATGTGGGTTTACATCAGGTGTCTCATGCAAAACATCCCTCTGAAAACAAGTTTGGTCTCCAGCCCCAGTCCTAATCAGAGAACTTGAGTAAGCCCTTGCAGAAATATAGGTGTGATTTGGAGTACAGATAATATCTGGTGACTGTTTTCAGACTGGGTCTGAATGATGTCCTGATTTGGAGCCATCAGTTTTTCAGCTTAGAAATGAATTGTTTGTAAGGCTGCAGTATTTTAGAATAGTCGCCTTGGGGCATTTGTTAGAGTAGCTTTGCTGGCACTGTCTATCTTTTATCCTTTTTATTCAATAGTATAACTAGGTGCCAAGTTTACTGCCTCATTTTCAGTTTATATTCTTTTCTTCTGAGCAGATTCCTTAATTAAGATGTTGAATTAAATTGCTTTAAACTCTACTGCTTAATTTGAATGATTATACATCTATGGCTCATTTTTCCCTAGTTATATTCCTGCAGTTCTTTAAGATTATCCTTTTTCCATGGGAATGCTTTTCATATCTCCTTGTCAGAAATAATTGGTGCAAATTGAAAAATAGAGTAGGGAATGGACATCATTACTTTACATATATACTGAGCACAATTGGTATTTTGTCATCAATGAGGATAATTACCGTGGTAATTTAATAATCACTCTTTGCACAACATGGGTGTGGCAAGCACCATGAAATGTGCTCAGCTTTCACAGGGTGAGTGAAAATGGAAGACTGTACAGAGACTGCATGAGAAAGGAACACCTTAGCTGCACGTTCTCCTTCACCTCTCTGCATTTTGTCCACAGAGCTGTGCTGTCAGGTTAGGTGGATATTGAGTTGTACAGGTAGGGCAAGATGGAGAGTTTTCTTATAAAACAAGAATAAATGAAGCTACCTTTATTTCCATTCGTTTCAAGGTAAGTTTTTTTCACTATCAAAACCTTCTCCCCCACCCTGCTTTCCTAGGGCTTGTGCTGCCTGGAGCAGCTCAGCTGTAGTGGCATAATTATACACTCAACCAATTAAATGATTTGGGTTTAAAATAGCTCCATCCCAGAGGGCTTCTTTTAATGCAGGTCACTCCAGTGGTTCAGTGTGTAACCTGGCCTCACAGACTGGACTGGTGTGCTGGCAGAGTAGAGGAAATCCCGCTAGACCTTGTGTTATGCTAAGGCACATGGAGAACAGGGAGGTGATTCGGGACAGCCAGCATGGCTTCACCAAGGGGTGCAGATGTCATTTGTCTGGAATTCTGTGAAACCTTTGATAGATGCCTCCAAACATCATTCTCTCTAAAGTGAAGAGGTATGGATTTGATGGGTGGGCTGTTAGATGAATGAGAAATTGCTTGGATTGTCACATCCAGAGGACAGTGGCCAATGGTTTGGAGTCCTGATGGATGTCAGTGACAAGTGGTGTCCTTCAGGGGTCCATATCGGGACCAGTGTTATTTAATATCTTCATTAATGACATGGATGAAGGGATCAAGTGTATCCTCAGCAAACTTGCAGATGACTCCAAGCTGAGTGGTGCTGTTGCTAAGGCTGTTTATTGGTGATGCTACCAGAATAGGGCTACATTAGGATGGCACAAGTTGATTCAGAGTCAACGTGTGACACTGCATGGAAACTAAATACGGGCTTTTCAAAGGAACCCCAGAAGTGTAGACTTGTCATGAAAGTATCAAAAAGATGTTAAAAGCATTTTCTGCTGATTTTGTAGTACTTGAGTTGGTTTATTTGGAACCTTGTATATAAATTAAATGCCTACAAGTGGTCTTGAAAACTCCATTCAGGAGATAAATTCTGCTTGAACATTCAAGTCATGCTCCTCTTGGCCATTACTGTCTGTACTGTCCACTCATGTGACTGTCTGCACTGATATTTCCCTCCTTCTCTGTCTGTCTTCCTGATTGCTTTGGGTGTCCAGAGCTGTTCCCTAGTGCCTTCTTTAAACTTTTCCTTCATTAACTTCAATCCATTACTTGCTATTCTAACTTCTCCTGAGACTGAATAATCCCTTCCTCTCGTTTAGTTGCCTTGAAATTATTTATAGTCTGTGATCACGTCTCCCTGGGTTTACTCTTGTCTAGACTAAATATATTTAGCGCTTTTACTGTCACTCTGCGTGTCTCACTGCGTCATTTGTTACCTACCCTTGTTTTCTAGAGGTTTTCAGTACATTTCCTAAGCTGGGAAAAATAGTACTAAATATATTGTTCCAGGGTGGCCACACCAAAAGTACGTTAAGTGACATTATTAGCTCCACAGTTTTATGTGCTATTTCATGTACACACTATTGGCAATAACACCCCCCTAAGATAATCTACCTTTCTTCTGGGCAGAAAGTTGAACTAATTCTCTGCAAACTGCTCTAAGGGCCAACTCCCACAGTCACTTCTCACATCGTAATAACTGTGAGATTTCCAGTGGAGCAGATCTGAATCTTTTTTCTGAGACAATTTCCTTCTGTTCAAAAATACGATTTTATTGAACTTGAAGCTTTGCAACACTATCTGACAATTTAAACAGTTTAATGTTTCTAAAGTTTGCTGGTGAAGGCTGACCAATATTTTCTGCTCAGTGAGGTGTGTCTTTTATAGTGCAGAAAGACTAAAAAGTTCTATATTTAAGTTGAACATCTGTTGAATTTTTTTTAACAACCCTGTTTCATAGGAAATTTTTAAATTCTATCCTTGTATTTTTTATTTGGAGGAAAATACCATGTTTCAATAGCAGATTCTTTTGCAGAAGGAGACTGGTTAGTCCGGATTTTATTTTAAGCTCCCTTTCTGCCAAATAACTCATTATAACTAATTCTAGCTCATGATCCACTGGGTTTTTCTGTTAGAACTATGACTTCAGATAGTGATGAACTCAAATGAATACTTAATCCATATGTTATGCCTCTATTGCAATCAGACTAACAGTATTAATCCCTTCCAGCTCTGACTGCACATGCTCTTTTTGAAATGACACCACCTTTCTTAGAAGTAAGCCAAAATCTGGTAACATTGAAAGAGAACTTCTTTGCAAGGGACCCAGGGGACAAAAGAACTGAAAAAAAAAGCCTTTAGTGAATGCTGATGTGGTCCTCTAAAGTACTGCACGTAATTTATGGAAACAGATATCCAAAGACTTACTCTGTAGTCACTGGACGTCACATAAAATATAGGGAGAAAGGCCAGCCAAATGATGCACGTTGTGTACATTGTGAAACCGATAAACTTGGCTTCATTGAAGTTCTCTGGACATTTCCTGGTTTTGAAGGCGTACACAGTGCATAAGACTACGAGGATTACATCATATGTTAAGGACATTAACATACTGGAATCTTTGACATTGCATTTCAGGATGACAGTCTCTCTCTTCTCGGGAAGCGTGTATCGCCTGGTGCCCGGTGCCTCCAAGATGAGCCACACGGACACCACCACCACCTGTACCAAAATGAGACTCAGGCAGATGAACACCTGAGAGCTGGGGCTGATGAACTTGGGCCGCTGAGCACCGTTCTTTACGCCATCGAATATTCTGGCAATGCAGTTCGTTTTTGTCAGAAGGGCAGAGTAGCAGACAGCAAAGGAACTTCCTAGCCCCAAACGGCGGAGGGTACAGATGGCTGGAGAAGGCTTGGCTATGAAGAAGAAAGTCATGCTGTAAGACAGGAAGACCCCAAAGAGCAGTATGTAGCACAGTTCACGGCCAGAGGCTTTGACCAGGGGGGTGTTGTTGTGCTTGATGAACACCCCAATGACCATGAAAGTACAAATAAAGCCCAGGCATGCGATGGTAACAGGACCTATTGCCCAAGCATCTTCCCACTTGATGTAGTCTTCTGGTAGGTCGTAGCAGCCAGTCAGGTCAGCTGTGGGCCATTTTCCAGGCCCGCAGTCTGCACAAGTGAATTCATCAGCCAGGTACTCATATGTTTCACAGGGAATACAAATCCAACAGCAGACATCTCCTGGTTGCATATTCTTCATCTCGTTAGGAGCGCAGGGGTCGCTGCACTGGGAGACAGGGACAGAGCTCCTGGACCAGTGGATAGAGTCTACCTCCAGTGACAGAGTTTCTGCCCACTGGCCAACCTTCACATAGGAATATCTGTCTCCAGTGAACTGGAAATTGAACACGTTGTATCGTCCTATCCCATCTCCATAGGCATCAAATTTGACCATACTGTCTGCATCATTGGGAGGGTTGAATGGAGCTGTGGGGGAAATAAAAAAAGAAAGAAATAGAGAAATGTTATTATCAAAGTTATATATTTTTTCATCCCTTTGGCAAGCACAGGCACATGACAGCTTAGAGAATACAATTCAGTTGTCAACAGGTAAGTTGAGAGGTCGGTATCTGTCTCAGTTTTGAACTTGGAAGAAGAGCTCAGATAATAGAATCCTATTCCACTTTACATTTACAAATGTAAGATGATCAATGTCCTTACTTTATTATGTCCTGGATACAAATCAATTCTCCAAGTATTTCTCCCAGTATGTACCACTGCTATCTCTCACATTTTCTCTTGAAAGAAAGAGGTCTGCTTCTGAGTCTCAGTAATTTTTGGTGAAACTTGGCTGCCATGATATAAGAAAAATTAAATGATCAGTTCATTAAATGTCAGGTTTGAGGCCAAGAGTCTGGAATGCAGCTGAATAGAGGATTCATTTTGAGGATGAGGGAGAAGTAACTGTGAAACAATTTCTACTACATCTTTTTCACTTCCTGTGTTGTAGGAAATTTTGAATCCCTTCTATTTTGCTTCAATTTTACCAGTTTCTGATATTTCTGTATGGTCTGAGTTCCCCAGCACATGCTGCTTTGGTCCTGTACCTTGTTTGGGGAATGGATAAAAAAACCACAAACTGGATCTGTGACCTTCTGTGAAATCAATATTGTAACACTTCTAACTGGTAAGCTCTGGAGAGTTTTGTTTTTCCTCCCTCTGAGGCTTATCCAAGGAATGAAGAACTATTAAAAATGTGGGAGGAAATTGCATTTACCATGTGATTTATTGGACATTTGCTGTAGCATCAAAGGTGAAAATCTTTACAGGCAGGAGGCAAAATGATTTTTTTTTACCATTGATGAGCAATAAATGTCTTTGGCCATTGAAGTGGTTCCACTGTCACTGCTGGAATAAATCTCTTTCCCTGCCTCTGTGTCCACGCTGTGTTTGAGCTTGAGCAATATTGTATAAGGGTGTAATACCTTCCTCCACTTCAATCTCCAGATACTTTGGATTTCTTGTGGTAGATTTATTTAGCTTCTTTAAAACACTGAGGCCAAATTCTTTCACCTTTATTCCACGAAGTGTTACCTTATTGTGCTGTACTCTGGCTAAAGTCAGTAAAAGGGGCACTGGGTTTCGGAACAGAAGCCCCAGCTGGAGGGTTGAAATTGTAACCTGCACCTCCTCAGGTGCTGCACTTGGACTGCATTTCTTTCCCAACTTTCTACTTATTGTAGAGTTGGGATATAATTTACAGCCACCTATACTCCCTTATGGGTTTGAATCAAGACTCTGCTTGTTCTTATCCCTGCCCTCTCCTGCTCCTTCCCACCTCAGCTGTGTCAGCCACAGTGGTGGACAGCCTTGGTTTGCAGGATTACAGAATCATGGAATTACGGAATAATTCAGGTAGGAAGGGACCACCAGTGGGGTCCTCTTGTCCAACCCCCCTGCTCAAGCAGGGTCATGCCAGAGCACATGGCACAGGATTCATCCAGACAGTTCTGGAATATCTCCAGTGAGGGAGGCTCCACACCTTCTCTGGGCAACGTTCCAGTGCTTGGTCACTGCATGTAAAAGAAGTTCTTTCTCATGTTCATGTGTTCCAGTTCCTGCCCTTTGCCTCTGTCTTACTGCCATTGAGAAGAGCCTGGCTCTCTTCAGATACCCACATACACTGACAAGGTCCCCTCTCAGTTGTGTCTTCTAAAGGCTGAACAAGCCCAGCTCCCTCAGCCTTTCCACATAAGACAGATGGTGCAGTCCCCTTATCATCTTTGGACCCCTCCACTGGGCTTGCTCCAGGAGCTCCATGTTTTTCTTGTACTGTACAAATTAGGACTGGGTAGCCCAGGAACTTGTAAAAAGTTTATTTTATCTATTTTTTTGTCACTGTTGGCATCTAGTTTTACCATTCTGTAGTCCAAAACCTCTGAGTGCACAAAAATTAAGAGCGGCATAATCCTCCCCCAAATGGCCAGTCCTGCTGGAAGTGACATGCTCTAAATTAAACAGGTAGCTAAATTCAAAATATAGGTCAACTAGAAGAATATTAAGCAGCTTTCCTCCTCTCCCTCCTCCTCCTCATGCACAGGCATGCGAGCTCTCTCATCCAGGAGCAGCATTAAAATGAAATCATAATGCAGCACTTAACAGCTCCTCAATAACGTGCTGTCATTGCCAATGCCTTCTTTCATTATTCATAACACTTATATAGATTGTAGAAGCTGTTAACACAGCAGCCCAGCTTTAAGAGCCAGTTTATTCACTTCAGTGTTATCCAGGCCAGCTCCTGAGGTGGGCTGAGAGCCTGTCACTGCTGCTGGCACCAGTGGAGCAGCAGGTAAGGAAGACAGACTGCAAACTCGTTGTTTGACATCTGTCAAGTGCATAAATTGAAGGGCACAAGTGCCCCAGTGCAAGTTATCTGAGGGTCTGAAACACCAGCATTTTTCAGGAAAGAATTCCTTCTGTGTAACATGTTTAACAACTTCTTATAGAAGTTCTGATAGAATATTTGTCATTTAAATAGAACAAAGTATTTTCCTTAGACTTTGCAGGTAGGTCCAGAAGGCAAAGCAGGTAATGTCACAAAGTTAGCTTGAAGCTCATGTATAATTGCCTTCCACAGGGCTGTTCCCATGCTACAAGTAGAAACAAAAGATTTTTGTAGGACAATATGTTCTAAGTTAATGAAAGCTTGTAGCTTCAAACATTCCTTTTTAGTGGCTGCTGATAGAGGAAAATAAATCACCCTCTTTCAGATGGAAAGGATGAAATCATTTAACCAAACAATGATGTATTAAATTATAGTATGGTGAGCCAAAGCCTACAAATGAGCCCACTGGGTGGCAGCAATTAATATACCCACTGATTACATACAAAATCACTAAGGCATTTTAACATATAATTTATCAACATGTTCTAGATCCTGTAGAATCACTTCCAAAAAGTAATGTTTTCATAAAATATGATGTAATAATAATGAAAATAAAGTTAAGATGCTTATCACAAGAAAGCAGGACCTTATGTTTTAAAGTAAAAATAAGGGTTTTTACAAATTGGTTTCCCCAGAGATGATGTCAGGCTGTCATAAGTCACTCTGAAAATTTTTTTTCCAGTTATATTTCAGTTTTGAGAGGAAACCTACAATCTTTATAGCAGGTATTTCTGGCAGGTCTATTTCAGAGTTGTAGCTCAGCTCTTCTACATTCATCCCTTGGGAGAGGACAGACAGGAGTCTCTGGATCTACTCAGCTGCTAGCTGAGAGGCTGAGTGACAATATGAATTTTGCTTCCTTTGAGCAGAGCCTTTGAATCTTTTCCCTTGCACTTTATGAAATGTGTTAAGAAGTTATACGAGAGGAATTTTGTAAAAGAAGTTATCAAGGAAAAGAAAAGATAATTAAAAGTGACTTAAACCAGTGATGCTTTGTGCTCCAGCTTGCAGCAATTCAGCAATGAAGATGCAACAGCAGTGACATTTATGAGAGCAGGAGGGCAGAAGACAGAAATCTTTGGAACCTTGGTGCAGGCAGGCCTACTCTGTCAGCTCCCTGCAGAAATCCTACTGGAGGAGAGGATTCCATTGTGCAAGTGGAGGACAAACTCCTTCAGCTTCAGATAAGAGAGGAATGACTGTAGATTTATTACTCCTTCAGTAGCAGATACGGATAAGAACATAAAATAACATCATAGCTTTTATGTAGTGAATTATGCCCTTTTTTTCCATCTTCCTAAGTGGGATCAATTTTTCCAACAGTCACATAACTAGCAAAAATGTGCTTATCTGCTGTTGGAAGCAGGTGAGTTGCTTTCATTTAGGAATCTTTATTATTTTTGGCGTCAGCGATGTACTGCTCTTGGTGACATGAAAAATTTCAGAAAGAAAGTTCTGAAGGGGAGATTTATTTTATCATTGAGCAAAACCTTTATTTGAAGAAATAGTATGAGAAGTATATTTAAATACTTCTAATCCTGCACATTGCCACAGTTGAGTGAAAAATACTCCAGGATTTTTTAACGAGGAATGAAATGAGGAAAACAAAGCAGTTTTCATCCTAATTAGGCACTGGAAGTCTTTTAAGAAGCTGAGCAGCGTAGGGAAAGATGTGTGTCATCTTAACTGGCTTGGAATCAGACCAGGTTTTGTTTGTCAGCAACATCTTTGGGCCAAGAAGGATATTTTACATAGAGTCTTGCATGTGTCTGGCACAGATCTGAGTGTGTAGATGTTGTCCTATAGAAAACATTCTCAGTAACACTTCCTCGTAGGAATGATGACAGATATCCCTACATCTAAGAACATTCTTCATGTCCATTAAAACACACATCTGTTCTTTGTTTGCAGAGTGTATTCTTTCTAAACAAGGTACAGATCACAGACACACAGCTCACTAGCTGTGAGGCAATTAATTAATAGCAAGGCTTGGTGAAAGCACTGCAGTTTTTCAGCTTGGCAGTTGGCAAAGCTGGGAGATTCCATGTGGTTTCGAAAGAGATGTAGAAAGGACTATTGGGTGCACTAAAGGTACATTCTTCCACAGTGTGTTGTCCCCAAAGACTACAAAGAGATCATGATTAAATAGAAATGGAAATGTAAAGAGGGAACGGACTGGAGTTTCTGAAAAGTCGAGTAAAACCTCCTTCGTCTCACTAGATGGTGCTGCAAAAACTCAAAACTTCTGATTTAAGACTGAAAAACAAGACATTTTTTATGTAACAGAAAAATACAATTATTTTTTAATCCCCCCTACTCTTCCTGTTACATATCCAGGGCAATGTCTTCTTAAAACACTTCAAGGAAGAGCCTAGATTATAATATAACAGGATATGGTGTGTTTGTCCAATGGGCTCATCTGTGTGTATGATGCCTTATCTTGAAAAGTATCAGAAAAGACCCTGAGAATACACATTTATTTTCATTCTCTTTTATTTTTAGCTAGATATGGCTTGTTGAGGTCAAAGTGACTTATTTCTGCTTGGCTGAACATTCAGACCGAGCAACAGAGACCTGATGCACCCACTCCTGTTTCTGCTTCAGCACAGCGCAGCTGGTTTCATACCTGATTGACAGAAGGCACACTGAAATTTGGCAATTTAAAAGTTAGTATGGGAAAAGATCATACTGAAGTGCCACTAGATTGTACCTCTCCACAATTGTTTCCACAGAGACAAGTAGTCACTTTTAACCTCTGCACCACTGTCTCTGGATTTGTTTGGGTCATATGCAGCATTGCTTCTTCTCATTTAAGAAATGTATGAGACAAATGAGACAGATTAGTCCCCTACAAATGTAATTTTCCCATCTATGTCTATAGATTTTCCACTCAGGTCTATGGTTTCTCCCTTAGGCTAGATGCTTGCTGTAGGGAATTTTAAAACCAGTCCCAGACCCCCCAAACTTTTGCAGTGGTCAGAGACAGAAATGTTCTCCTCAGGCCGTTTACTTTAGAGTGGTATCTAGAATAGCCCAGCCAAACTGTACCTGTTCTTTTTCTGTTGACCACCATGAGTATGACTATCTGAAATACATCCACTATAAATGTGTCTGAAGTCAAGTGAGATGAATAGCACCAATATCTGGAACAGAAAGGGTGACAGCTGGAGCACCAAGTGGTAGCAACATGTCCAAGCTCTCCACAGTGTACCTGCGAGCAGGTGTCTCTCACAAGCTGTCTGCACAGGCTGCTGTGGGGGCTATCAGAGAGAACAGACTGGGAACATTGGCAAAACAAGATAAGGGGCTGAATAACTAGAAGACTTTCTTCAGCTTGTCATTATCCTCATTATCCTCAGCCTGGTTGAGCACAGAACTTTCAAGCTACCTCTCCTGTGAAATGCTTGCCTCAAGCATAATGTTTTACATTTCCAGGTATGTGTTGTCCTCTTGTTTGTGTGCGTCTTGGGCATTGGTGTGGTCTTTAGGACTTGGGGAGAATGAACTAGATGCTAAGTTGCAAACCTCCATCAATGAAATTGAAATTTCCTTTATTTTTTAAAGGAAATTTAAGGAATTAAAAAAATAATTTCTTCTTTCTTAAAGCATTTGGATTTTGAGACATGGAAGGTAAAAAGCATGTAAAAATTCTGCACTCACTGTATTTCTCCTTAAAAATACAAATAATCTTCCCTGAAATTAAGAATATTTCTCGCAGTTTTTTGGTTAAGGTTGTATTAGTTCAACTTGAAAATAAAACAAATACTCACAGAAGATCATTCAAGGTGTTTTTCTTTTTTTTTTAAAAATAAGTCTGCTAGGTTGATAATTAATATTAATAATTTGTGAGATTCCAACATAGAAATGCCTTTCAATTGATACCATTAGTTTAAGTTTACCCACTTAAAGAAATGGTTGCCACAAGAGGCAAAATGCATGCAGTGTAATTCATACCAGCAATCAACTTGCAATTACAAAGGAAATTAAACCATGACTTCAAACTGCCTAACTCCTCCCTCAGGCCAACTCACTGTTTTGTACACAGAAGCAAGGGGAAACCACTCCCATTATGAAGAATTATGGCCACTGTGAGGGTGACAACACATAAGCTCAGGACTGGAACTGAAAATTCTGGGCTGGCCTTTGGTAGCTCCTGAAATGTTTTGGACTGAGGAAGATTTGAGTTGGCTGGTGAGTTCTCTGTCAGTTGCTGAACATTTATGTTGCTGTCAGAGCTTGAGGTCTTGGTTGGGATTTTCTGCCATTTCAGGGGTTATGGATTACCCTGTGTCCAATTTGAACATTTGGGTGAGGGACATTCCCATGTAACCTCAGAGCAGGGAACGGATGCCATGCCTTTTACCCCTCTCTTCCCAGCATATCCAAGGTGCAGCTGAAAGAGATTAAAGTTGCATTTTAATTTTGCTAAAATTTACTTTTGGACTAATTAGGGACATGGTTATATCACAGGGGCATGAATCTTTCTCTTTTTGGAGGCACTGTTCCATGACATGTTAATTCCACCCCCAAACTGGAAACGTAGCTGTCTAAGGAAGTGTTAAATACCTAATAATATTTTTGCCCTTCTTTGTCAGCCTGAACTAAATATGAATAGATTTAGTTATTAAGATATTAAAGGAAGTTGGTTAAAAAATTCTCTCCTCTGTGGGGACTTGAGGATTGGAGAGGTGTTTCCAGACACAGCTCTGAATAATTTAGTTAGATAGTTTGCCCTTAGAGATCAGAAGCAAATGAACCATGAAATAGACCCTCTGGCTGTTATTTCCTAATTGACTTGATATGAAGACACTCCCAGATCAGGTGGACTGACATAGATTTAGTTGCTTACACTGCAATGCTATTATTTAGTAGTAGTAATATTGTAGCTGTGACAGTCCAAGATGCAAGAAATTTCAAGTGCTTAAGAAAGGCAGTATTTCTTATTAGACTTATAGATGGAAGAAGTGCACAAGCTTTCAGGCCCAAGGTCACTCCATTAGGTCATCAGAAACATTGCTCAATAAATTTGACCTTCATTTATTTTGAAGGAACAACTCTGCTCGGAGTTTAGTATATCAGGTTTTTCTTTCCTGCTGGAAACACAATTTCCTTTTGCAAACAGGCTCATTACTATCCATTTTCAGAGTAATTGCTGAAAGCTTTTTGTTCACTTCTTTAAAAGTATAGAATTCAGAAACACAAGGTCTGATCAAGATGCAAGACAAGATATGACAAAGACATGTTATGCCAAAAGCTTCTTTTTTTTCCAGATATGTGGGCAGTCTAATAAAGGTATTGCCTCTTCCTACAGATCTTATGACTCTATGCTATTATTTTTGTTAAGGAGCTACTGAAAACTCTCAGCAATCACCCTACAAATTGCTAATAATGAGGTAATTTGCAAAATGAAATTGTATTTGCAGTAGGAAAATAAAACCCTAAGCAGTGAATTATAAGGAGAGCATGTATTTGAAATAATTGAAGCTCAAATTTATTGAACATTTTGGGGAAAAAAAAGAGCTGTAGAATGCCTCAGAGTAGGAATAAAGAGACATTACCACGGTGAAACACAGGAAGCTTTAGGCTCAGACATATTATGCTGCTCAGTTACAGCAGTTGGCACATCTGACATAATGCTTGTGGAGGACAAAGATGAATTGGAATATAGCTGGAAAGGTAAATGTTTCACACATCACATGGTGTAAGATTCTGGAGTGGATCAGTTTTCTCTAGGAATATAATATGCAATTGAAAAAAAAAATGACCTATATTTCTTGAACATAAGTTTAATTAGAGTGTCTATTTTGGGAGTGCAGTTTTCTCACAGAGCTCCTATAGTCTCCCATAGTGGAGAGAAATTGGCACCTCCAAAGGTGCGCTCTGGCTAATGTGAGATGCCATCAGGAAGGTGGGTAACTTCCTCCATCAACAGTTCTCCAGTTACACTGCAAAGTGTTTCAAAGAATACATGAAAGTTGGGTGGCTTCAATTTTGGCCACTGATGGAAATCAAACTTATGTTTCAGTAAGGCCCACCACACACATTAAATGTGCTCATCTTCCTTTGTAAAGGTATGAGTCTGGATTTTATTTTTACTCTTTTCCATACAAATAAGGTGGTGGCTGGAAATGCACATCTACTGAAATTGCAAGTTAATTCAGTATTCAACAGAGTCCATCTCAGCTGACCAAATGTTGAGTCAACCAGAGAGGTGAAAGTGGGCTTCTCACAACAATGAATTTCAGTCAAAAGAGAGTGAGATAAAGGATAACTCTTGGCTTTTAAGGCTATTCCTGCATATCACACACCAGCTGTAGAGGTAGCACGTCACCTCTCCCAATATCATCAGTGTTCATTGGCATGTGTTATTCTGCAACATGCAACCTGCACGTCCTATTAATACTCGCAAATTCTTCTGTTCTCAGGAATAAAAGATAAAGGTGAGAGCACAGTATCATTTTTGCTAATACTTTGCTCCACTGAATCAGTTCAGCAACAGCAATCACTGGACCTCAGGGGAAAATGTAAAATGAAAATGTTGATTTATTTGCCTGTTTTATGGTGGAAGCAGAGACACATTGATAGGCTTAGACTGATAAAATGTTTCAGAGATCTAGGAGAGACATTTACAGCACTGCCTCAAACCTTCTTCTGACTGGAGATAATTTCTTCTCCAAAGAGCCTTTAAAGATGGGCTTTTTATTCTTTCAGTTACTGGAGCATTAACTAGCCATTAGCTATCTGTTCAAATCGATGTGCAAATGTAATACAGGAAGTTTAACAAACTTTTTCATCATATTTTCATCAGTTCTCAATAGCAGTTTCATAGTTTTTTCAGCCACTGTCTGGTGGAGACCTATCCTGGTACAGTAGGCCAATCTTTGACACAAAGCTGATCACTTGGAGCAGTGTTCAGCTGCTGCATTCATCAGGGCAATAGAGAAATGTCATGGAAAAATTCTACTTTTGCAGAAACCACAGGTAAAATTTATTTGTAGGGGTACATGGTGAATAGTTAGTTATGTCAAGGGAAGGAACCACAAGAGCACAACCTTTCTGCACACAAACAGTCAGCTACTGATCACTACACAAATTCAAACTTGGTAAGAAGGGAGGATTGTTTTCAGGGCATAATTAATAGAAAGAAGAGCATGTTTGCAGCATATGCAAAACATCCTGTAAATGGTGAAAAAACAAAAGCAGTAGCAAGAAAGTACAAGGCCAAAAACAACCTCTCCAAAAAAAAAGAACTGGGACTGTCCCTTGATTGTGGATGCTGGAACTCATCAGTGCTGCTACCTGAACACAGGACGTTCTCCCTTCCCTTTGGTGTGAAAAGACCACTGTTTTTGGATTTGCTACTCACTCTTTATAAATGCAATCTCAACAATCATACATCAAGTATTATCTTTTATTACAGAATTAAGTAAAGTAAAATTTTAGAGAGCAATACATGAGGGCTCCTGTGAATGTGTATGTGTGTGTTCATGCCTCTCTGTGTGTTTTCCAATCCATGCAATAAATGTGGTTAATGCTGGGTCACAGAATCAAGTGATATCAGATGTAGCCCTTAGGTATCACATTCCACCCTGAAAATCCATATTCTCTCAGCTACAGAGTTACATGGGATTTTTGTAGTACATACATTCTGTGTGAGGACTGTTCAAAGCTGGGCTTCCCTCGGCTTTCTCACACCAGTAGTTTCCCTGTTTCCTCTGAGCACAGTGCAATCCCTTCCCTGAATAAGACTATGGTGTTTTCTTCACTGAGCCTCCTATTTCAGCTACAGAACTGGTAAATATTTCATATCTCCAAGGGAATTGTTGCTTCAGTGTATTCCATCAAATTGTCTGGAATCTGTGTATAGCAGCAAGTAGAAAAATGTACAGCACATTGAATTGAGGAGTCATTGCAGACACACATTTAAAAAGTGAGTATCACTCAACCTTCAGAAATGGTCTTGAATGGTTCTTTTGTAAGAAATGTGTTAGATGTATACATGCCATCAGTCTAGAAGAGATGAGATGATTCATACATTGCCGAGTAGAAAGATGGGATTGTACAAGAGAAGCAAAACTGCAGGAGATGAAATGCAAATGCAAGACTGAGGGGGCAGGGGCCTTCAGAGTGTGAGGAACAATAACCTCTGCTTTCCATCTACTGGGTGTTTGCAACCACCACTCCCATCCCCACCACTTCTGGCTCTGAGCTGTTCTTCACAGCCATTCAGGAAAGAGAAAGTTTTTGTGTGGAGACCCTACATTCCAAATTACTGATCTTGGTAATTTCTTAATAAAATACATGCCTTAAGTTTAAGGATTTCTATTTGGAGACATGGTCCTTTCTGGCTTAGTGCTGAACGCCTTTTCATCCCAACAGGGAGCAGGTGAGCTGTCTATGGATGGAAAAAAAGCAAAAGAGCAATGCAAAGGATTGCTCGTGTAGCCATGCTACAGCTAGGATTTCATGGACATTTCTGTTAGAAGTTTCTCTGCTTCTGTGCATGAATATATGTGTCTTGTTCCCCTTGCCTTGAAAAATTTTAGTATTCTTTGTCTTCACTTGTTATATGCTCAGACAAATACACTTTCATGGCAAGAAGAAGGAAACAAAAGGAAATGACTCACCCAGATAACAGCAATGAAATATATTTTTACATTATACTCTGTATCTGCTAACTAAATAGCCATAAATATTGCAGTGATGCCAAGGCAGGCATTCTCTGAGATGCTTTTAGAGGTGTTTAGAAACTTGGCTCTGACAAATGAGGAAATGAAAATCACACACATTTGTCTGTCAGGTCCATCCAGTTTGCAGTTGATGGGAGTTGTGTAGAAGGTCAGTTTGCGAAGAGTATGCATATGTAAAAGAAATTTCTGCTCCATGAAGATGTAGAGGTGGTTGCTTTGGGAAAAAATGGAAAAAAATTGGGGAAAAACATATTAGTGGAAAATGTAAACAATGGCTGTTTTGAGTTTGGGTTGAGTTTCTTTCTCCTCTTTTATAGAGAAACAGGCCTGTATCACTGAGTAGTGGGGTTTTTTGCACTGGGAATCAGAAATGGACACGACAAATTTGAAGGGAAGAGTTCAGGCTTTGCAGAAAGCTGAAATAGATTCACATGCTCATCTGGGCTGCAGTTTAACGAGTACAAATACAGCAGTTCACTTGAGACAGGTTTGTCTGCAAACTTGCTCTGTGGAAGAGATGTAGGACTAAGACGACAATCCATGTTTAGATTGCAGCACCAGGCTGGGCTGAGTGTCAGTGTCATACTAATGCAGCTGTACTGGTCTGGTCCCTGTTCCTGCTTAACCACCATTAGCCTGGGAATATTTTTGTACTGTGCTCTACTGGGTGAAGAAAATGTCTTCCAGGGATGTAGTGAAATTAAGGTTATTTCAGGAGAAAAGATACTTTTCTATAGATAATGCTTTCACTTCTGCCTTTGTAGTATAATTATTAGCTGCCAACAAGGATATAGGTTTTGTAAAAATAACATAGCATTTCGTTATCTTTGGGATTAGACATCTGGATTTGTGACTTTCTGTAGTTTTCTTCATCACCTTTGGAAAAGACGAGTTTTCTTGGAGACTCACTGGAAGTCCAGGACACACCTGGATTACTCAAAAGAGTAAAATGGAATTACCTTCTCATGTCCTTGTCCTCATCCTCAACACTTCTGTGGTCATGTTCTGAGCACAGCCTTTGCTTTTGCCAGCCCCTATTGTAGTATCTCAGCATGAGAGACTATCTGATATTAGATATGGAAGTGCTGAAGCACTTTTCTGTAGCAGGTGGTAGAGAAGAGTCTGGTCTTTTCATGGGCTTTTCAGAGCCGAAATAGATGCTAAAATGTAAGGGATAGGAATCCTGAACCAAACTCTTCTTTCTCACCTGATATTTTCTCCTTCAAAGTCACAGGAAGAAAGAAGCAGATCTGGCATCTCTTTAGTTATGTGTGAACATTTCTCCCAGGTAAATCAGCATGAAGAATAAGAATACAATCCCATGGTATGTCCTGAGTTGCCCTCTACTGTAAAACCCAGTAGGCCTGGGAAAGGGAATGTGCATAGTTGGGGGATGAAAAGGTTGTATGAGACTTCCTGCTCCTCTGAGGACTGGTACAGACCCTTGGTATTTGGGATTCACATATCATTTGCCAGCAAAACAAAAGATAAAACAATAACTATTATAAAACAAGCAGCAGGCAAACACAGGAGCCTGTTATTTAGAGAAATTAGGTTACCAAGCCTTCTGTCTCTCAAATATGTGCTCTGAAAGAAAATCATTGCTCAGTTTGTCAGTCATGTGTTTCTCCACAAACACAGGATATCTAATCTCATCCTCATTTACACACTCGCATGGATGCTGTGAAATCTGTGAATCTGATTTATGGATGCCTAAAGGCTACATTATTAATAGGAGATAAGCAGCTGACTATAAATTACATATAAGGCATAAACTACATTATTTTATGTTCAGTATTTCATAGCTCAGCTGAAGTGGTAGATTGTTTAAACATTCAAGTAGAGGAAACTGAGATGGAGATCTAATTGCAATTTCAGGGATGCCAAAGTACTTTCACCTAAATATGCCACTGTAACAAGTCTGGGGCTGTTGTTGGCCTGTGGTTTCTGCAGGCTTTCCAGGAACGACACCCAGCTGTGTAAAGGCCAAAGGCAACATAGTTCCAGAGACTTCCTGAGGACTATATGAAGGAAAGCTGTTGCTGCTCTGTGTCCTGCTAATGCTGCATCTCTCATCTTTCTGTCCATGGGAGCTCAGTGCCCAGGTCAGGCAGAGGGTTGTGGCAGCAGGCAGTGGTGGCAGCAGGCAGTGGTGACAGCTGTGGCAGCAGGCAAAAGTACCTTGCTCCTGAGTTAGATGAGGAGCAATGGCCCAGCACACCTTGGCCTCCACTGCTGGAACTTATCTCAAGGGGTGAAAGCACAATTCACCTCTGTTCCTGCTCACTCAGGCTAATTACTGTGAGTTAGTGCCAAAGGAAAGCATGAAACAGCAGCTTTTTATGATGGTCTCTGGCTTGATAGCAGACACCATTAACAGGTAGGTCACTGACCTGCCATCGTGGTGAGAGACGTTTTAATGGAAATTTTATTTGGAACACGTGCCCTAGAGATGACAACACCTGTGTCCTTCTGCCAGCCCAGATACTCGTTTCAGAGGGTGCAGTGAGTGACACACAACACATCCAGAGTGCAGACCCGTTGCTTGCCATCATGATACCTCAAACCTAAACTAGGGGTTGAAAAGGCTCTATAGTATTTTAGTTTCAACCAGTTTACATCTATAAAGACCTGATAGGAAAGGCTTTGTCTTTATCAGACAAGTTGGTCTGATTGCACAGCTGCCTTTCCTTTCAGCAGGAAGTTAGACTAGAGCCCACCAAACCTGCTTTATTCTTTATGATTTTATACATTATGATCTAGAGCATACACAATTAAAAATCTATATAAATGCATATACATAAAGTACATAAATATATTAATATATACATATACTAAAATCTTCAGGAGGACTAAGTAGAGATTAGCTTATTTACTCTTGGAGTGTAAATTTACCCAAAGTAAAGGAACAGCAGATCCCATGAGGCCTGTAAAGAGAGGAGGAAGGAGAAAGAAGATGGGGTCATCGGGATTTCCAGGTCATCAAAATCTTGCTGCAGCTCTCTGTGTATTTACACCACTGTAACTCCAATACAGAGAGAATATGGGAAAATACTGTGCAGGTTCAACTGTTCCTCTGCTCTGAAACAGCAAGTCTCAAGTGTGCTTTCAGAGACTGTCCCTTAGCTGCTTGCAAGATTTTAAACACTATGACACATTTTTGGTCCCAGGGAAAGGCAGTAATTTTTTCCTATAAATCCTAGACATCTTTTTCATGTATATTTTTAATTAGTATCTTGGGGAATTCACTCTACATTTTTCTTGCTTTTATTAGCTACAAATCCATCATGTATTACACTTTTACGACTTTTATGATTAACAAGGTATTGGATGCCTTCTGCCATGTAAGCTTTACCTTAATCTGAAAGCGTGTTCTGGTTTATGTTACAAATAAGCATCACAAGGAAGACCACGAGGACCTCACTGCTGACTGAGTGCTGAAGGCAAGGGGAATCTGACCTGATGAGAAGGAGCTCCTCGGGTGACATGATGGAGTAGCAGGGCCATCTGCCACAGAGCCTGGGCTTTGGGCTCCAGCTTTAGGCTGCACAGGTACTCCCTGCTGTAAACTCATAGCTGGCCTTTGAAGTTTCTGCAGCTGTAATCTGCTCGTGATAGCAAATGCAGCATTCTCTTAGTCTGTGCTCCATGCAGCCTGGCTGAGCACTGAGTTTTGAAGGGCACTTTTCACAGGAAATATTTATGGCTAAATCCCAGATCAGGGACCATGCAATGCTGCTGTGCTCAGAAGTAAGGTGACATCTGCTTGTTGCAGACCACGACACTTAAGCCCTTTCTTACTTGGATGGAACAGTTACGATGGAAATGGTCTGTGAAATTGTGTTCCCACAACAGAAGTCATCAGTGTTGAAGAATAAAGGAGAAGGTGAATGTGTGCTTCTGCTTCATATTATTTGAGTGTTGACTGGGGCAGAGTGAGGAGGAAGAGAAGAAAAAAAATGAACCACATAGAAATGTAAGACCAGGTAAGAATACAGGTTTTGTCATAAAGTCCAGTGGAGGAAAGGGGACAAATCAGACCTGGCTTACAACCCTTTTCTCATTTTGAGTAGTCATTCTGGTTAGCCATGGGAGAGGATTTGTCCAGGATAAACTAGTTTTGATGATACAGGCTTTGCTGTAGAAGAGATGGATTTCTGAACACAAGTGACTCTGGTAGCTCAGGAAGAAGAAAGGGATAGGAAAAGACACTGAGTAGTTTAAATATGCACTGCCTAAAATTTTTAATGTCTTTTTTCCAAGTCGTCTACTTTAGCCAAATTCTTCCCACCATTAGCTGTGGAGATTCAGAAAGCTTCATGATACAGGTGGACATGCATACATCCCAAAATCCAACCCCCTCTGCCCATATGCTCCCACACTAGACTGAGGGCAGAGTTAGTCCTGTTATACCATCAGCCCTGCTAACTGGAGTGGGAAAAGCTGGAGCCCAGGCCCACACTCCTGGCTGACAAGGCTGTTATTCTGCACAACCAGATACGCAACCCTGGGTCAGATGGAGCTAATGCTGGTCTTTCAGTATGACTGTTACCCTTCCTCACCTCCAGTCCAGTGTCGTGGAGGAGCAGCTACAGCAGGCAGCAACATGTAGGGCACAGCTGTGCAGAACCCTGCTCATTTTTATCCCAAATGACGGACACCCCTCTCATACTGTCCTGGCACTTGTCAAATGTGAGGCTTGCAGTAGTGCTGTGGGCAATGGCAACACTGCTTTTCTGTGTCGTCCTGGTGGCCTAAACAAGCTAAAATAGTCAGCAAAGCTACTTGCTGCACTGTCCCCTCCACCCTTGTGAGGGAGCAAGGCTGCTGGATATGTGGCTTCATCCCTGGATTCATAGCCCTCCCAGGAGTCCCTCTGTATGCTGCCCTTCAGCAGGCAATAGCCAGGTACAGCGAGAAGTTGGGTTTACTCTGTGCTCTCTGCCATGGAGACCTTTACTTTTGTTCAGCACTTCTTTGTTGTCCTAGTAATACAAGTTAACAGCCTCTTGAACCAGCATCTCTATCAGCAGAAAACCATCACGATTTAGAACATCAAGTGCCGCACTTGTGCCCTCAGGAGGGAATGCAGAGGATGGGAAGATCAAGAAGATGAACCAGCCTATATCTCTTTAAAAGGCCAAGCAAGCACTGAAATAGAGTGAGTGCATTTATCTAGGGGCTGGGCTTTGCATTCTCACATCCTGCTGCTGGAAGCTGGAATTGGGCACAGGTCTCTTTTTCTCTTTGCTGAAAATATCACATTTGTCATATATGTCTTACCGACTTGCAAGAAAATGATGTGCTTGGTGTATCTCACAGACAATAAGGAGTGAAATCTCACCCTGTCTTCATGGCACACTGCAGTTCTGTGGAGTTATTTCAATTTAATGAAAAAGGAGAAATAAGTAGGAGCCCAGAGGTATTAGTGAAATACCTGTCACAGCATGTCAGCACCAGTGGCAGCACAAGGATGCACAAATCCTGGCCAGTCCCCTACAGCCACCCTGCTGTTAGCTAGTCCCTGGGTATTTCCTTGCAAATCACATTATTGCTGTGCCTTAAGAGTCTCACTTCAGGCTTTCAGCTAAATGGCAAGTGAAAATAAGCCCTAATCACTCTATACTCCATCTGTAGTCAGTAGCAAGAGATGTAGGGGCAAATAATGCCTTGCACGGGCTGGAACACATCTGTAAGTGCTGATCCCCTCCATTAATTGTAATCAAAGACTAATCAAAACTAATTTGAGTGTGAAGGGTAAATGTCTAAAATTGCTCCGTCCCACACCAGTCATAGAAATGCACCTGATCGTTTACTCAGACTGGTGTGGGTGAAATACACCGTGTTCCGGGAAACTGGGGCGATACATTCAGGCTCGTTTGCTAGATTTCTTTCACAGAAACCTGAGGTTTTATGCTTGCAGGGCTTGTCTATGTGGATCCCTGCCTTTCAGCAGAGGAGGCATTGCTTAAATAGCTGCTTGTGTGTCTGCAAATATGGCTATCACTGTTCTGTTTCTTGCCTGCTTCCATGTGGTGGGTGTGG
Source organism: Corvus kubaryi (assembly GCF_017639235.1). Classification (NCBI taxonomy): domain Eukaryota; kingdom Metazoa; phylum Chordata; class Aves; order Passeriformes; family Corvidae; genus Corvus; species Corvus kubaryi. The sequence continues at coordinate 5,994,133 of NW_024580669.1, forward strand.
ATCACTACCCAGGCTAAAGAAGAGAGAAAATCCACAACCTGACTTGGTTGCAGTGTAGCTGCTGGGCTGCTAACTTCCATGCCACCCTCCCTCTGCACTGGGAAAACATCCTCAGGTTTGGAGGTGGAAATAGGAGAGCATCATTGATCAAACATACCATGCAACAAGGTCCTCATATTGCATTAACAACACACCCAAAGACTTTCTTAAGCAAGGAAAGAGCAAAGGATAACTCTTGGTCCCATGGAAATCAACAACAAGATTTGTATGTATTAAAATCTCACATATATATTAATTTTTCACACCTCTCTGAAAGGAAGAAGGCATGGAAGATTTGCTGAATAACTCGCTACATAACAATCACTCACCTGCTTAAAAAATAACTTACATTAAAACAGGGATTCACATTATAATGGAAGAACTAATAATAAAGAAAGGAGATGAGCAAATTGTGTTGTAAGCTGGTAAAAATACATATGGAACAAAGCCATTGGAAAAGAACTTGACAGGTTTCTTAATGCTTTAAATTGGAAATGAAAATTATCAGAATCTAAACCTCTTCAAAGATTTCCATGCTGATTTTTAATCAAATTAATTTGGTTCAAAAAAAGAGCCTTCTGTTTTCAAAACTGAAAAATTACAGGCTTCATTTTTTTTTTTCCAGCTTGAGCAGCTTCAACTTCCAATTCATAAAAGTATAAAAGATATTTCAGTCAAAATTAAAATTAATTTTTCTGGCTCTAGCTAAATAAACATTTTCCTGAGATTTTGGTCAAAGAAACTTGGGGTTATTTTGACTTCATATCTAGATGTTGAGTGCAAAAATGCTTGGGTGCTTAAAAATATCTGCATGTTAGAAAAACTATTAAGAATCCTATATATGAACTAAGGTTGCTTAATCTTAAGGCTGGAATCTACTATTAGCGTATTCATTTAAGCCCATAAAAATACCTGTAGTGTCAGAAGAAATCTTCAAAATAACTGAAGTTTAAGATATTGAAGTGCCTACTCATTTGGGTAGGTCATTACGGCCCTGAAGTATCTCCCTGGCAGGGACAGAAGCACACCACTGCCTTCCCTCCTGATCAGTATGCCAGGAACCAGCTCCCATGAAGTGCTGTCCTCCTCAAACCAATTGATTTCAACAATTTAAAGACATTCAAGTATCTCTGAGGATAAGTGCAGGCAAGCGAGAAAAGACTTTCTATGTTGTAAGTGCTGTGAGGAAGGAAAGGAGAATGGATTCTTAGTTTCCATAAGTCTAAACCCAAAAAGTTTGTTTCATTCTGACTTGAGTACTTGGCTACACCAGCCATACCCCACTGGGAGCTGGTGAAGTGCCAGGGATGTGGTTTGACTCAGATCTAGAAGTGATCTGAGTCAAACACTGAGAAGATCTCTAAAGGAGGGAAAAGTTCAAGCTCCAATTTGACAGTTTTACATAGTTTCCAGTGCTACTAGCATTATACAATTATTGAAGGCCTCTTGGGATTGAGCATGCTGCATCCTACACGTTTATCCTTCAATTCCTCTTGGAATTTTGTTCTCACACAAAGCACAGCGTGATGTTTCCTTACTATCAACTCAGTCAGTTGAGAATATCAGTTTAATAATACATAGAAATGCAAGTTCAACCTAGATGCTTCAGAAGAAACTTAAGATATGTAGCAACAAAAGGACAGGATGTTCTACACTTCACTTGTTTCCTCTGTAGATCTATTTAGCTGTGCTAAAGTGTAATGTTGTTATGGCATAGTACTAATAAAAAAGCTAAACTCAGCCATATGTGATGGCAAAACCAGCGAGATGCCATGTGCTGTGCAGCCAGTCCCCATGAAGTTTGCTCATATCATTCCCAGATTGACCACCCTCCTCATCTCCTGCCCATGTTTAATGTAGCTTTTTTTATACTTTGTCATTAAGCCTGTAGTTCTGTAACACAGGTAATGGCACTATCCCATATATTTAAATATTTTAGATACATCTGATTCTATGACAGGAATTATTACTTTACTATTGCAAGGACATTGGCCATGGTCCAGCAATTATGTAAATTCATAGCAAAGTGAGGGAGAGAAGGCCAAGTCTTGGCATGGGAATAGCAGGCAGCTGCCTGGTGTAGCAGGTGGTGAAAGGACCATTGGCTTTCAGACATGCCCAAACTGGCTGTGAATTAAATGGGTGTTGGTGTGTGGAATTTTAGAGGATGGAGTGCAACATTGCCAAGACCAGCTGTTGCCACCTTCACCTCTTCCTTCTGCTGGAACAGGAGGAGCATTGAGCTGGTTTTTTTAGGGTTCTCACCAAGCTCCTCTTCCTTCTCCTTTCTGTGTTCTTGTGACAGGAGTGACCTTGCCTGGGTACCACCCTGGTCTGAACTGTGAAAATAGCTGCCACCAGGAATTTGGCTAAGTTACCATGACTGATGAACATTTCCTTAATTACAGTGCCATTCTGTATGTACGAAAAGAGGAGTTATTTATTACCTGTAAAGTTTACTTTCAGGAGATAATCTTTGTACAGCTTCCTGCCATCCAGATGCTTCATGGCATCACAGAGTTTGGTGGTGTTTGGGCAGAGAGTCCTCTGCATTTTATGCAAGGCATGGGCCATTGCATACACAGCATTCACAACAAACATGATCTTGGATTCTTGCTCGTAGTTGGAACTGTTGATGGTGAAGTGCTTGTCACAAGCCTTTTTATGTGGTTTCCGGTTCTGCAGGCTACACTGGAATTTTTGCTCCCAGAAATCCTTGAACCAGGGGTTGCGTCTGTTGTTATAAGGGCTGAGACTTTGGAAATACTTGTCAAACTCTTTAACCGGATGGGAAGCAAGCTCCAAGGTTATGGCCCCCGATGCTATGTGCTCATTGCCCTTGACAATGCTCTCCTGTGCTCCCCACCCGTCGCTGGCAATCCAGGTGAAGGACACGTTGAAGCGGTTGGCGGCCGCAATGAGCTCCCGGGAGTCATCACCTCGCATGAACAGCACCACCACCCTGGCATTGGGTTTCTGGAGCAGCTCCCTGATCACGCCGTCGTAAGACTTCCTGATGTTGGACCGTCCCACTTTCTCGGAGGTGGCGATGCAGATGTTGCGCAGACGAGCTTCCTGCTCAAAGGCCTCAATCCCCGTCTCCCCGTAGTCTCCTTCGGAAGCCACTGTTGACACGTAAGTCCAGTTGAAATACCGCAGGATTTCAGCCATGGCTTTCGCTTGGTAGAAGTCCGGGGGCACTGTCCGTGCGAAATAATCATAGCGGGATTTGTCGCTCAGCTTGGCACTGGTGGAGGCGTAGCTTATCTGGGGGATCTGGAAGAGTCGGAGCAAATTTGCCACCTGGAGGCAAAGGGGGGGAGCACAGGTTATTAAAGAGTGGCACTTATAAAATGGAACAAAAATATTTTGGGAAAGGCATTGACAGTGTTTTTTAATGAGAGATGTTCTGACGATTGCAGATCGAGGGTGTTGATAGGGGATGTTGATAACAAACTCCAGGGAGAGTATTGCACTGAGCTTATGCACAAAAACTGTTCTGATGCCCAGTTAATTCCCTGGGTCCTGCTGTAATGTTTGTAAGGATTGTAATGGACCTTTATTTTCGTGAAACTGAGCCTGTTTAAACAACAGATAATTAGACACAAATGGACAATATATTTCAGTTTCAGATTTCAGTAAGTGTTCCTTACTAAGGTCTGAGGATTTGCATGCCTTTGCTTCTGAATTCTTAAAATTTGCATAGTGGGATAGATCTTCTCCAAGACTCATTGTATTTGATAACCAAATGCACTAATAAGATATAAATTTCCATTTTGTGCAAATATCACAAACGTACAGGCCTTTTGCAGAACTTTATAGTCTCACACAAGACAAGTCCCCACCTCTCCTATTTTTCACTCATTTAAACTTTTTTCTGAGATGTTCTGACTTCAGACCTGCTGAGATGGCACATTCATTGCATGCAACTCTTCAAGTTGCACCATGTCCCAGAACCACACAATCACATTCACGGATTCACAGAAACACAGGATAGTCTCAATTGGAAGGGATGTACAAGGATCATCGAATCCAGCTTTTAGTGAATGGTCCATATGGGGACCAAACCCATGACCTTGGCATTACTAGCACCATGCTCTACCCAACTGAGCTAATGTCATGCTGACCTACGGTTTTTAATAAATAATAAAACTTTTAATAATCTCTATTTGCCCTTCTAGTTTATGTGGTCCAAAGTCCTGCTTTTTTTTTCTTTTTTTCATGTGTTGCTATGTCCAGTGCTTAAATATTTCCAAATCTACTCTGCTGCTCTCACAGAAGTGCAACTCTTGACTGCATCTCGAAAGGAATGAAGAAAGGTTATGGCACTCTTTTCCTATGATAGATTCTTAAATAACAAAGGGAAGATTGCGGGCTAGAAGTTGTGTCCGGTAAATTAAATTTGAAGCTAATCTTGGAGTACAGCCTGATGAAACCATTTGAAAAGCCATAGTGTGCTTGAGATTCCTGCAATAGTGTACTTGAGATTCCTAAGGGAAACTTATTAAAAATTGCCCAATCATTTAATTTTTTTAATCTTCCCCAGATTTTTCCTTGACCACAGACTGTCTTTAAGAATTCAAAGGCAAAGGACTGTTTTGAAAAAATGTTGTAGAACAGGCAAATTTTGAAGGCTCAGATGTCAGTAGCAAATTAGACAGTCTGATTAAAAAAAAAAGGAAGAATTTTATTGCTTTTCAGCAACCTCTACATCTTGGGATTTTATAGATTTAGATTCTGTCTTTTCTGTAATGCAGACACTGAACTAGTGTCCTGCTGTAGCTCAGTCTCCCCCTGTAAACAGGTGTAATCTCATCTGGGCCAGACTCTGCTGCCATCCATACGTGTACAGGGACTTTCACAAGTCCTGGGCCACATGGAACGGAAGACTTCAGGAGGTCCTTGTCCTCCTGTCCTTCTAAAACACCAGGAAAGACCAGATGTCCTGGCACCTCAGCTGTAGCTGTTGACTTGAAGCTCGCCTTCACAAAATAAACCACTGGGAGCGGCTTATTTTAGTTTAAAACAAAATATAACCTTTTCTACAGTGCTTGGAAGGAGCATCCTGAGCTTTAGCTGACACTCTGTAGTTTTGCAGTGGGTACAGGCACAAGGCTGTGGCTGAACTAGTTACCGGCCCTCAGAAAGCAGCTGATGTGTTCTTAACCTCCCTGCTAGATGGTAACAAGCATTAAACTCCCTTATACTGGAAGTGTGGGATTGAATTTGCATTGTGGTGATGTAAATGAACAGCTTTAAAGCAACAGGATGGGTAGAGAGGCTTTTTCTGTCACCAAGGTGCAATGGATTCTTTGAGCATCATTAAGTCCCTGTGGCTTTGTAACTTTGATTATATGCCCACAGATCCCCATGGTTTGGTTCACATGTCCTCTCTCAAGAGCACTCTGATTTGGTAATAAGAATCTACTCCACATAGCTATTCTGGAACATTTCCTGCACAACTGTGTGGGCTGGAACTGCTATTCTTGTCTCAGTTTATTCTAGCAGGAATTATTTTATTTGTGCTAAACCATAATGAAGATATGCACACATATCATTCTGCATTTTCCCCCTCAAATTGGCTAAAGAAGTCTGTTTTCAGCAGCTCAAGTAATGCTGTTCAGTATGTAGACAACCCTTCAGCTCACAGAAAAATGCTCCTAAAAATAAAGCAGCTTTATTGTTACTTTGATTTATTTTTTCTTTTTTTCTGTTTTTTTCTTAAATATATTTTTGTTTGTTTGTTTTGTTCTGTTTCTTTCTTTTTTCTTTTAGTCTAAGCAGAAAAAGCATCCATTGAACTACTCTCCCAGTTTACACAGGGGCCCTCAGCCTTGGAGGCCACTATACTTCCAGGGTCCTTGCAAACAGCTGCAATTCTGATTCTTGTCCTCTGGGGAGAAGAAAGTTTTCATGTGTTTACAGCTGTCTGCTGTAAAGCTTCTCATTATGAAGCTGTCCAGATGGTAGATTTTTCATGGACTAAAAATTAAAAAATATAAAGAAGTCTGATTAATCATAAAGGATAGCGGCCCAAGCATCCCTGAAAACTACTACTGCTCATGGAATTCAGTGAAGTTGTATCTGTTATTCAGATCAGGACACTGTTCTTGAAATTCTCAGGTGGGGATTTTTTGGAATATTGTAATGTCTTGATATTAGGGACTAATTTTTCAAAAAAGGTCAAGTCTCAGGGACCTAGCTGATGCAATTGATTTCAGAACAGTCCCTTTTTCCAGCCATTTCCATGCTGATCTGAGTATTTGATTATGAAAATGTTATCCTGGTTAAGAGACTAACGAGAAGAGCACAGGTAGCAGGTTCTGCAGAGGAGATGATGTCTAAACTATGTGTACTCAGTGTAGTAGAGGACAGTGGGATGTAAACCAGAGTTATGTGCACTGAGATTGAACCACCTGAGGCACACCTCCACTGTAGCTCCGTGCTGCCTTGGCATGTGTGGCACAGCTTCAAAATTGCAGTGCAGATCCAGCTTTTGCTAAGTGAAATAATTTATTCTGGCAAAGCTCCAGGGAGCAATTTAATCAAGCCGTGGTGCATGCAATTAGTCCTGAAATCCATATGTTGACACTTAAGTTGCAGTAGTAGCCAGGTTTTTTCACTGTGAAAACTGGTGGGTTTTGCAGATACCTTTGAAGATAAGTCTGGATGTTCTACATCTGCAAACCAAAACAGCCACTTCGCACAGCTTGCTGTGAATAACGTGTGTCGACAGAGTCAGCATTCAGCGTGATGGGAAGCCTTTATTTGCCCTACACTGCTGGACTTATTAGTGCAGCCACTGTCCTGTGGTAAAATGTCCAGTCCCCAGGCAAACCTGGCTCTCACTCAGCTGCTGGGATGGGGGGTGATTTGTTGCCCAACTGAGCATGGCAGTAAGTCCAGTGCCAGCCACAACCCTCCGTAGGGATGTACTGCACCAGCAAATCCTGCAAACGGAGTGGCTGCGGCAGTGCCAGGGGAGACCAGTGTCCCTCTCCCAGCACTGGAGCCACATCTGCCACTTCTGCTTCTCTGAGCTGCAGGGACAGGATAAATGCTTGTGGGAAATTGCCAATCTTGTTTAAAACACTGAAAATGGCTCCATAATAACAACCTGCAAGGAGCCATGAATTAGATACAGCTCAAACACATGAACCTGGTTTCTTAGTGTATTGTAGCCATTCAAGAGTCCTGCTGGTAAATGGGGACAGATAGGTAACACCTCTATGTCTCAGTGACCTTGATCTGTCCTATGATTTATTGAATCTCATGGAACATTTTGCTTAACATTGGTAGACTTTTTTTCTTTTTTTTTCCTGGCAGTAGGATTTATTCTGATGTTTTTGTTAAAATTTCCTTTCTTAATGGCCCAGAGACTGTTCCATGGATTTTTTGAATGTGTATGGGGCTGCAAAATGCAGGAAACATTTTGGAGAAAAGAAGAAAAGATAAATTTCAAAAGTTCTAGAATAGATAGGGTTTCTTCACCATAACACACAAGCGTGTATCACATATTTGTAGGACAGAGGAGGCCCCTTGTTAGATGACAGTGCTCTCTGCCCTTCTGAAATTTAACCATGCGAGAATCTCATGGCACTTAACATGGCTTAATGAATCTAATTTCACAGAGCTCCTTTGAGACAGGCAAGAGCTGCTCTGAACAGACAATAAATTAGGCTGTGGAGCAGAACAGGATTGAAGTAAAGGAGTCTTGTCTCTATTGAGAAACTAGGCAAATTTCTGTCTCTCTGAGCTGCAATCTCTCCTAATGGAGATTCTGTTGCTGCATTTGGACTCCTGAGAAAGCCTTTCTATTTCTGGGAATAAGTTGCTAGTCCAGATTCCCAGAGCAAGACCATGGCAAAGCCATGTCCCAAGTTTTCCTAATTTCTAGATCATTGCTATAACACAGGGCCTGAACTCTTGCTTTGAAGGAACATGCACTGCAACCAGTGTACGTTGTATCCCATTCCTAAATGTTGGTAATCTACCTTGTGGGCTTTTTGTTATTATTTGGGCAGTTGGAAGTCAAACTGCACCTAAAGCATTCATTCCAATATATAATACATGGGTTTTTTTCTTTCTTAAATCTAAAAATGTAGCAAAATTTTGGCAGAAAGTGCTATTTTAGAAAGGCAGGAAAGAAACACTGGTTGTGAATGGGCTGGGACGTGGATGTGTGATAGGTGGCAGGCATAAACATGATGTAAAGACTAAATGAGGCACCTCTCTAGTCAACAGTCTCCACTGGCCTGTGCAGTCTCCCCATGGTCTCAGCTCCTGGGAAGTACATTTTCTCTCACGTTAAAGTCTCCATTTTTTCAATTCATAACTACTTTCTTCTATCCTCTGGTCCCGCATCATGTTGATAAAGACATTTACTTTGTGTTCCTGAGAACAAACCTGTACATACCGAAAAGCTGGTTTTAGGTTAATACCAAACCTTCTCTTCTCCAGACTAAACATGTGCAGTTCCCTCAATTTCATCTTGTAGGGTTTGTGCTCCAGACTCTCCTCCCCATGATTATGTTCTTATTTATTGAATCGTCCTTTTACCAAGGGACCCAAAGTTGAACATAATATTCTACATGTGGTCCAATGAGAATAGAATAAATAGAAATATTTATTTCCATCTGTGTACTGGCCATGTTTCTGCAGATACAGCCCAGCAGGCTGAGAGCCTACTGAGCTGCCAGACTGTATCACTGGCAATAAATATGAGCAATGCTTAAAAGCTGGGCTCCATCATAATTTTCCCTGTTCTCTTAGGATTTAGTAGGGTCCTACCTAGGGACAGTACGACCCAGAGTGACTCAGTCTGGACACTTCTGACATACTCATATAGTTTGGGAGTATTCGGGAAGAGGAGAGCTCAGTGATGCAAATGCAGCTGCTCAGCTTGGACCCAAGAAAAAAATTCACTCCAAGCTAATATGTTTTCAAAGGGAAATTAGGACCTTAAGGGCCTCACTGCTTTCAGAACTGAAAAACCTGTATCAGCCTGGAACATCATCTCTCTCTAGCCTGTTTTAAAACTATGGGTGCCATCTCTGGGATATTATAACTGAAGGATATTTTATTGAAGGCAGTGACTGCACAGGGGCTGTGTCATGACCTGCAGCAGAAAGCACCAATTTGGCTTCAGCAGGACTTCAAGCACTGACCCCAGAAGGTCACTGGGAATGCCAATATCCCAGTTTTTAAACTGGGATATTAAAGGTCAGTTGTAAGGAACTCAATTAGATGTAGTGAGGTTATTTAGGAGTCCCAGCCTGGCTTGTTCTCCTATGGAATCTTCTGGTGCATTGCAGGACTGAAGCAGTGGTTTCCACCAGCTTTCTCACTCTTTGGTATTAAGAGGGCTGTTTCCTTGTTTGTAAGTAATGTTCCTTAACCAAATCCCTTCCAAACAGAAACTCAAGAAAAAATAATTCATTATCAAACAAATAAAAATGTCTGACATTTTTTGTTAGTGGGGAGAGGGCTGAAGGGAACATTATTTTGCTCTTCTACTGAAAATTCAGGCAATGAGGCTGGGAAAAATATAGATAAATATTTACAGCAGACTCAGTAGCTGTCACACAGAGAGAAGCAGTGTTTGAATGGTGAAATAACTTCATCTGCAAAATGAACATCAGAAATAAGGAATACTGTCAGAGTAACAGCTAGGATTTCTGCAAAGGACCTGGGAATTTCTTTTTATATTTGTGTCCATCTGTGCAATAAAAAGTAAACCATGGAGGGCATCCAGAGAAATGCTGTGCCTTGAAGGAACTGTTTGGAAATATTTTTTTTTTTCCTGCAGGGGATGGGACAGTGAGCTGTCACAAATGCACTCTGCCTCCATACAGCATTACTGTTGAAGCGAAGTAAGCTGAGCACTAAAGTTGAAAAGAGACCTCTGCAGAAGACCTTGCTTTGCATGAGGAGTGCAACTCTTCTCTGAGACTTCATAAACCTGCCTGTGAGTGACTCATGTCACATATACACGTGATCAGAAAAGGTACTAAAACTGCGGCTGGTGGTTCTAAAGAAACATGGAATTGCTTCTGGACTTAGAAGAGTTATCAGTGGTAAATATGGTTATTTGAGACTCATTTACTGATGAGTAAGTCTAGTCAGAAGAAGTAGAATGAGTGTAGGTGATGTCCAGGTGACCCTAGCTAGTTCTTATTTTTGGCCACTTCCTCTTGCAGTTACATCCTTTCCCACTTGGAACAGTTTATTGTTCCCTACAACTCGGTGAAAGGAGACTGTAACCTGGTGGGGGTTGGTCTCTTCTCCCATGTAACAAGTGATAGGAAAAAAGGAAAGGGTCTCAAGTTGAGCCAGGGGAGGTTTAGATTAGATACTAAGAAAAAATTCTTCACTGAAATGGTTGTCGGGCATTGGAACAGGCTGCCCAGGGAGGTGATGGATTCATCAGCTCTGGAAGTGTTCAAAAAACATGTAGATGTGGCACTTGGGGAGATGGTTAAGTGGTGGACTTGGTAGTGCTGGGTTAAAGGTCCCACTCGACGATCTCAGAGGTCTTTTCCAACCTTAATGATTCTATGATTCTCTCATTGTATGGTAGAGCTCCCACCTTCTCACCTGTGATCTTAGTGGTTACTTATCCATCCCTCTAAAGTCATAATTTCCCCTTAACAAAAGGAGAAAATGCAACACACTGAAAAAACCCCAAAAATATCCCAAACCCAAATCAAAAAGACTGCAAAGGAATCAGTTACTGTGGGATTTTCAGAGAAGCCAGAGGGAGGTACCCACATTCCTTTGAAATCTCTAGGAAAGAAATATCCAATGTTCTTTGGACAGTTTGAAAATCTCAGCCTAGTGGCTGTTCAGTTTCTGAAAGTGGAATAGAAATAAAGAGAGGAACAAACAGCAAGGATCTGGCTGAGAGGTAGTGGAGAGAGGGGAAGAACAGAGATAAAAGAGGGAGAGAGCTTAAAGGAGACACATGGAAGCTGGCAAGTGCACGTGTAGCTTAAACGCTGGTGGTAGGTGGTCCATCTCACAGAATAGATTTTTTAATAAGGATCTGGTTTACTTTTACAAGCACAAAATCACCAGAGGCTGTCATTGCACAGCACAAATGGTATGTGTGGCCTGGCAAACCTCTGCAACCCCCTGCACATTTCTCCTGCCCACATCCCTGTGGGGTCCATGCATAGTGGGGCAGAGCCCCGTATGTTATATTTTGTTTCTTTTTTGCATTTGGTTCATTTAAGGATTTTACACTATTTTCAGTGGTGATAGAAGTCAGAAACTGTTGTTAAGACTCCGGTTGAAAGATGGTTTATCCTTGGAGGAAGGAAATGGAGGTGATTAGCTTTCAGGCTCCACAAGCCCTTGGCAGACTTTTGTGGCTAAGGAGAAATGACAGCCAGGAAAAGACTGCCAGTAAATGAGTACATATTCTGAATTTCATGCCAGATGGTCACTCACTTAGGAGTGGCTTTAGCTTTTGTGATAGCAGTAATGCACCATTAAACCTTCTCCAGTGGTTTTGTTACAGTTTGCTTGAGAGACAGCAAGGAACTGAAGAGAAGACAGCAGGGCACTGGTTTCTGTTCTGCCATTTTTTCTGGATGAGGCTCTAACTTGCAAATAACTGTCATGGTAGTGATCTGGAGGTCTTGTGGGTTGACAGCATTAAAAATCTTTACATCCATAGGAATATAGTACACATAGAAATTAAAAACCCAGCCCACCTAAAGGAATGTCTTCATTTTTCTAAGAGCTGACTGCAGGGAATGGACCCTAGTCTTCATTTTCAGAAGATGAATCCAGTTTTCAGAAATAGGAAAGAACAAATCCAGCACTTGAGTAATTGTATTCCTGCTTCCACATGCAAATTCCTGACAAGAGCTGACCTAAGTATGTTAAACATAGAATTGGGATTGGCTATTCAGGCGCTCCTCTGCAAATGAATGTTGCCTTTTTATCTTATAATTTTAAATGTGTCGATCTCTCCAAGGAAAAGGCGTTTGAAATTTCTGTTGTGAACTAAGAAAGAGTGGATAACCTGGCTCAGACGAAAAGCCATGACCCCAAAAGAAGACCCTCCAAATTTTGAATTCTTCACCTCCTCATGCTAGACTCAAGTCAGAATATTATTTCATGAAAACAGGTTTGTTTTTTCTTTTTAAACATGAGCTTTTCCATTGACTAAGAATCCTGGCTTGAGTTTTGAAAGATCAAATGCTGTGCAGATTGGGCTCACTGCTAATTTAAACACAACATCTAAAAACTAATTATCCAGATCATCATTAAGGATAATAGCCTAGTCTGACCAGAAAACAATTAAGCATTCTGCATTCTCTTGTTGTTTTTAGTCTCTGCAGAAAGTGCCTATCACATATACTGACTCAGTGGGGAAGGTGTTCATTGCTGATTTACCAGCAAAATCTTTTTTTCCTTAGTGGAAGGGTAATGAAAGAAATACAAATCTGACAGCAGGAGCATCATGAAGTGATTTGGCAGACAGCTGTCCAGACAAAAAAAGCAGGAGAGGGAGGGTGAAGGGAGAGGAAGAAAAAATATTGAAATATAAAGACAAATTCACAGGAGAGGAAAAAAAAAAGGCAGAAATAATTTTTGTCTGAATAACTCAGCATGTTTTATTTTAAGGCTAAGAAACTGCACTGTGGACTTTATGGTGTTTACAGCTCTCAGAAAAGGAAAAATGCTTGCCAGGGCTACATCTGGAAGCATGCAGCACCCTGAATGCTGCTTGAAAACACAGGGAACTGGGGTGCTGAGCCTTGCACACATATGCCTGGTGAAATATTTTGACTTTCAGCACTGGTATGGTTCCAGTTGTTACTGGAGCTACTCTGTACAGGTGACTGACTCTGAAATTGGGTAGTCTCTTCTCGCATGGCACCAAAATGCTTGTCTTTAATGCTTCAAAGTCCTTACAATTCCAGGCTTTAGTCTGCAATGTCTATTATTCTTGACAGGGATTTTCTTTTGAAACAGAACTTGTGACTGGCTATCTTAACAGGATGGGCAACAGGAGTGAATGGCTTAATTATGTCTTTTCTAGGACTTCATTACATCTTTTACAGGTGGTGTGAAATCTAGAGGAAAGCTAGAAAAGAGAGACTGAAGGAAGGCCAACACAATCTATGTCAAGAGAAAATAAACAACTGAATACTTTTTTCTAGCTGGAAAATGCTAGATGACAAGTCAAATGATTTGTGAAACTATTTTTCCGAAGAACTGTGTTAAGAAAGATCTTATGTTTGAAAAACTATTGACAACTCTAGGGAAGATCATAGAATAATATTAACTAAAAGTATTGGTTCATCATCCTCCATAGGTTTTGCAAACTGGATGACATATGGATTTGCATACAGCTATATTGCCATTTTTTACATGTACTGGATGAGAAAGTCTCTAATCAGGACTTCCAATTTCCGTTGGACAGCTGCTCCAAACCCAAGATTTTGCAATATGAAACATTTGTATACCCTCTCTTACGTATATTCGATGTGTGCTGCATCCAATCTACTGCCTCAGACACGGATTTAGCCTTAGGTCAATGATCACCAGAGACTGGCTTCAAAGGGACAGGCTGACAGATGCTGTGCAAGAGGCCACAGACTGCTCTAGAAGTGTGACCGGAATCCCTCTGGATTTCTGGGAGGGAGTGAAATACCTGTACCACTTCCTCTGCTCTAACCACTTTTATAGATATGTCTTTCAGGCTACCTCATATCTTCATGTCCTTTGGACACACCTGAATTTAGGGTGGACTAAGAAACACACTGACCACAAACCAAAGGTACAGCAAAAAGACTGTCAGCCCTCCACCAGTGGGATAGGGCAGTCATATGATGCTTCAAAATATTTTGCCAGCCTTCAGACAGTTGTAGCTCTGAGAACTGCTGAACCAGAGGAGGTACTTTACAGAATTGCTTCTTTTTGTTTCTAGTCACTTCTGGGACTCATTTAGCTTTTAGCATCTACAACAACCTACCATTTGCTGGTTTCATTTGATGTACTCTTTTGTCTGATTGGAAGAGACAATGAATAATGATTTCCTTAACAGTTTGTGCTGCCCAAGGTTCTGTAGCTATTATTTTTCCCCTTCAGATGTCTCTTTTTCAGCCTGAAACTTACTTGCTTTTTGTTCTCCAAGTGATCAGACCCACATAACTGATGAAGGATACATTCCTGCTCTGCTAGCTGGTCCACAGTGGACAAAACCACTCCTACTAAAGAAATGGCTGAGGTTCTGCTCTGCAGAAACTATTCTCCTGTGGTGTGGGTAAGGATTTGCCCTTATATTCCCTACTATGAATACACAGATGAGTTATACACTGGAAGAGAAAAAGAGATAAAATGTAATTTCTTTAAATTCTTCTGTGCTCATGCATGTCCTATGGGATCTGACCATGCTCCCAACTGATGAGATTTAATGCCTTCACAAGAGAAGCAACCAGTTCCCCAGTGTAATTCTGATTGAAAAGAACACTGGATGAACTCTTGGCCTATTTATGAAACAGGCAAATGAGGTTCTGTGGACTTTCTGTCACTGCTAGCATAGTCTGCAATACAAAATAACTCTTATTGCTGTTGACACTGGTGCAGTGATTAAGGCCTCTGCTCAGTCTGAAAAAGCATCCTACATTGAGTCTCTGAAAAAACTTCCTGCACTGTCAAGACTTGATGCCTTTGGAAACCTGCAGCTGACCATGAAGAAATAAGAGATGCAGGGTCTTAGTCTATGTCAGTCTGGGCTTAAGACACCACTCACTTGTGATTATGAGTCATGTGGACTGGCTTGTTTTATTTGACCCAAAATAACTGGATCACAGAATCACAGAATCATTTAGGTTGGAAAATATCTTCAAGATCACCGAGTCCAACCTTTGACCAATCCCAGCCATGTCAGCCAGACCACAGCACTGAGTGCCACATCCAGTCATTTCTTTAATATGTCCAGGGATGATGACTCCACCACCTCCCTTCCTGGGGAGTCCATTCCAATGCTTAACAACCCTTTCTGTGAAGAAATTCCTCTTGATGTCCAACCTGAACCTCACTTAGCACAGCTTAAAGCCATTTTCTCTCAGCCTTTCACTGGTTGCTGGGGAGAAGAGGCTTCCCCTCATCTGGCTACAACCTCCTTTCAGGTATTTGTAGCTATATGGCCTCCTCTTCTCCAGGCTAAACACCCCCAGCTCCTTCAGGAGGAGTCCTTCATAGGACTTTCTCTGTAGACTCTTCACCATCTCCATTGCCCTTCTCTGGACATGCTCCAGCACCTCAATGTTGCAGTGAGGGGCCCAGAACTGGGCACAGGATTTGAGGTGTGGCCTCACCAGTGCCCAGTACAGAGGTCACTGCCCTGGTCCTGCTGACCACACTATTGCTGATATAAGCCAGGATTCCATTGGTTTCTTGACCATCTGGGCACCTGGCTCATGTTCAGCCACTGTCAACCAGCACCTCCAGGTCCACTTCCCCTGGGACATGTTCCAGCCACTCTTCCTCCAGCCTGTTGCACTGCAGGGGGTTGTCGTGACCCAAGTGCAGGACCTGTACTTGGCCTTATTGAACCTCATACCATTGACCCCAGTCCATTGATTCAGGCTGTCCAGATTCCTGTGCAGAGTCTTCCTACTCTCCAGCAGATCAGCACTCTCGCCTAACTTAGTGTCATCTGCAAACTGACTGAGGCTACACTTGATCGCCTGATCCAGGTCATTGATATTAAACAGGTCAGACCCCAATACTGAGCCTTGGGGAATCCCACTAGTGACTGGAAGTAAGATAAGGATTTATTTTTTTTATTTTAAATGTCTGGTGTTAAAATGAAAAATGTTATGCACACGCAGCATGGCAGGAACACATATTCAGACACATTGGTGGTATCAGTTATGATTGATGTGAAAGCAGAGATCTGCGCTCAGAGTTGTAGAAGTGTCATAAAATGCAAAGTTCAAAATAAATACTAAGATTTTTGGAAACCTCAGAGGCCCTCAGCATACACCATAACTAGAGGAAGTGGACAGCTGCCAGAGGTTTGAACTACAAGTGTTTTAAAGAGTGACTCAAACTAATGTGAATTCAGTAAAAATCATACGCCAGATTGACCCCTAGGGTACAGTGACCAAGCTAAGACTTGCTTTATTGGAAAACTTACATAAGCAGTGGTTCTCTCACTGGAATTGCAGATGAACGACTCTCACCTGGGGGGGCTGCTGTGACTTACCTGTATGGAGACGCTGCTGTAGGAACCGCCTATGACTCCTGCAATGAGCAGTGGCAAATTCTCTTGGATGGCATACGAGCCGTCAGGGCACATGTACTCTGTTTCATCCACTTTAGTCAAAGATGCCCTGACAAACTCCAAAGACTGTTCTAAGGCATATGTATCCCTGGAACACGTGTCCAAGATGTGAACTCCAAGCTTAATTCCTGGCAGCAAGTAGTTGTCTTTGTTGATTTCATCAATAGCAAACAGCATGGCCTCCAAGCGCTGGATGCCTCGGTCTTCATTGATTCTCCCACATTCTTCTATCCCAGTGCCTTTTTCCTTGATTGGGAATAAGCCTCCTAAGACCAGGTCTCCTTCTATCTTAATTTCCTTCCTGACAAAGCTGTGGTCACTTAGGGAAAGGAAAATTCCTTTGGAAAATAAAGCTAGCGCAAGCACTTGGAGTCTGGTGAACATCTTCATTGGTCCTGTTTTAGCAGCTCTAAGAAACACTGGTGGGAGCAAAAGCACTCTTCAGTCCTTCTGATCCATTGCCAGATACGAAGTGCTGTCCCACAAGCCAGTGAAGAGCAAGCCAACAAGTCTTTCCACTGGACCTCTAAAGAAGAGATGGGAAGAATTAGAAAAGGCAAAAGGAGACAAAAAGATGTGAGATGCCTTAATCACACAACCATCCCTCCTTAAGAAAAACAAGACTTTTTTCCAAGAAAATTAAGGTAAGTAGATAAATAAGTAAGGGAGACATGAAAGAGGAAAATAAGAGACATGACAAGAAGGAGTCTCGTGTTTCATGCTTGCTCAGGGCATGAAGATGCTTGCAGCTGGACTTTCTTTAATGTTAATCACAGTTTGGTGCTCGGATCAAAGGGAGAACACAGCAGTGATGTGTGTACTTAAGATGATTTTACTCTCACTAAGGTCAGGACAGTTTGCAAATGACCTGAAAAGGAGAGAAATCAAACCTCCAAGTGAAGATCACCTTGTAACAATTCTGTAAATAAATACACATACACAAAATCTGTTTATGAAACATAAATGTCCATAGACTCCTTGTCAATGTATCTTCAAATTTATCAAAGTGGCTGCCTTGATCTCCCAATCCTGAAATAAACTATGTGGCAATAGTTAAACAGAACACTTTAATAATTTATTTCTGTACTTACCTTTTCCTTAACAGAGTATATACTACTAGAGTTGCAGGGTTATTTATAATTTAGAAACACTTAGCACAAAGAAATTGAAATAAGCAACAATTAAGATTTAACACTGAATAATGAATGAACATGCTTATTGCAAGGCAGTTGTTTATCCTAGTACAATTTCAATGTTGCTGTACCAAATTGTATGAAATTATAGCTTTTTATTCATATTTATTCCAACATTGTTCTCTCATAAATCATTAATGGGTCAGATTCACTGTTAAAGGTCTCTCTCTGCTATCCTAATAGTCTGAGCTGCAGACTGTCTCAGCAGAACTTTCCATTCAGAAATGTCAATAGAAAAAAGGCTTCCTCATCCCTAAATGATCTCTAAGTAAGCTAGTTTGTTTATCACCTGTGGTTTATTAAACAGGTCCAGAAAATATATTTTCTGGTAATGTTAAGTGAAGTAATGATGCTGAATGTATTCAGCAGTACTTTCTGTATCAGACTTAGTACTCTAGTTTACCAAACATTATTCACATGTATACAGGGCATATAAAATAGTGGTACTATCCCATTAGAAATCATTATTAGACAAAAAGGTGACATTTGTCACATAAATGGCTGTGTGGTTAATAATTCAGTTGTGTTGACTTCCATTGTTTTCATCACTAATCCACCGTTTGGACAAAAGCAGGACTTGGGATATTTTTTAATGCAACATCCATTTTATTTACCACTGTTGCTCCTGTTGCCACTGTATCTCAGCAAACATTTGTCCTTACAACATTGGCAAAATATTAGTTTTCCCTGTCTTACATGTGGACGAAAAAGAGGTACAGAAAGATGAAATAAAATTCTCAGAAGATTCTAAATTCAGATTTTGATTTGCTCGGCACTCACAATCACTATCAAACATTGGAAAGGTCAACTGTGCCCTGAACCCCCTGGTTCCAACTGAGGCACTGATTCTAAAAAACTTCCTAAACAAGTTCTTCCAAGCTTGTTCCTGAGTGATTTAGCTAAGGTCATCAGCACAACCAAGAATCAAACTTTGATCTTTTCCAGTGCTCCTCTGATACCTTAATCATAAACCTTCTGG
This sequence comes from Corvus kubaryi, assembly GCF_017639235.1. Taxonomy (NCBI): domain Eukaryota; kingdom Metazoa; phylum Chordata; class Aves; order Passeriformes; family Corvidae; genus Corvus; species Corvus kubaryi. The sequence goes on from NW_024580669.1 coordinate 6,012,653, forward strand.
CTTTTACATGAGTCTTTTATAAGGTCATATTAAAACAATCTGCTTTCAACAGCCCTTCAACACGACCAAGAACAACTGAGTTACCCAAAGAAAAGGCTTTAAAATGTGGCTCTCTATAAGGTTTTTTAAAACTGTCCTGGGACATACCTAGAGCTACAGTGGATTTCCCTCAACAGCAGGGAGGATGTTCTCATCTCCCTGACTCTTTCATAGGTGCTGGTTTCTGTAAATGGCATTGCCTTTCACCTTGCATCTCCTCCGTGTCTCAGGAATCTGTGTGTCTCTGATACATCAGCAAGAAAGGACAGAAAGGTACTGAAAATTATTTCAACACTGCACATGGACAACTGATTTCCCCAGCGAAGAATGCAAAGGATTTCTATGTTCTGTCACTTAAGCTTGTTAAGTGGTACTGCTGAGGGAAACCGGAATCAGTGATGGCACAGCAAGGGATCAGTCCCTGCAGAAGTCACGGGGCGATCAGAGGAAGTGAGGGTTGGGAACAGGCATGACCATTACGCTGTTTCTTCCTTGCCACTTTGTGTTGACAACACTGGTCAAGTTGTTGAAGGTGTCTAGGGATATGAAAGGAGGAGGTGCTGGGAACCCCATTTGGGTTGGAGAACACAGATGACTCATCCCCACAATCCTGCTCTATCTGGGGACACTGCTTGGTAAGGGGTGTCCATGGGTGGGGGCCACCCACTCATGCCAATTGTTTTACCCTCCCCAGGGCAATGCCTGTGAAGTCTTGAGCTTGTCACAGGGGCTTTGAGACTGCAGGGAGACACCATGGATGCAGAGTCCTGCTCCCCAGGAAAAACATCCTATTTTATGTGTTCAAATGCTCTCTTCATAAATGGAAGACAGTAAACAAAAACAGAGCTTAAGGTATCAAACAGGGCTTTTCTCCTTCATCAGACTGTGCATTGCTGCCTGTGTAGTGGCATTGCAACGTCCTGCTGAGGACCAGGGATGCTGAGCAGAGGGTGGGAGTGAAGCCATTAATGCATAGGGTGATTTGTCAGGGGAGGTTTCCCTTCCAGGCTGTGAGGGATGGATGCCTCCAGGGTTTCTCAGCAGTGGGACTCCTGAGGGAAGCTGTGAGACAGATTTGGGTGGTCAGTGAGCAGTGTCACTATGGTGACACTGAACAGACATCTTGGTATGGTGAAGACTATTTTAAAGCAGATCACAGAGATGGGCTTGCAGCTCAGTTCCTCTCCTGTTGTCTCTGGTGTGCACCCCCCACATGCTTTCTCTGCAGCTTGCGTAACTCAGGACTATATATACAAACATTTCATACCTATTCCAGGCTGATACAGCCCATATTCTTCCTCTCAAACATGGTGAAGATACCACTGATCATATCCTTCCTGAAGTGATTTCACTATATTGACCACTCCAATTGGCTTTTGCAGTACCATCTTCTACTAAAAGCATGTTTCTGGGGTATTTCAAAAAGAAGTCTGTGCTGATCAAGCAGAAGTTCTTTTATATTTTGTTTATATTTAAAGTTTTAACATCAGCTACAGGCACGGTTGTGTTGTTCTAGGTGTTAGTACTTAGTACTGTTAGTACTTAAAATATGTACATTCCTGCCCTATAGCCCTTGGATCCCTGGTGGAAATAGAAGTAGAGTCTGGGTGTAGAAGCAATGTAAATATCAACATGAAAAATAAACAGGCTGAAGGAGAAAAGTTTCCATGTCTGCATCAGAGGGTTTCTGCCAGCTTTGCTCTATCTGAACTTTAGCCAGAAACACACAGCTTGTGAAAAATCTTCAGTTGGCACTCCAGAGCCCCTTGTCTTTCCACCACCAAAAGTCCACAGGGGGAAGCTACACCTGCCCTTGGGGGATACTGTCAGCACTTCCCTTAGTGAAAGTAACTCACTTGTGTACAATAGCAGCCGTGCTGCTCTCATTGAAAATCTACTTGCCCATAGGTCTGAATCATCAGTTTTGGTGGATTATTTATCTGTCTGTGAAAAGTTGATTGCACAAATTTACTGTTTCTTGGTGTAAGTTTGCTTATTTAGTAAGGATGGACACATCCTTGCTTCTATGAAAGCAACTAAAATGAGAAAGAATGTCTGGGGTTTCTGTGTTCATTATCCCACTGATATCATCTCCAAAACTAAATCTGTCTTTCAGGGCTATATTCACATGGCAGCTCTGGTCCTCTGCAGGCCTTCTCTCTGCAGCTCACGGAGTAGGTCTACTCGTGCTGTTGGTTTAGAGATGAATTCTTATCAGACTAAGCATTTTCAGTCTGTTTTTCTATAGGTGTCAAACTCCAAAGAGAATTGCAGTTGAATCTTTCATTTAGCCAAATGACTTATAAATTGAACCTCATTGCTCATACATCAATGACAATTTTGTTCATGCCCTCCATCATACCAGTACCAATGCTTGGCAATCCAGCACCCAGCAGCCATGCATTTTCTAGTTTTCCAGTTATAAGGATGGAATGGGAAGCCTTAATGACACTGAGGCACTTCAGACTGCCTAGCTATTTTTCAACACCATTAACTAATGAATGGGACAATCTACATGACTGGGCTAAAACTCTGGAGAGGTTTCCTCTCTTCCCTACCATGTACTATATCCTAAATTTCCCACATTTGTTCCCCTTCACAGTGTTTTGCAGGGCTCATCTCTTTATGCAGCTTCCTGACAAAGAAGAGCTGACATGGGTGCCGGGGAAGATTATGTATAGCTTTGTTGTGGGTGGCTCCCCCTTGGCAGTTGAGGATTTATACTGCATTATTCAGAACTATAATGTGTTACTGTGGTGCCTGGAGCCATATGTCAGCTCGGTATCACCTGCTGTCCTTTGTAAACTTTCTTTGGAGGAGAACCATGCTCAGTGTAAGGTCACAGAGGAGGTTCCCACCACACCTGTGCTCTTGTGGCATTTTACAAATACTGAAGCTAATAGTTTCATCAATAGATTTTTCTCAAAGGTCACCCATCAGAGAAGTATCTTTCCCCAAGCCCTTGCTGTGCCCTCCAGATTTCATCTTAGGGAAGCGAATTTCTAAAACAATTCCAATTTCATCTCAAAATTCTGGTGCATCTTTCAAGACTGACACAAGAAGCTGAATGCAAAGATTTCTTTCTCTCAGAGATCATGGAGAACTTGCACAGTAGCATAGATCATCCAACACATTCATCACATTTATATGTGCCCTAGCAGAACTTGACCTTAATGCCTGATGAGAACTACACTGAAATATAGCATGTGTTATTTAATCAGAAAGAAAGTGATAGACAAGCTTGAGTCTCCTTGCCAATTATAATTAGAGACGTCGTCACCTCTGGAAGAGAAATATTTGTAAAGTAACCCAAACCTTGCAGTGACAGACCTGTGCCAAGCACACAAATTGCTCACATCCTGATTTTGGCTGGCTGAAATCGGGTAGCTTAAATCAGGACATAAAAGAAAACAAAGAAACAAACAAGCCCGGGAAAAGTCGCAGAAAATGTGGTGAGGTGGAGAAAACAAATAAATTTCTACTATGGAAATGGAGAAGTTCCTTCATGAAATGTTAATCAGTTGCTGACATATAATTTTGCTGAAAATCAATCAAAGTGCTTTAAATTTCAATTGTTTGCTGTTGTATCTCAGATTTTTTTTCTTTCCTTATGAAAAATGACAAAAATGGCTTTCCAAGTAAGTGATTTTGTGAATTTCATTTAATTTTGAAAACACATACAGGAAAAACATTAATTAATGCAATTACCAGCAGCATGAGGCTACAAACCATACAAGTTCATGCCATGCCTACTATACTGTAAAAGAGCTTGAAAAACCCTAAAAATTTATGAGAAATTTCAGTATAAAGACATATAAAGCAAGAGATTATATGTCAGTGTAGAAGTAAATCACCAGTCCTAAAATAAAAACTTATATTCTGTTACTTTAGAACAAGAAGAGAAATTCAGAACACTGTGTTACTGTTTGTACTGTGTGAGCATCAACATCTGATGCTTTATGTTTTCTACAATGTCAACATACAGCAGATGCCCAGCCCTCTCCTCAGAGATCTATGATATCCTGTTTCAGAAAAAAAAATTAAAATATTAATCAGGCAGGAAAACAGATGTCTCTTGCGTATTACTCTTTAAGTTTCCAGATATTAGATAACTAAATTTTAGATTAGAACTAGATGTATTAATTTAGCCTGGTGGGGAACAAGGAGCTCCTGAAGATCACCGGACCTTAATATGGTGTGGAAATATGGGTCTTTGTTACTTGTTAAAACACATGAGAGCATTTGGCACCGGCTCAGTCCTTCCAAAGTGAGCTCGGTCTCAGGAGAGGGAGTTACAGTGAGCAGACCACCAGAGGCAGAGCTCTGGGTGAGGCCAGGCAGGCTCCCAACTCGTTAGGGTTTCTCCCTGCTCTGACAGTAAGTATGTCCAAGTGCACTGAGAAGTCCAGCTGTGAGCCCGAGGCTTTGTGCCATCTGGACAGTTTGTGGTGTAATGATCTTGATGTAATGCAGGGTAAGACCTTTGAAAGTCCCACCATCTTTCCTTCTGTCTTCTTTGGATTGAGCTGAATCTTACTGCTTTTTGTCCATCTGCTTATTTCTTCCAGGCATTGGTGACAGCTGAAAGCCCACCAGCAGTGACTGCAATGAACAGGCAAGTGCTGTGTGCTTATTGATTGTATGGTAGTTGACTTTAGTCTCAGCCTTCACGTGTGGTCCCATAAAGACATGGAAAAGGAAAAATGGGAGTATAAAGCCTTCGGGGACAAAGGAACAGCTGGCTTCTGTGACCTGTGGATGTCACAGCAATTATTCCTGCTTAGGTGGTGTGGGAACACCAGCACCAGGCTAAGGTCAGCAGTGTCAAATGTTGGGTGAGAGAGGTGATGGCATAAGTGTGGGGTAGTCTTGCTCAAAGTAAACCATGATGTTTTCAGTGTCATGTCCTGGGATGAAATATTTAGCTAAGAGAAGCTTTAAAACTTGTGCTTAATGCAAGTGAGGCTTAACTAAGTGAAGTTAACACCATCCAAAGCACAGCCCCCTAAGGAGTATCTGTGCATTTAGTCTTTAGACACGTATTTAACCTCTCCCTCTTAATTGATTCTTAAGCATCTATTTTTTTCTGCCCACACAGAGATCATTGCTGCTTTGTGCTCCTAATCACTTCTCAGCTCTCTGCAATGCCTGCAGGGTTTTTCTTGAGGCTGGATCTCCCCGTGAATCTGTGTTCCAGCCGAGGTGCTCTGCCTGGGCATTCTGGGCTCACTCCAGAGTGAGCTGCCAGATTTCAATCTTGCCATTCTGCCAAGATGTTTCCCTCACACTGTGGCAATACAGAAAATATGGCTGAGCCTTTGCATATGTGGAGGGCAGAGAGTCCTTTGTCATTATTGTTTGTGTTGAGGCTCAGTCTGGCTGGCAGCACAGCCAGCCTCAGAGTCACACCAGACTCACAGAGCAGCAGAGTGTGCACCCTTTCTTGTCTCTGTCTGTATATGGGGTGACTTCTGCATGCAATCCTGGCTTAGACCCCAACAGCAGCATTCAAACCTGGCTTGGTGCTGTCCACATTACTGGTTAGGATAGGAGAAACTGAAATAGCAAAGCTGATGACCAGCAGTGGGCAAAGTCCCCTCTGTGGCTGCTTCTCCCCACCGTGATTTAGTGATAAGTCAAATAAAAACCTTACCAGACTGGTGCTCCCATCCCTGTCTGGTCTGAGCTGTATCTCCCAGTTTGCCACAGCAGTACCAAACACTCAGCTGGAAATTTTCCAAGTTAAGATGGCTCTTCCCATTTGCTGATCGAGGCAATATTTCTGCCTCTGACATATTCACTGCAAGCACCTCAGAGCAGGAGCTGCTGCCTTGCCTGTGGCTGTGGAAGGCTGAACTCTTGTCTCATCACCACTGCCGGTTCAGTGATGAGATTCCATATGCCTAACTTGCTCAGTAACATATCGCAACATTTTAGGCACTTTTGACCTCCTCCAGGAGTATCTCCTGCCTATTCTGGTCTAAAAAAGACACTGGGACCCCCCCAAAGGCATGAAATTATTTCCAATGAACATGTAGGTGCTTGCTTTGGGGAGACTGGTTCACCTAGCATTCACAATCTGAGGTCAAGGTAGGTGCCTGATTACACAGACAGGGTTTCACCTACTGGTCCCTTGTTTTGTCGTGCTCCTGGTAACAACACAAAGCATTAGAAAGGAATCAAAACATGGAATGAATGTTCAGGTTTTTAAAGAAAGAACTGTTTAGCAGTGGACTGTAGCTTTTTGATGTTTAGTTGTTTTTCTTTTTTTCTTTTTTGTTTTTTTGAACATAAAAAGATTAAAGATTTAACATCAGTAGCCTCTGTTGAAACGATCCTTCCCTCCTCCACCTCCGTCTACGCCCTCCCCCCCAGAGCCCAGACGGGTAACTCTTCCATCACATGAATGTTACCTCCAGGCTGCAGCATTCAGCCGAGTGTGAAATCACAATTAACGGAGCAAGTGTTTTGTAAGTGAGCAGAGACGGCCACAAATTACATCCTCCTATTAGCTGATTTTAGAACAACACTGTTGAACAGCTTCATGATTACTGGGCTGTGGCGTGTATTAAAAAAACATTAATAAAACATAATTGATTGTGAATTCTGCTTACTGCCTTTATAGTTTTAATCACAAAAGTCTGAGAAGTTTGTTGGAAACAAAAGCTGCCCTCAGCTATTTATGGGAACTGGATTGTACTAAAAATTTTACAGAACTTTATTTGCAGCTGTTGTAAATCAGTAAACTACTGAAGCCTATGGAGTTTTCTGACTGATAGATTGCCTTTGCCTTTTTCTTTTCCAGTCAGCAAAGAAAGGCACAAGACTGACTTACCTCCACCAGCAAGTACCCCTGAAGTGGGAACAATATTCTCGGTCTGTCAGACCTGCCATGCACTAGGCATGTCCTAAGATGCAAGTAATGTCACCAATAGGGAGCAGGAGCTGGTGGCTTCTATTTACTGAGAAACAGGCAAATACAGAGCTATACTTCAAAACCACTCACATTTATGTCTTTCTTTTGGGCCCCGGATTGTTTTCAAAGCTTAAATCATGTATTCTTACAGGAACCTGGAATGTTAATTCTGATTCATGACCCTGTCTGGGCTCATGGAGGGACAAGGTATGTCACAAAAGTTTATGGCTACATTATGAAACTTGGATGCCCTGCTATGAATTTATGGACTTTAAAAAGGCTTCTCACAATCAGTCAAATGTGGGACTTTGAAAGAATTTGAAACCCAGCCAGTGACACAAATGGACTGCTCTTCTTCATCAGGTATCTAAATCTCACTCTCAGGCTGAGAATTCCCAAAACACTTCAGACACTGCCTGAACTTGATCAAGGTGATGCTTAACTCCACACATAAGCCAAATTTAGTCAGAGGAAGATGGACCTCTGCCAAAATCCTCAGGGAAATAGGCTCAGGGAGGTGGGCAGGATCTTGCCCTAGCTGTAACTATTTAAGCAGTTTCCTCACCCCACAGAGAGGTGGCATGAAGTGAGGAATAAACCTTACAAGTTCTGAATCTCTCCTGCTGTGACCACTAAAAATGCTAGTGCTAGGAGTGTTGAAAAATCTTAGAAGTGCATCTAAAATTAGGTAATATAATGCCTGCATTATTTATTGACTTTTTTTCAGCCTGTGCCCTGGAAAATAAACTTGTATAAACAGTGGGAGTAGATTGCTGAAAAGCATTTCCTGTTAAAGAGCTAGCGGCAAGGGTTATTTTCAATGAAAATAAACCAGAGAAAGCAAATTTTTCTTGTTTCTGCAAAGATTTATCTCATGAAGGCAGCAACAGACATGCCTTGTCTTGACCAAGGGAGTGACTTCTACTGCTAAGAAATGAAATGTATGTCAGTTACCACTCAGGCTCATCTCAGTTTAGTACTCAGCTCTTTGCAGAGGCATCCTGGAACAAACAACTCCAACCTGCACCAAGCTTCTCTTCTTCCCATACCACCTGTCCCTCCCTCACACCTGATGTAAACTGCTTGCTTGGCTCCTTTCATGCAGCTCCACAGCAGTGTATGTACAGGCAGACATATATTTTTATGAGAAGAGCCAGAACCTCACACCCCCGACACATTCACTGCATTCTCTCACTCTAAATGGCCATTGCTATGGCAACAACAGCTTAACTCAAAATTTAGAGAGGCATTTAGCACAAATCATGAAAGAAGAGATGCGACACTGGGTAAAGCCATGCATGGTTTCATGGTCCACTGTGGCTCTATTCACCGATTGCTTCAGGACACCCTGGGGACCTTGCCACTTGTAGTCTGTCACCTTCTGCCCAGCATGGTGCAGGAAACAGCTTTCTCTAACACTGGCTTTGTCTTTATTCTTTTCTGTGCTGACAGTAAATGGCTTTTCAGCCATCTGATCGGCCACAGAACTGAATTTGCAGTCCAACCAGCCTGGTCCTCAAAACCTCTGCCAGAATAATTCATGGCCTGGTAGTGTGAGCAGGGAATTCCTTGCTAATGAAGGGAAAGAAAGACACAGGCCCTATTTAGAGTATCTGGAACAGTGCTAGTGTTCTGCATCAGCATATCTGGCGGCAGATGAAGGCCCAGCTGAGTTGTAGGATAAAGCATAGTGCATGTCTGTGACACTTCTCCTTGCAAGGAGCTGCTTTTTGGTGCCAAATCTCAGGCATAGTGACAAAGTAGAGGAAAGACAAGCATGAATAACCTCAACGATTCCTAGTGAATCCATGTCTTTCTAAAACCTGTGCAAACTTTGTCCTGTGTTCTTACTTATGGCCACATTTTATATAAGCCAAGATGAAAGGTCTACAAGGAGAGGGATTTTTTGAAGGGCATGAGAGGGAGTAGATTTACAAAAGATCTAGAGAAGAAATTCTTCGCCATGAGGGTGAAGAGACACTGGAGCAGGTTGCCCACAGCAGTTGTGGACTCCCCATTGCTAGAAGTGTTCAAGGCCAGGTTGGATGGGGCTTGCTAGGGGGGTTGGAACTAAATGGTCTTTAAGGCCTCTTCCAACACAAATCATTCTATGGTTATTCTGTGACGATGATCCTTTGCTTTGGAAAAAGCACAAATTGGCAAACACTATTCAGAGAAAGTTCATGTCTAATTTTAGACATCTAAAGTGAGGTTCCTTCTTTGGGACCCAAAGCTAGGCAGGATGAGCCTAGGTCTTAACTGTGCTCCTTTCATTCCTCACTAGAGCCAGACAAAGGGTTTTGGTCAAGGAAGAGTTAAAAATGCTTTGCATGGATGTTTGCATAGAGGCTTATTATTTCTTGGAAGGTACAGTCCACAGTAAGGATGTACTCCTGCCTCACTCCAGGAGGAGTTAGATCTGATTTATTTTGGGACAATCAGGACTGGATATTCTTTCTGTGTGGCCTGTGTGCCTTCTAATAACAAGCTCTCTTGTTATTACAGTTCTCATTGCAATCTAAGATTAATACTTGTATCCCAAATTTCACCAAGGCCAGCATGAATGAATAACAATCCCATTAAAGAATTCAAGAACTGGCCAAGAGTCACTAGTTGTATTTGTTAACGAAACTGAACCAGAGGTGAGGATTTCATTGCTTTGCTTGTACTTTCTGGCTTTGATCAGGGAGAAACTTCATGTCTGCCAGCATTTCTACTGACCACAGGAAGGCAGAGCCATCCACATGGCAGTGGGCATGCAATGAAAGCCATTTTGTGATAATTGCCTCAAATTCTCCTGTCAAGCAGTGACTGAAAAATGAGAGCTGAGAAACCACAAGACCAGGTGCATAAAAAAAAGTAGGTTAGGAATTGTACATGCCAGATTGTGAACCAGACTGCACTCCCCTCAAGGGCATATTCTTCCAGTTCCACGGCTTGTTTCATGGAGAGGAAGATGATGGAGAAGAACTGTCTCTGGAGATTGTCTCTTTTTCCCGGGGCTGTGGTGTTACTCCACGCGCCAGTGCCATGGCTCTGGGAGGCAAAGGGCCCTACATCACACGTGATGAACTGCAGAGGTATCTTCGAGCAAGGAGAAAATTCAGGAAACAAACAGCAGCCTTGGATGTGGTTCTGCTCCAGCAGTAGCTGAGCAGCAGCTCAGGGCGTTGCTGAGCCTGGGGACAAGTTCTGGGGATCTCACTGAAAGTGCCTGGGAAGAGGGGAATTACACAAGGATAACAAGCATGGAAATGTGAAGGAATTTGAGGGGAAATTTTGAAATTCAGTTTCTAGGGCAGATAGGTTTGACAACATCCTAGACCTTTAAGCTACATGACAACTTGCAGAGAGAAAGAACTTCAGTTCCCTGAGTTTTAAATTGAATGACCTTATGTGCTTTTTAGGACTATCACATTAAGTTTGGCATCAAGCAGTGAAATACCCTCCCTTCATGGCTCAGGCCCAGCTGCCTTTCTCTCAGGAAAGCAAAATCAGCATGGCCAACATCTTCTGCCTCTTCCTATTCCACAGAGGAATGAAAAAATATACATGGAAAACAGGAGAGGCCTGTGAAAGCAGGTGACAATATTTAAAATGGGAAATCCTGTGGCATCTCTCCAATATAAAATGAAGACAACACTTGAGTAACAGCCTACTCTTATCACAGGCTGCATGATTTTAGTACATCCTAGTGGGTTGTAGAAGTGACATCTTCATTTGCAATAAAAAAGTGTCAAAGATTGCCAGTACTCCTGACCAGAGGAATTCTCACTGGTTTAGATAAGCCACTGACTGCTTTGACTGTGCCCTACCTGTAGCTTTCCTGTCTAAAACAAGTCTGCAAGGCCTGACATCAGGGTTTGCTGAATTCAGAGCCAAGCTTTCACTGATGTCAGTCAAACACAGGTTATCCCCAGGTGACATTCGTGTTCCAGTTTGAGTGTTTTCTTTCTGACATAGTATAAGACCAGGGCATTTTATTTTTTCCAAGGCAGATACATTATCTGGCAGTTTCCAGCTGATGTAAGATAGGTTACAATAGTGATACAGCCTATCTATGGAAAGTCTCTTTGCCTGTGGTTTCCTGCAGGGGGGTTTTTTGGTGTTTACTATGTGGCTGAGCTCACTTTTCCGCCTTTCTTTATCAAGGGATTTTAATCTCATTCTTCATTCCTTTATTCAGCCACCTTCCTTTCCTCAAAAGGAAACCTGTAAGAAATTAATGTCTTCAAAGTCTGTATTTTGTACGATTTTGTTGACACTGGCTAGCATTCAGTCTTTATTGGAATTGGCAGTTAATGTAATTGCATAAGCCCTATTTCCTTAGAAAAACAGCCTTCAAAAGATCAGAGCATGCTACAAGAACTCCTCTATCCTTGCAGTGTACCAGGCTCTAACTTTTACACCTCCCCTGTTGTTATGTAAGCCAATAGCACAGCTTTATTCCCAGAACTTGTCAGTTACAGAACGTGATTCATCTAATATACTTTAGACATTACAATAGGATGAAATAAATTGCACACTACTGTATCTGTTTTTCTCCATGGACAGTGACCAGGGACTGTAGAACTGGACAAAGGAATTTTCTGCTTGGAGTGGACTCTTCAGACTCTCATTTAGTCAGTGAGGCCAACATGGCCAAAAGTTGTTGGCATGCAACTCATTTCACAGAATCACAGAAGCAGTCAGGCTAGAAGGGACCACAGTGGATCATCTGGTCCAAGCTCCCTGCTCAAGCAGGGTTATCCCAGAGCACATGGCACAGGATTGCATCCAGATGCTTCTTGACTATCTCCAGTGAGGGAGACTCCACACCCTCTCTGGGAAACCTGTTCCAGTGCATGGTCACTGCACAGGACAGTTCTTCCTCACATTCAGGTGGAACTTCTTGTGCATCAGTTTCTGCCTGCTGCCTCTTGTCCTACTGCAAGGCTGAACAGGCTCAACTCCCTCAGGCTGTCCTTGTAAGAGAGATGCTTCAGTCCATCATCTTTGTAGCCTCTGCTGGACCCTCTCCATGTCTCACTTGTACAGAGGAGCCCAGAATGGACACAGTATGTATATGTGGCCTCACTAGGGGTGAGTAGAAGGGCAGGATCACCTCCCTGGATGTGCTGGCAATGGTTTTCCTAATGCATCCCAGGATATCATTGGCCTTCTTGACTCCTGGGGCACATTGTTAGCTCATGGACAGCTTGTTGTGCACCAGAACCCCGAGGTCCTTTCTATTTTAGGCTGATTCACACCCTACATTCTATTGACAGTATTGATGGAATCCACATATCATCACTCAGTTCACATGAGACATCAACAACAAAGAAATCTAGACAAGATGGACTCCCCTTCATTCTCTCAGATGTTCAGTATAGCAGAGGACTGGTCCCTCTGTCACATTATTTAGATGTTATCATGCCCTGGTAGTATCAAACCTTGTGCCTTAGCATTAAAAGCCCTCCTCTGTGAGTAGGAGCAATACCATATGAAACAGGGAGAACTCACATTTTGCAAATCCATCCTCTCTGTGGGCAGTGTTTCAGTTTCATTCTGGGATCATTGATTTGCTAGCTTTGAGCTGTTTCCTTCATCAAGCCCAGAGGATAAGCTTTTTTTGCACTGCATCTTTCTCTCTTCTGTGGCTAATGCTAGTTTATTCTCCTTCAAATCTTATGTAACGCTTTTACAGGAGGATACATCTGTGATATGCTCTTTGGCTGTTTTTTTGGAAAAAATATGAATAAACCAGAATAAACTGGAAGATTGTCAGTGTATTTTGCAGATTATCTGTGTTCCAACTCTACTCACAGGAAAATGCAAAGTCGATTAAAACCCACCAAGTGTAATAAATATGTTTTTTGATTCTGTCAGCATGGCTAAAGATAAAAGCTAACGGCAAATCCATAATACATTCATACAGATCAAATGATCTATCAATCCATAAGCTTGCATTCATGACAGATAAATGCTCTTATTATCTTCATAGCATGCCCCAGTTAGTCCAGCATGAACTTGGTGAGTTAACTTGGCACTGCAGTCAGGGTGTTGGCATGCAGGAAGTTTGTTTGTTACAATAGCATTTTAAATGCTGAAAGTTCCATTTCTTCAGTCTGCGGACTGTTCCTTTCATTGATTACTGCTCAGCTCAGCCCTTCACCAGCTCTCAGGTGTATCCCACTCCTTGTTCCCAGTTACGACCTCCTTGTGTTCCTCTTCCAAGCCTTCCCCCTCTTCGTGCCAGCAGCTTCTTTCTCCCTAGTTATTTGTACACTGAGCCTCAAGCAGAAAACACCCTACATTTCCATTCACCTAGGGCTTGAGACAATCATATGATGGGAAATATTTGAAAAATTTAACAAGAGGTACCACAGTCAGAGAAAACTTACAATTTTCAAGATAAATTCAAGAATTTGTGTCAGTTACCAACATGACACTTTTGTCTGGTCCACTGGTATAGTGAGTCAGGGGTATTATAAACTTGAACTACGTGTTCTCTTGTATGAACAGACTGTTTTGAGCTAGGACTGTAATCACAGGGAATAAAACACTGCCTAATGCAATGGCCAAATCAAGTACCAGTGAAAGAGGCTCCATTTGTGTCAATCATAGTTATCTTGTTGATGGATCTGTCCCATTGTTAATGTTAAAACCCTTTTTGTTCTCTTGTTCCAGCTATTCAGAATTATTTATTCATCCTGAATGAATATTTTGTGCTTAAACTGAATCTTAGAAGCTTATTTAGAACCACTTAAGAACTTAAATTAAATATGAGTGTAATGTGGAGAGGCATAGAAATGAAAGATCCATAATTTTTCAAGTGTAAAATTAAATTCCTCCCTCCTTTCCTCTCTGATTTGATGCATCTAATACAAAGTATATGGAATTTGAGTAGGTGTACTAAGAAATTCTGAGAGTTTTGATAGATACCTGCGTGTGAGAGATACACGACTATTGGAGGTCCACAGAAATATATCAATTGATCTATCTTTTCTGATAGAAGTTGCAGATTTTCTCCATTTACATTTAAAGGCCAACAGTACTGACTTATGAATTTTTTCCTATTTTATCTATTGCTTCTCAGGACCACAGGGAAGAAATTAAAAACTCATCATCTGGCCAGCATGGAGGCTCAGAGCTTTGATGGTTTCAGCTGTTAAGCCTGCTGTTTCACAGAACCCATTTTTGACTCCTAGATCTGCTTCCCAAATCAATGTGCTCTTGTTTGGTTGGAAGCAATACAGTTCCAGACAGAGTTAGCAGTTTATAAAATTTCCATCAGCCTAAGCATAGCAGTGAGCATATATGTGCATACATGCATGTGGGCTTTGTTGCTGTTTTCAGCATTCAGGAAGCAATTACAGGAGAGCATTAGCTGTGCTTCAGTGCATACTGTGAGTCTAAAGTAATGGCATGATCTTCATTCAGGGACCAAGAGTGTCCCAGATGGATCAGCAAGGCAACAGGGAAGTAAACCCACAAAACAACTAATTTTCTCTAGGTTACTTCTCTGTTTTGAACACCTAGCCCTTATGCTCAGAAATATTTTTTTTGTGGAGTTATGAACAGCTCTCTCCTTTTCAGCAGCTGAATGGGTAAAAAATTTTTTTATTTCCCCACAGTTACAAATCCCTTTGTTACAGGGCATAATGCCATCCCCGTATTTTAGCAATGAGAAGCTGTGGAGAAAACAAAGTATGGCCTGAATCAATGGCAGAAGAAGCAAAGACTGCTTCTTTCCCAGTGTCAGCATAAAACTCTCAGAGATGATGAATGTCTAAGAACAATGAAGAAAACATGAAGCTGTAGGCAATGGGGTATTACCTTCAGTACAGCCTAGTCCATATGCAAGAAAAAAATGGCTCCTGTTAAAAGACTGATACAGCTGCAAAAAGTAAACACCATTTAGGTTACCAAAACACTTTTTCAGGTCTTCATCATCCAAAGCTAATTTGTTTCCCCTCAAAAACATCCATTGAATTCCCAATTCTCTTTACCAGTGCTGCCTCACTTAAACTAGACAACTATGGCCACAGCGCTAGTCCTTTACAAAGCTATTTGTCCATAAAGATAATTAATTTCAATGAGGAAATGCATAGCCAGCAGCAGAACCAAGAGAAAAGAGCTCTATGATAATAGGTCAGAACTACTTAAAGTGCCCTGAATACTCATTGTGTTGTTGATGAGAACGAGCAAACCCTGGCATTTTCTATGAAGGTGTCCTTCAGCACTTTTTGACTGTATGACAATCATCTAATTTAAATACTGACTACCCCAAATCTCAGAAAAACTAATGTACATCACATATTTCCCACACTCAATTCATTAAAGCACGTGAGTTTTTTGTTTTTTGGAGGTGGCTTTGGGCTCACAATATAATACACAAAATTCCCTTCCAATTGTCTAGAAAGTAAACAAGCACACTGAAATCTGTTTCTCGTCTCATCTGTCTTTGGCTCACCTCTTTGTACCTATAGAAAATAGAGATAATATTACTTTGTGACCTTGCAGCTGTGTCCTAAGGATTAATGCTTGCGTTACATGCTCCTGCAGTGAAGGGCAGTCGGGTCAGTGAGTACACTCTGTTCTCCTTTGCATGGAGGTAAATTAGGTGTGCCTCTGATGGCAGTAGAAATTTGGCCCCATTGGATGAATCCCATGATCTCCAGGCTTTAGATAGATTCATTCAGCTGGCACCATGCCTCAGACCTAACTTCAGTGTTGTGACATATCTTGCAAGGAAAGGTATTTTTGGGTTGTGAGAGAGTATATCGATAGGTAAAGCAGGAGCTAGGGGCATGATGGTAAAACAGGAGATACTCTCTGGAGAATTATATCACCTGCTCCCTCTAAAAGAACTGGTAGAAGGACCATTCAATAGGGCATGTGGGGTCATCTCTCTGCTGCTAGCACATAGAGAAAAAATCCTAAGATAGCAGTGTTTCTGGGGCTCACTCTCCTTTCTGGGCACATGAAAGTTCCTTAGGAAAATCCCTTGGGATTTTCAGAGAATCTGGGTTTGGCTGCTGCTCCAAAGTGCTTTCTGGAGAGCCTTTCTAATGGTTGTGTGGAAGAGCAGGGAAGCCAGCTGAAATATGAGGGTGTCAATAACGCCTATTGAGTCTGAATTCCCCTGGGCCAGGGCCCAGGTGTAGACAGACGCTGTAGGCAGAGTGCTTGGCAGGCTGACTCTGATTTCTGAAGCCAGGCTTCATCCTACAGCCATGAGCAGGGTGGTGCTGGGAACTCCTCACTGCACTGAAAATAGCAGCCCAGAGCTCATGCTGCAGCCCACGGTGTGCTGGGGGATCTGGGCAACAAGGAAGCCCTCTCCCCAAGCAACCCTTAGTGTATCATGCCTTGACAAGCACCAGCTAAAACCTCAGCATATACTAGTCGGGCAAGCACTAGTTATTATTAGTATTAATTATTCATGTATTTCCATTTTATTTAATAACTCAGTTACAACTATTCATATTACTGTCTCCTTACTCCAGCACTTACACAGACTCAGAGGGCAGATGATAAATACATTTAATGCTCCCTCAAATGCAAATGTTTTTGTTTGTTTTTCAATGTTTACTTGCTTGACTGGAGCATTTCACTTGAGCTTCATACCCCAGTTAGTTATAGCAGATTGCATGGTGGGACTCATGCCTGGGTTGCTTTACAACACCAAGATAAATACCGGTCTGAAGCACTGTCATGAGGTCAATCAGGTCTAAGATTTTAAATGCCAAAAGACTTACAATTCCATCCTGACAGCCCCTCTGCTCCTTCTCATCTTTTCCCCAGCAATAAGACTCATTTAAAGCTTTAAAATATGGGAAGCAGAAAAGGAGTCATTAATTTTACTTGCACAGCAGCATTCACACTTGTAAGGCTTTGAGAGCCTCCTTAAACCCAAAAGAATTCAGATAGCCAGGGCAATGAATGCGTACCAGTACTTGAATTGGAAGGACATAGTTTTCAGGGCTGAACACATATTTTTGTCCTGCAGGAAGCTGACAGTGATGAGAGTATGTAGGATGCTTTACTACCACATTCACGTGATGCTACTTAATTTCCCCACTCATCTTGTTCAGCATATTCCCTTTGCATTTCTTAAATCAATAGAACTGCAGCGAGCCAACAGGTTATTTCAGTATTTTGTAGGATGCTCTGCCCTTACCACCATGCTTAATACCTATTGTTTTTGGTAAGGCAAATAAACTCCTTAAATGTTATATTTGCTACTTAGAAGGAAGTTGACTGTGTGTTTTGGGGGGTAAGAAATTCAATTGCAGAAAGCTAAACATATATGCGTGGAGCTGAATGCTTTTGGAAACAAATTCTGTGGGCTTTCATATTTGTATCACTGTCATGATTTTGGATGGAAAATGGAAAACTTGTGATGAATGCATAATAGGCCATTGCATTTCCATCTGAGACAGAAGGAACGTGCTTACTTCTTCGGAAGGGAAGACAGATGAAGGCAGGCAAGCTGCAGAATAAAACAAGAATTAAGTGATAGCCTCTGGATGATCATTGTTCTGCTATCTGTTCATTATCTGTCTGGGTGTAGGTAGCAAACACCACATGAATTTAAATAAAACCCATTACTCACACTCACTTACAGACGTGATGATAGGAGTTGCTTGACAGGTCTTACACAGGAAACTTGGATGTAATTGAGCCCGTTGCTCTGTTGATTCTCCTCCAGCAAAATTCTCTACCTGTGCAGGAATATTTTAAGACCTCACTAAATTTGACGGAGTGTTAGGGTTTTTAGCTTATTTGTGTTTTGTGTCATTATTGGGTGCCTACAATAACAGATGGTGAAATCTCCTGAGTAAGCCAAATGCCAGTGATTTTCCTTACAGGATGTCATGCAAAAACACTAACAGCTCGGTTCCTATTAGTACTAGAAACCGATGGGCCAGCTCCAGCACCTTTTAAAATTCCTGGATGTGTTTGGATCAGCTTCTTGACACAGCTGAATGAGGCAGACAATCTGCTTTTAAGACTCCTTTAATGCTCCCAGAGTTTCTGCTGAACATCCTATCAAAAAGGCTAAAAATCTCTCTTAAAGAGCACTTTCTTTTTAGAATACACAGGTTCCTTTAGAGACAAGTAAAGTCAGGGAAGTTTGCAGGTGAATTTAAAACACCCATTTGTTTTTTACTTCTTGAATCAGGAACTTCTCACTTCTGAGTGGTTTGTGTTTGCTGGCAGCAAACACTTATAAGATTGCACTTGGCATAGGTGACAACCAGCTTGGCCAGGCTTGTCTTTCCTTGGTCTTTTCCCTGTGTCTCTTGCTGTGCCGTATTGAAGGAATATTGCTTAATGGGTATAATGGGATATTTACATCTATTTCATGCTCCTAGAGCTGTCCTAATTGACTCTTTTCTCTCATCATGATTAACTTATCATCTGCTGATCATGAAATCTCAATAGAATTCATAGTTCTCTGTCAAGTGTGACTGTAGGGACATTTCTCCCTCCCTGTAAGTCTCATACTCCCCACTGGTGATATGAAAAATGTTGGAGTCCTTTCACCATATTCATGGGCTTTGAGAGTAAGTTTGGATGTATTTATGAAGTCCATAAATTTAGATTGTCTTCTATTTATATCTAACTGCATTTCTTGTTGAAATTCTTATTTTCAAGCACACGTATCTATTTATGATCACTTTTAAAATTAGATTTCCTTTTGAATGAACTGTTGATGGTCCCTTAAAAAAGAGGGGTTTGATTTGTTGGGCCTCTGATCTGAACAGGTTCCAAACTGGGGACAAGGTTTGAGTCTTTTCATTGTATTTAAAGAGAAAGGGGGAGAAATTCTTCTGCTTTCCTTCCTGGTTCCTCTGAAGATGTAACTGAATTTCTGACAAGTACTGTATTTTAAGAAATGTGTAAGTATAAGCAGGGGTCCTAAAGAGGTGAAATGCTCACTGCAATAGGCTTCATACACACACCAAGAGGGAGTCCTTCCCTCTTTATATCTGGGACTGTCTGTGTTGGACAACAGTCAATAGCTGGTAATGGACACTGAGTGACACAGAAGCAATAGGGACAAGATGTCTGTCAACTTCATACAACCCTAGTTATGTACAGATGTTTGTTGGCTTGGGCTTTCATTACTCTAGGCCCCCTTGTTTTTCAGAGAGGTAAGCCCTGAACTTACCCACTTTGACATTTTCCGTGAGGGAGGAGAGAGGTAGCAGAGAGAGAGGAAAGAAGGCGATTCTTATGAAATGTCTTCAAGGATAATTAATTTCTTTTGACTGATGTCTATGGAGTTTTCATATTTATTTGGAAGGAAATCATGCTCAGCAATTGTCATTACCTTCCAGAGAAGTGTTGCATTAGTTTGAAGGTATATTTGACACATATTGTGTCAAAGCTCATGTCTCTCAGACATGACATGTGACAGCTGAAATTATTTGACATGCTCCAGTTAAAGGAATTGAGAATCAAATTCCCAGGGGCTGTGGACAGTTTCTGTACATAAAGCTCTCTTTTAGTATAAAGGAGATTTTTCAAAAGCATTCAAAATCAGTTTTTCCTGCTCTCATAGAGTTAATTCTGGATTCTTTTGATCACCAAGGTAGTTCTTCACTACATCTGAGCCTTTCAGTTTGGCTGAAATGATCTTAGCAAATAGTCATGGACCACTCTGGTCTGGATACCGTCTGACAGATGGGCCATTACAGAGAAAACCTCTGGAGCTCCAGAATTGGAAGGTCCCATCCCACAGATCTGATGTGAATACTGCTGGGGCTAAGACAGTTTCAAGCCTCTTACCAGGAGCTGTCTTGGGAGAGTTATACTGGTCAAAACTCCATGGCTGGAGACTGTTTTAGCCTTTAAATGATACGGTCATATTCTCGTGTCTGTCACTGTTTAGGAGCTGTAGCTGCAATCTTTGAGCTCCTCTGCCATCAGTACAGACGTTCAGAACTGTGCAGTCCTTCACATGAGAAGCTGCACCCTCATATGTATAGCTATGTCTGGTCTCATAAAGTAAACCTCTGTGGGACCGTTCTGAGGCAATGAGATCATTAGGCCCACAGTGGTGGGCACTCATCCAGCTGGCCTCTGCCAGCCTCTGAGAAAGGGGGCCCACATTGTAAATGTATCTGGTAAATGATCCCCACTATGTGCTAAGTCTCCACACATCTCTATGAATTATTCAGAACAATGTCACATCCCAAAAGAACTCCAGGGACCATTCAAGCAATTTCTCAGTATGGGCAATCAGGATTATATTGTCAATGTCTTTTCACTGGCACTGTTTAGCTCATTAGTAATACAAAAAGACAGTCCTTACCACTTCTGCTAGAGAAGTCTTGCCTGATGCATCCTAGCACTCAATTTGCTTTGCTAATAGCTGCATCAAGATTGTCCCTGGGCACCATCTCCTGGTTGGGAAAACTCATGAACCTTTTCCTATGAGGTCTCAAGTATAAGCTCCCAGGTGCTAACTGAAACTCCTACTTTCCTAAAGTTGAAAGCTCTCCAGTCAGTGAATACAACTTCCAGAGTACAGACAGAAAGGGTATTTTCTGCAGGTATAAGGTGGTGTTGGTGCCATTGCACAGGATGCCATTTGAAACTTGTACATAATCCATGTATTATTGTGAAAATAATAATTGAAGTAGGTATAGGTATAGAGAAGGACTACTACAAAAGACAGTGGACTGATGAGACTTTTAAGGCGAAACAATGTGGCTTCATGTGTTTAGCTTAGTGAAAGGAAAGCTGAAGTTTTTGACAGCTATGCATAGACACCTCAGGGGTCTGAGTACTCAGAAGGGAGGGGATTAAAAGACATTTCTGGAATTAGAACGAATGACTGTAACCTGGTCCTGAATAAGCAGACATTGGAAATTATAAAGAAGTTTCTAAACAGCAGAGGAATGAAGTTTTGGAAAAGCTTTCTGACTGCAGGAATAACAGTCAAAAAAACAAAATTTAAGAGGTAGCTGAAGAATTCCAAAGAAGGGATTATATGACCTGATGGTTCATGACAGCAAGAACTGAACTCAGTGACCAAAGTCATCCCTTCAGGTCCTATCTCTGATGATCTGAAAAGTGTTTAAGAAGATCGTGTCCCATTGATCTGCAATGACAGAGAAGGTGGAGACTGAGTCTCAATCTCTCCATATCTAAATGCAGCATGATACCCTTGAGCAACAGTCCTGCCATTCCATATAACAGCAAAAGAGCCTAGGAATAGCTTCTGTGGAGACAGTAATTTGATTTACCACAGTTATGAAAGAATGGACTCAAAGAGTTATTTTTCCTAAAGTGTAGTATCTTTTTTCCTGGGTATGCTATAATCATGAGAAATAAATTGGCAGATATCTAGATACAAATTTTAAATCCATGAGACCTTAAATGCAAGAGCTTTTGTATCCAAATGGCTGCTTCATGCCCTAAATTCTCTGAGTTGTGCTTAATTCTTGCAGCACATAAGGCATGTAAAAACCACCCACTCACTACTTCAGAGCCATTTTTCTTCATCTAAATGAAATTTCTTTAGTTCCATTCATCTTTACAGCTCATTCAACAGGTCCCTCTGCAGCAGTGAAGGGGAGCATGTGTCAATGTGCTAATCCAGCTCAGAGATGGATTAATTGACTCACATGCCCCTCTGATCACTAGCCAGATGTCTTTCCCCAGCTGGCAAGCCTTACTAATTTTCTTGTTGTTGTTGTTGTTAATTCTGGGTTTCCAGCCAGCAGGGGCTCAATCAAGGGCAACATGCCCTCTGCCAACATTTTGTGTTCTTTGGTCTGCTTTCCCTTGGGCAAAGACATTCAGCTATGAACCTCCTTCCCTGGCTCTTTGTCATCTGGCCTGTGGCCCCTGGAGAGAGCTCTCCTGGTGCAGTTGCACTTGTGTATCTGGCACCTTGGGCCACCACGGGGCTGTGCTGTGAATATTCAGGGTGGGTGAAGGAGGCATGTGGGGCCCAGAGGGCCAATTCCAAGAAGTGATATAAAATTTCAGATCTGTGCACTGAATTTTTGGGGGATAAAAAGGACTAATAACAGGAGTAAGAAATATTTCCTTCATCAGGCTACGAAAGGAAATTTCTACGAAATGACATGAGGGAAAACTCAAGAATGCTTAAGAGGACTGTGCATGACTAGACCAGTTGGGGCACTAAATTGGGAAGCAATGTAACATAAAGGGTGGTTTGAAGATGTATGTGTGCTCCAGGCTCTACTCCTTACTCTGTCGTTGCCCTGGTGTCTTGGGCAAGACACTTCACTACTCTGGTACTTTCTAATGCCTAGGAGAGTTTGGGGTATTTTTAAGATACAAAATTAAGATAATTTTGGGGTATTATTGCTAATGAGCAAGACATTGTGGAAATTAAATATAATATGCATCAGTGAACATACCGCCATGTATTTTCAGCCTGAAAGCTTCTGCCATGACTTGCAGTGATTTGGCTAAAACCATGATGCTGCCAAATGGAAAGGTGTCAATCTTGGCCAGACTGTAGAATGCTGTTTGCTCTTATCCCATTGCTTGTCTTGGGTCATCACCGTTATCACATTGAGTAGAAACTTAATGTACAAGAATTCAGCTGGATGGTACAACTTTTATTCACCTCAGCAGTGACTTCCTCACACACAGGTTATTGGCAGTGGTCACTGAGGGAAGGCAGCTGAGAGCACAGGCAGCAGTAGGAATATTTGAAGATTTGTACTATTTAACACCAAGGCCCAGAAGTTCAGCTATGCATACAGCTGGAGCATTCCCTGAATTATGAAGACGGAACACTGGTTTTCTAATTTCTCACTAATTCATCCCAAGCTGTTAAAAAAAAGGAATCCCTGGATTATATTAATATTCTCCTTTTCTTTCCTTTTTTCATTTTTCTTTTTTCTCTCTTCCTCCTCTTTTATCTTCCCCCCTTTTTTTCTTTCCCCTTTTTTTTCTTTTCCTGTTTCCTTTCTCTCCCCTTTTTCCTTCCCTTCCCCTTCCTCCTCCCCTTCCCCTTCCCCTTCGTTATAATGACCTGACAGAAATTAGTTCACCAGAATGGAAAAGAAAAGCAAACACTTCTCCTGTTTTTTCCCATTAGAAAAGAAGTTGCAAAATATTGTTTCATGACAAGGTCAAGAGGAGCACAGCTTGAGAAGAGAGAAGTAAGAAGTTCATCTACGGTGTGAACATTAAGAACTCAGCTGCATTTCTATGGACCCAACACTTACTACTCCAACTAAATATGTGGACAAGGTCATTTCTTCAGCATTTGAGCAGTTGCTTACAATTCTTAGGTATGTAAATAAGAAGAAAATCTCACTCTTCTAATTCAGCATATTTGGTCATTTTTTGCTTAGGTACATGCCTTGTATAAATCTCTTTCCAAAACCACAAATTTCTTCCCACATCAGGCATAGCCCCAGGGAAGTTGTTTTACAGGGAAATAAAGGCTTCGACCTTTGATCACTGTAACCTGGCTTCTCACAATCCTGGAAACAAGTTTCTAAAAAATTGAAATGTGAACAACACACACCATCGATATCACTTACTGAGTTGTTAGGTGGTAAATTTTCCCCACAGGGGGTGAGCAATTCACTTGATGTATTTGGCAAAGGGTTTGATTCTCTTCCCCACTGGCAGCGATGTGGTGCTGACAATCTCTCTGTTCTTTGATGGGGCTCAGAGCAAAGTAAGGGAGAGCAGAGTGAGACTCAAAGCTCTGTGAGTGCAGAGAAAGGCGGGCTCTGTCAAGAGAGGGTTTATGCAGTCTGAACAGCGAGCTGCAATCTTTGAAGAAAAGACTTCAAAGAGAAAAGGAGAAAAGAAACAATGTCTAATCTTCATACAAATGTGCTCAGGGGTCTCTGAAATTCAGAAACTTCTAAAATCTAAAAATTAATTACCACTTGCCAGAAGGAATCTTTATTCACAGGTAACGGTTGCAGCAATCTGAGTCCTCTATGTATAAAACTCATGGAATTGAACTGACTAAAGCTCAGTAAACCACCCTCCTTCCCTTTGGTGTACTTGCACACTTTCCAAGTGTTTGATGTTATCCTTCACATTGCTTACGTGGAACACATGACAGCAGCTCCTAAAATTTTGTCTTTGAAAGGAGATGTACTTGGAAATATTTTGGTACAAGAACTGTGACTCACAGGTTCACATTAAAACATGCAACAAAGCGATGCAGCTCCTCGGCTCCTGTAGAGCAATGCAGCCCTGTTGGCTTGTGTTTACTGCAGCAAAAGACAAGACTCTAAATAATTTTTCAGCTCCACAGCTGCATAAATAACAAGGAGCGCTGGGGGTAACTAAAGCAAAGCACTCCTGTTCCGACTCCTCTTAGCAGAATGGTGTGTTTAAAATGGCCCTCAGGCCAGGTATCCAGAATATCTCAGCATCTCACAGACTCTCTTGCATTTTTTCTCATAATACCCTTTTGTGTAAGCACTTCTCATATTCATTTTACACTTGAAGTCTGAAAGCTAAGGAGGTGGTAAGACCTATGGTTGCAGGGCAAGTTAGTGATGAAATCAAGAATTAAACATTTAAGTATCTGGAGAACTCAGTTGCATGCTGGTGTTACTGTGCTCTAGAAAGTGAATGATTTATTGTGGATATCTCACCAGAGTCATACTCAGGCCATGGTAACATGTAGTTTAAATCCTGCATTTACTGAAGCTGAGGGTGTGAACCCAGCTGGGCTGGTGTGGCTCAGCTGCTGCACAGAAGCACATTCAACTGCTATAACTTGATTGTGCATCCCAGCCCCCTCTTTTTAAAAGCTCTGTCTTTCATCTTTAAGACTTCAATGAAAACAGCTGTTTCAGAAGCTCACAAGAGAGCTGTACCACAGCAGGGAAACAGTTCCCTGACATGATGTCTTGGGGTGACTTTATGATGTTATATCCCATATCGCTGTTCTATGCCCAGAAATTAACTTTGTGCCTTTGTATGCCTTTAAACTGAGCCTGAGAGGGGGGAGAGGAAAAAAAAACGGAGAGAAATTATCCTCCAAATTTGTCCAAACCAGCACACATGTGCAAGAGGGTCTCCAGACCCAGAGCACATATATCTGATGTGCAACTAAAAAATCACCTCTCTTAAAATGTGAGTAAGCCAAGACACCTGTACTGATGGGAAAGGAAATGGAAGACAGAGCCCATGTCCGATGCAGCTACTTTGAAATAATGAAACCCTCTGGCAGGATTGGAATGGCTTCATTTTATGTTTAAATCCATATGGCGTTTGAGGTTAAATAGAACTTGCTTTGATATTTGCCCACCAGCAGTCAGGAGGCATCTGTGACTGTTGTCTCCCTGTGCATATGAATACTTTGCATCCCAATAATAAGTAGACCCAACCATTGTGCACAACCAGCATTTCTAGAGATGGCCAAAAACTGAGTAGACATGGCAGTTTGTGATATGGTTTGGTGGGCATGGTGGCATTTGGTCAAAGGTTGGACTTGATGATCTTGGAGAAGATCCTGATGATCTTTTCCAACCTTAACAATCCTATGATTCTTTGATCTGCTCCTGCTTGGGAGTCACTGATCATCCCAGAAGATCTAAGTAACACAGGGGCATTGCATTATCCCATGTTAGCATCCAGAAGGATGCAAAGGACAGAGTTTGACCCCGGTGTTGGATTACAGGCAGGGCTGTGGGTGTTTGTTTTCAAAGGAAATGTTCTTCCGCGAACAATCAGAAAAATCCCAGGCAGTCTCCTCTCGCTGACTGTGGCAGCTCCCAAGACAACAAAACCGAAGGTAATTGGTGCTGCCTCTCCCTCCAAATAGGAAATGTTGATATTTCAAGTATTTGTTTAACTGTGGATAGTTGACACAGCTTGTGAGAAATTATTCTGGGAGAAAAGGAAACCTCCCAAACTCCTCCACTTCCTTTGTCCCCGGCTCCTCTCGGCTCCTGCTGGGTGCTCTGAATCACCCCACCAGGAATGTCCCTGCCCCGGGGCAGGATCCTCCACCCCTTCCTCGAGGCTGGCGTTCTCCTGCCGGACCCGGGGATGCAGGGCTGTGCAGGGAGCGGATCCTCGGCAGCCAGAAAGGGGCTCAGCTCTCCCGGCATCAGCGGGGCCAGGCTGACACCCCAGCCCAGGTGGGGTAAGTCAGGCAGACTCCGGCCCTGAGTGAGTTCGAACCAAAAGAGGCAATCTGGTACTGAGCTGTTTTTGCCCAGTGGGGGATATCTGCTGTGTTTGTTGTAAGATTTTTTGGTGTCACTTATCACAAGCTCGTTATAATGCATTGCCTGAGGCGTAATTAAATTCAAAGGGCATGTCTGTGTTGAAAGGGAGGGTTGCAATTTGTTGCTGTTAGGATTTTTCATTAAAAACCAAGCAGTTTTTCTGACTGGCAGGAGCAATGGTTGCAGAACAAAAATGCTATTAAATAAAGAGAAAGCAAAGGCTTTTCTTTTTTGCTTTTTTTTTTTTTTTAACAACTACCTGCCTGACATCTCCACACTGACTTTGAATAAAGTACAGCATTTAAAAATAGTGGGATTGTAACAGTAAGACGAGGCAAAGAAAAGAAGAGCCTTGGCATTAGGAAAGGGCTGGCAGGTGATAGGTATATTATATATACCAGATTATATGTGTATATCTATCTATACACACAAATATCTGTATCTGTATGTGTGTGTGTGTGTACGTGTTTTATCTCCAGTTGAGAAATTTGCCTTTGCTGCTGAAATTTTCCTGAAAACTCAGTTAATTAGTTCTCATAATACCCATGGAGGCAGACATTAGTATCAGCCTTATCCACAGATGCGGAGATAGGAAAGAGCGCAGAGAGAAGGATGCACAGAGAGATTAAGGGATTTCTGCTACAGTGAATTCAGTGTAGAGCTGGGAATTCAGTCCAGCAGGCAAAATCCTAACCCTATTAAAAGCAATGGGAGACTAACTTACGAGAAGCCTAGATTTGGCAATTTTTGCTTGCTTTGTTCAAACCTCTCTGATCTATTCACAGCTACATGTGTCCTGATGATGCTTTCAGAAGAAAATCACACCTGTGACTGTGTACAGCTCCTGGTCAAATCTCAGCTGAGTCCCTCTGTCTCAGAGCTTCAAAACAGGGGCTGACTGTTTCTTTGAGGGACTCTGTACCATACATTTACATATATCTTAAAAATAGTCTGGAGTGATAAGCAAAGTAATTTAAGATCTTCCTAAATAGAATACTATATTCTCCCAGGCCACCAGGGTCACAGAACTGAAATTTTACATCCCTAGTTGCTATATTCCACCTCACAGTGCTAGCAAAAAATGACTGGAGGGTTTCAGCTAAACAGATGAGCTACTTTTAAAATAGATTGGGTAAAGCAAGCTCATTAAAGAAAAAAAGTAATAATGTCCTCATTTTATAATGGCTTTGTTGCCTTCTTGCTTATATACTTGTTCCAGGGCAGTATTTTCATTTTATTAGGGTGTTTTCAGCTCTTATTTTTAAGGTCACTTCATTAATGTTGGTAGAACACTTTGAAGTAGAAAATGTGAGTGCTAAGTGGTATCACTGACACACTTTCAAGGCAACGCTTTTGCTCTCCCAGAAGTCATCTGAAGCAAATTTGTTACACCTGCAAATGTGCACAAATTGGTGCTGGCAGTAGAGGGACAAATTTCCCTCAAAACTGCTGCAGCAGCTGTACACACTGGCTGCAAGTGCCTGGAAGAGGATTCCTCTTTCCAGCAGGAAGCTGGGGTCTGCCAGCTGGAGAGTGAGTCCCCAGCCTTGCCATGACGAGTCTGGCAGGGAAGCAGCTGTGGAACAGAGCTCCACTGTCTGACACTAATGTGCTGGATAAAAATCCCCTAAACATATCTGGAAGTCCCCCAGTGGCTCCTCCAGTGCTGGGCACCAAATCTCCAGGGTTTTTTTCTCAATGAGACTGTGATGGACTGAGGAGTGTTGGAAGGAGCAGAGGGTGTACTGGGTTTATGTGGGAGAGGAAAGGCTGCTGGGGTGGGCAGAAGGTCACCTGCTGCAGCATCTTTGAACATGGGGACAGTTTCATAGAATCATAGAAAGACTTTGGTTGAAAGTGACTTTAAAGCTCACCTGGTTCCAACGCCCTGCCATACACAGGGACACCTTTCACTAGACCAGGTTGCTCAGAGCTCCATCCAACCTGGCCTTGAACACTTCCAGGGATGGGGTATCCACAGATTCTCTGGGCAACCTGTGCCAGGGCCTCACCACCCTCACAGGAAAGAATTTCTCCCTAACATCTAACATCTGTATCTCAGGGCTTGTCCACTGATCAGAGGATTGCCAGTGGTACAGTGCTGTTGAACACCAGGATTTACTACTCCCTTGCTGCGAGCCTGGGACATCCCAGGGCAGAAGACAGGTTTCTGAGACAAGGGCTTACCCTTGAAGAGTGGTATCTATAGAGTCCTGTGGTGTGTTTGAGAAGTCTGTGGTGTCAAGGTTAATTTTGAATATCACTGGAACCAGGGCTACCTGTATCCTGTCCCCACCACCCCCTGGGGTGTGGGATCACAGGAGGGATCCTGTTGGTCTCGGGGTATGGTTTGGACATGTGCAGTGCTGCTGGCAGTGTGAAATGGGAAGCTGTCCTGGCACTGTATGGCAGCCTTCCCTCTAAACTGCAATAGCACTGCTGCCCTGCTTGCTTGTGGCTCTGATTTATTACCTTGTCATATTTCAAAAGCTAAAGCAGGTTGAGCTTGGTCAATGTTTAGATGGAAGGGTCTCCAAGGAAAACACAAGAGCTGGAGGAAATGTTCCCTGAGTCAGAGTCAGGGCAATAATCCAGTGTGGTGTTAAGGATGTTGCTTTTGGTCTGATTGCAAAATCAATGTATGGACCACTAGTGGTCTGTGAGGAGGGGCTGTAATACCCAACATGACTGGGCAATAACTGCCAGGTCTTTCTTTTCCTGCAAGGGTCAACTCTACAGTGGGTGTAAATTGGATGAAATGGAGATGATGAATCTGGCTAATTGTTTTCTCTGTTTTGTCTCGTTACTTGGATTTAGAGGTTTGGTTGTTTTTCTTTGTCATTTTCCTTTGTATGTTTCATAATTCCTTAAATGGCATGGAAGGACACAAAATACAAACATTTAGCAATTTTTTTTCTCTAATAAATTTCCCAGCTTCTGGAAATCCACAACTTAAAGTTCCTCTTAAAGGTTTTAGGTTTTTTTCTGCCTAAAACTATTGTTATGTGGATTTGAATTTTCCCTCATCATTCCCAAAGAATTATCTGCAATCTCAGGCTGCTCTCCACTGTCTGCAAGGTTGGATCCATTTTCTACCAGTTTCTTATACTGAGCATCATCTCTGTGTCTGGCCCTCAAAGAAAACCAGCCACAACTCTTACTATTGCCTCTGTAGATGTTGTGTTTCAGATACTGGACTCTCTCTGCCAGTGTCCTGGGACAGTGCATTTTTCCACATCCATCACACAGTTTGTTTGAAATGGTTCCAGTCAAGGAACACAGACTTTTGTCTCCTGTGAAGCAAGGTGCATGCATGTAATAGAAGTTGCAATCCCCTTTGTAACAGTAAAAACTATATTAAAAGAACACTGATCTGAATTTAAGGAGATAATGGAAATGAACAATTTCATCCATGCAGCAGTTTGGCCTCTTGGGTTTTTAAACAAATACTTTTCTTTTTTTCTTCATCCGTCCTCCACTTGTAGCACAAAAAGAAATATTTTTCCATGACGTGATGGAATTCAGATTCAAAAGCTGTATTTTCATCTCCCGATTATTTTTTTCTGGTTTAACAAACTGCAAATTTGAAGTATGAAACGTGCTAAATGATCTCTTACTAAAAACTGCAAAGCAAACAGAGCATCTCTACCCACTCTGTTATTTTAGGTGCTTTTTTCAAGAATGAACTGACCAGACAGTTTTGAGGGTGGCAAGGTGTTTAAGACCCACTATGCAAAGACTCTGTGACTGTAGTAATTAGCTGTGGGCCTCCACTGGGAAAGCAGAGACTTGATAAGCACATTACAAAACCCCTGTCAGGAATACAAGTGCTTTGAAGACAGCATTGAAAAAAATTTTGCTTCTGAGTATAAGAAAGTATGTAATGTGAGATTTCTCAAAGGAGAAGATTATGCTTTATTTGGGCTTTTCTATACAGATTGAGGAACAGAATGTGAGAAAGCTTCACAACTTATTTAGGAGCACAGATATTTGCAGGCTGGACTGCACCCAAGTCCAATCTAGACCAGCATCTTGTATCAGAGAGTGGCCAGCACCAGATGCTGCAGGAGAAGATACAAGAGAATCTGTACAGGTTATGTTTTCACGAGTGGGGAAAAGATCTCCCTAATTTCCAGTTATTGTTGTTGCTGTTGTGTGTAGATTTATTTTCTTTCTACAGCACAAAAATTAAACAGAGGTGTCTATTTCAGACTTTAGATATCATTGCCCAAAGCATTAAATGCTTCCTCCCAGTCATATATTGAATAACTATAATGAAGCCAAAAAACCTGACTCCCACCCCTGTGTTCAGTAATTCCAGTGCATATTTCCAGTAGAGATCCCCACACTCTGAGATGTGGCATGGAAATGACCACTCTCCTTTGGCCACACAGCAGTCAAGGCGAATGGGAATCTACCCTGTAGTTTTGAGAGAGCTGCAGGACTTTTTCAGCAGATAACACTAACACGCCCCAGCCCTGGCAGAGGGGACACAGAGGAGACATTGGCCAGGCTGGGACCCTGTTGGTGGGGTTCTTACTGGTACTGACTGCCTTACAGATACTGTACTGACTGATACTGGGCAAGTTGTTTCTCATCTCTGTGTTGTCTCTACAAAGCAGAGATACTGACACTTGCCTTCTTTGAAAAGCAGTGTGATTGACAGCTGTGGCTAAAAAATAACTAGAATATAACAGAAGAGACTGTTTCTTAGGACTATCAGCTCCACCACTGAAACTGCTTAAAACCACCCACAAAACTCTTCTGTAGACAGAGAAAAACACATTCACCTCCATGCAAAGCTGCTCCTTCTGTTCCTCTTTCAGAATTAAGATGAGCCTTTGACTTTTAATTCTGGGCATTGGCTTTTTTGTTATTGTTACTGAAAACACACAATGTAAACTTAACTGTGGTCAGATCCCTCATTGAGCTGCAGCGGAGGAAGGGCATTTGTACTGGAAATTAATATGGCTGGCATGTCTGCCTAGGTTTTGAGGATAGTGTTTTCATGTTCTTTTCCTTTCTTCCTCAGCTTTCTTCTCTTTTGTATCTGCCTGCCTCTTTCCCGTTTCTTTCACAGCCGCTATTTTTGCTCCAAGCAAAGAACTCAGTCATGCTCTCACTCTCTCATGGGCTCTGTGTACACTCGAGGTCAGGCTAGCAAACCTTACTGGAGCCAAACTTTGCACCCTTCCCTTGCCCTTTCCTTACCCTCTGCCTCATCACAGCTTTCTGTTCCCTGGGTTTTCCCCATGCTCCCGAGGGCAGCAGTCCCTCACTGCTGGCACATCCGGCTGGGGTTTGCCTGGGTGCTCTCAGCGGCTCTGATGCAGAGCTCCTGTTGGACACTGGGCCAGTCACTCATCTCTCCTCTGATGTATTTTATCCACTTCAACCACATGATTTTCAGGGTAAGGGACAGTCTGTTACTCTTTGTCATTACCCACTCTAGCACAGCACAGTTCCCCCGAGGTTCGAGACACCATATGCCCTCACATTCCTCTGAGCTCACTTTACCCTCATGTCCCTTCTTCTTCTCTCTACTGTCCTTTTAACAATGTCTTCCTTCTCAGCACGGTGGTCCTTCCTTTTCCCCATGCTCCCCTTGCCCTCCTCCAGGGCCGTGCTGCCAAGCCTTGGGCAGCTGTCCTGCGTTGGAGATGGGGCTGGGACCATGGGACACCCAGGATCTGCCAGGAAGGGTCGAGCCACTTTGACTCCTCTCCCTTATGAGGCAGCAGGGATTTCTATGCCTGAACCTCAGTGGGCAGGGAACTAAACAAAAAGGAGAGGCAGAGCTGTCTAATGAGCTCATCAGAAGTGACATGGCTTGTAGAAAAGGCTGTATGTGCAACAAGGAGCAAACCTTGCTGGAAGGAGTGTTTAACATCTGATATGCAAAGCCTCATTTCTTGAACGTCTGCAGTAATTTTTTTCACTTTCAGTGCCTTCCATTTTCTCATATCTGCCCTAACCTGTTTCCCTGTATATGGTTTTGTCCAGCTGTGTTCAACCTTCTTCCCACTATTCCCATCAGTGAGGTCTATGGGCTGCTTCATTCCAACCAATGTTCCTAAAGTTCCTTTGGAGGGGTGCTCCAGTGAAGCAACAATTAATTCCTGTATCTGTAATTTGTTTATCTTCTTCTATAGAGTCTTACAAAAAGCCTCAGGAGAGGGATATAAATGATGAATGCAGGTTAATAACATGGGAGTCTGCGGAAAATTGCACTAAAATGGCACACCAATAATGGATATAAAAACAACTGAAGCATGTGGTGAAGTCCCTACTATATCAAAATATTTCCACTGATAATATAAACTGTAGTTTGTGCTAAAAAATCTGAAACTTTAAAGTGATAAAAAATTATTACCTCCAAACTGCTTGTGAGAAGAAAGAAGATTAGGTAAATTATTCTCAGTTGTTACAATAGGTGAAAAAAATAAGCAAAATGGGTGAACTTAATCCCATTTAATTTTAATTATTCAAAGGCCTGGAGCCTAGCCATGTGTATCAACAGAGCTCCCTCCCTCATCAGCAGAGAGGCAGAGACCTCAAGGGAGACAGATTCATCCCAACCCAGAAAAAAATGCTTAAAAAGCAGGGACACTGGCTCTCCCTTAACTGGAGAAGATTAATTCATCTAGTCTTACGTAGGCAGGATGTCTAACCCTTCCAACAGCTACACTTGGGAGCTTCTTCCTTCTCAAAGCCATTTTTAAAAAATGGCCTCAGACCACTATGGCCAGACTAAGATTAGCACAACTATTTGTAGTTTCTGATATTCTGAAAAGGAGGCAAGACCATTTCTATTTGCTTTATAACACAGAGGCAGCTCGTGGATTTCACTAGTTGCACTGGAAACTCTCTGCCAGATGTGAGGTGTTGGAAGCTGAGCTACACACTCATCAGGGTGCTCAACAGCCTATATATCATCTTTGTGAACATTTTGTGTGCCTGCATGAGCTAAGGGGAAGCTACCTGTGTGAACTGGTATCACAGAGGGGCTTCAGGAGACCTGCCACAAATCTTCAATCAGGCAAACAAACTGGAGGAGCTTTACCCTCTCATGGCAGTTCATTATTCTGCTTTAACAGGTTGAAAAAAGCTGTCAATAAGTGACATGAGAAGAAGTCACACTAATGTGGAAAGGGAAATCTGCTTCCCATTTTTTTCCAGTAATAAACAGAATGAGAGCTGGACACAGACTTTGGGGCATCAGCTGGACAAATATGTAGGACATCCCACCCAGCAATCTCAAACCAGACTATGTTCTGTGTCAGGACACAGGAATTGTGGAGATGTAACTACCAGGGTGATGGGAAAAGGATGGGAGCAACCTGCTTAACTAAGAACACAGGTAGGGTGTATCATCGTAGTGAGATGTGTTTCTACTAATATACTTTAGCATAAATAGTGCTGATGGTGGTTTTTGAAATGAAAAAGAGGCATTGGATGTATCCTTTCGCTGGAGGTGCATTCCTAGGGAGACAAGAGTGCAAAATCCCACTTCAACAGGATAATGTAGAGGAAAGTACTGCAGTAAAGCATTTAGGTGAAGAAAAACTTAATCCATATAGTTGTCTGGTCTTCCAAAGCATTAGCTAGAAATCTGTCTGAAATGCTGTTTTTCAGTGTGTGATCTGGTAGCTCAAAGACTGCTTCTAAGGTAAGGATTTTTTTTTTATTAATGCTATTCCCCAAAACACGCAAAATTTCAGTTTTCAGCCTGTGGTCTGTGATTCTTCATGGGTGCAGGATTAACTTCCTGATATCCATGTTATTCTACTTTTCTGAGAAACACAACCCTAATGATAATATATTTTCGGCAGAATCTGCATCCACAGGGAGAAATAGGAAAGGTTTAGCAATGAGGAGTGAAAACCACCGGTACAAAAGGGTTGTTTTTGAACTCAACATGAGAAAATTGATAAAGATTCCCCTAGGCATTTTTTTTTAATGGCAACACCTTGATTGATGGAATGTCATCTACCCTTGTATAAGAACAGATTGAAATGCAGAGAGGTAGATGCTGATAGTCATTGACAATGTCAACAACTGTCACTGTCCAGAGAAAGTGAGGAAAGTGCTGAACTGGAGTCAGACTGCTATTTTTATTGTGACATTATAAATGTAGCATTGAACTCTGCAAGTTCCCAGCAGGCTGTTCTTAGATAATCATGGCATCTATTTTAGTAAAATGCAGATTTTGGGGGTATTTTATTATACAGCAGGATGGCTGGTCTATAGAAGAAATGTTGCTGGATTTGCCACAGCAATCTTCCAGACACAACATCACCAGCCAAGTGGTAAAAATATGAGTGCATTGAAGATATTGAGGATTCCAACTGATCCAAGATGAGCCTGCAAAGTGCATTTTCTTCTACCTATCTTGAGTTTGCTCAGTGGAATAACAGTCTCTGAGGTAAAAATAGTTCACGGAAAGAGAAAATGCTTTCTCCTCGGTGTTGTCTCTGTTCCTCACTTCCTACATGTTGAGATGTAGTTTTCTTCTGTGACAACTTTGTGTGGAATATCCAATGGAGAATTAGCAGGTGGAACAAAGATCAAAGTCCTACCCTGATTAATATCTGCAGCATTTCTCAACTCTCAGAACCAAACCAAACCACACAAAAAATCATTCCGATAATAGACTGTCAAATGACCAGATACAACCCATGATCAATAGGAACAACGAGGCAAAATCCACATTTTTTAGTATATCACATAGAAGGTCATTGAAATCACAGAGCTCAGATGTATGATACAAACTACAGATAAAACTATGAAATTACAGTCTTTGCAGTCATCTTAATAATCTTTAGCTGCTTGTTCATCCATATTTGTGGAAAACATGGCCTTAACTCTTTCAATTCATTATGCTAGTCTCTTTTTAAAGAGATAGTAGCATCTTTAATATTCTCCTAGGGCTGTTTTGATTGCCTATGACATATTTATTTGTCAAAGACAGATGTCCAGTATTATGAAATGTCTAGCCTAATTCACAATTTTTTTTAAACACAATATGACATTAGGAACTGAATAAATTTTAGATGTGAGTTCTGTACCTTTAGTCATCCACTAGAGTTGGGATTTATTTTAAAAACATGTTAACTCTGGGCTGGAGCAGTTAAAGAACAGTTTGGACCTAGTAATATATGAGTCATAAGGAGAGTTGTTTCCTGGTTCTGTGAGTACTTTTTGACTGATTTAAGCAGTAAATATGAAGCCTGGTGAGGCGTAAACAAAGGTTTATCTTTAAAAGCAGCCCCCCTAGTCTATTTAACTACAGCTATGATCACAAGAGGGTTAGTACTAGTGGATTTGTGAATTCAAACAGTACAAAAGAATAACCTGGTCTGCTTCCCTGATATTTATGGTGCTGTAACTCAAAAGTTATTCAGTGAAAATCAGTGGAAATCCTTCAATTTCATGCCAGAGATATATTTTTAGCTGTAAAGACAATAGCAAAAAAAAAAAAAAAGAACATTCCTGGGCAGAGTGGGAATATGGTAATATTAAGTTTAAATTTTTGTAATTCAAATCTAGATTAGGAAAATCCAAATCATCAAAACCACTAGTGCAACAGCAACATGCTGGCAGGTCAGTCCTGGGGACTAAGTGTAGCAGGGTCAGGGCTACGAACAGTCCCTGTGCAGGTGCAGTGGCTGCTTGTATTGTAATTAGTTCTCTGCCCATTAACAGATATTGGTGCAAAGGGGTGGGGGGCGGTGTGAGATTATAGACCCTTGGTACAAGGGTAGAACATAAAGGCAAGAAATTTTTCCAAATCCTTGAACCATGAAGTTAAATACAACTCCGGCTATAAGGCTGGAGCAATGCAGATGATGTGTTCTTCTGAGTTTCAGCAGGGCAGTGTCCTTGTAATTGTTGCTATTACGTGGTTATGCCACACAAAGCCAGAAGGACCATCTTGAGCTAATCAGTAGGACGATTTGAATATGTAAAAGAATGAACCATTTTAACCAAAATCACATCCATTGAACAGAAGATGGATGTTATAAAGGCCTTGTCCTGATCCTGTTAGTATTCCTGTCTTTTGGGGCTTAAAGTTAGCTGACTTTGTGAACAAGTAAAAAATCAAGCAGGTGGGGAAATCTTTGCAAGATTACATTATGTGGGAATCTCCAGGAAGCTTTGACAGCCCCAGGAAAGAGTTTCCCTATCCCTAATTGAGCCAGCTTCAGAATGAGAGACACTGCAAAGTGCAGCAGAGGAGGAGGAATAAAATGTAGTTTTGAGGAGAAAGGAGTTCACAAGGGAAATCATGAGAATCTACTCCTGGGGGCTATAGGACTCAGACTCCTTCTGTTTTATGCAGAAAGGGCAAAGTCTAGCCTTTAATTGGAGACCTTCAAAATCATGACAGCTTTTAACAGAAGACAGCAAAGGCTAAAGAAAGAAAAGAAAAAACTCAACCCACCAGGCACCAAATTTAAACTAAACTAAACTAAATTCTGGTGAACTGTGTCAGGGAATCTGTGCTCCAAAAGGAAATTAGGGAACCTGAGGTCTCAGGGGTTCTTGACGTGAGGAGGAAGAACAGGTATTTATGATACTGCAAACGCCTCTACATGAAAACTGGAGTCTAGCAGAAGTCACTTTCTGACAGCACCACTTGGAAGGAAATGTATTTGCTTTAATTTGTGCAGTGCAACCTCCTCCACACTCAAACCACAGAAGCTCTGAGCCCAAATCAGCTTTATGAACAGGAAACAGTGTTTTAGTTTAAGAATGTTAAATTTTTTGGCTTAGGAAATTGTTGGTTCAGTCTTTATTATAACTAAGATGAAAGTTATCACATATGCATAGTATGTAAACTGAGAAGAGTTTGCATATTTGAACACTTTAATATTGGACCAGTGTGTTGACACTATGAGATGATTGAAAGAATTACTTAGTATTTTCTGAAAGGTCTGAAATGCAAATCTTTCAAATCAACAAGATCAAGATGAACAGAGAGCTTAGATTTGAATGCTTGCCAGGTTTTCTAATATATTTCTTTCTCACTTTAACACAGTTTTAATTTGGCATTCCTGAAAATTATGGATGGCTAATTCACAGATCTACTGACTTTAAAGGCATAGGGGCCATAACTGACCTTCCAGCTTGGCCTCTTGTGTAATGCAAGCAAAAAGACCTCCCTGTATTAATTCCCACTTCAAGACTAAGAGTTTAGCACTGAGAACTTAGGAAGCTTTGGACTGGGTTAAAACAAAGGCTTCTGTAGCCCATGTCTGTCATTATTCAGTCTCTGACAGAGGTCATCTGTGTACACTTAAGGAAGCATAGGTAAACAGTGCAAGACATCCCCATCAGCACAAGTAAGTTGATGCTTTCATGTGTGGTTAAAAAGTCAAACCTCAATAGAAAGGCAAACTCTGAATTCTGGGAGAGAAAATTCATTTTGCAAGATAAACTTATCTCCAAATAATAAAGATGGCATTGTAGGATCTCAGACACATTTTGCCTTCCTCCTGTGTGCTGCAGAGAGAAAAGTGTCTCTTTTTGGAAGATACACAGAGCAGACTCTTGTGGAAATAAATGAGGGAGGACAACTTGGCAAGGACCAGAGAAAAAACCAGCAGCACCATGTTTTCCTCTCTCTCTGACATAGCACCTTGTTTGAGTTCAGTCACAGAGCAGGCTATGAATAAAATTATTACTAAAATTTCAAATCATGTGAGAAACATAGATAAAACTGAGTCTGAACTGCTGGAGTCCCACCCTAGACATTTAGGTGAGGTTCTTTTAATGAAACAGTCAGATTATGTGGTCGTACTTGTGATCTGGTTATTCAAAGACCCTTTTATAGCCATTTTATAGAAAAAAACAAAACAATTTTTGAACATGATTTCTCTCTACCTGTAGTAGATGTCTAAAACAGGTCAGTTGAAGCACTCCTTAAAAGTGTAATTCTTCTTTTTATTATGAAATATGACTTTCCAAAGATGTAGATCTCCACACTGTGGCTTCAGGTTATGTCTGCTGAGGTAAATCCCACCCTCAAATGCTTCTTTTCTTTGATTTGTATGAAAAAAATGAGGTTGTGGAATGAAATGACCAAAAGAAGCACCAATTCCTTGGTAGTCACAGAAGTGGTGAGAAGTGCAAGAGGTCACTACAAATACTTCTCTTCCCCGCCCCCCCTATTCTGCCCCCCCCCTTCCCTAAAGTAAAAAAGCTTTTTCTGAACTGGGGAAAGCAAGATTTTCTCGTAGAAGGGGCAATGGTGAGAGACTGCTTGTTCTTCCAGAGATCTGAGTGGGAGTCAAGACAGTTTTTGGTCTTTTAGAGGGAGATGAGGCAAATTAAACATTACTTTCACTGTTGGTATTAATCACAAGCAAAAGGCTCCAATAGAAATCCCTTCATTTGACTTGAAGTGGAAAGAATTACTTGCCTGCTTAGAAGAAGTTTTTATGTGGTGTAAGTCTGAAGAGTCTAAGATGAACTGCAACTGTTTGGTTAACTGCAAGGAGTTCTCAGGAAAACTAAATGATACTGGAGACCCAGAGGCAAAACAATTAACATAGTTGTGCAACCAGCTGAGCCTTTGCAGTTGCTCTCCACACACTTAGTTGGGCTGGAGAAACACATGACCCTAAGGGCTTGGGGCACAAGGTTCTCAGCCTGTAGACAGCAGGAGGCTTGTGGGCAGGAGTGAGGAGACCACTGCCTACGTGCCAGGCACCAGTCCAGACCATATTGTACTCTCTACAGGCCTAAAGGTCCTTCGAGGCATTGCAGTTTTACTCCAGAGGAATGTGCCTGAGCTGAAAAAATAACCCTATTTTGTAATTCCAGGTATTCTTGCCCACTGTCACTCTGAAAAAGTCAGCAAGGGTCTTAGAAGTTCAAGAGGACCATCTCCTGAAGATGCAGGAGGTAAAAAGGAGCTTGCTAGGCAATCTGTCCATAGTCTGAAGGCTCTTGGAAAATTTCAGGGAGGAATGTGGCTTAGAAGCATCTGAAGGACATCATTAAGCTGTGTTCCTGGGTTCTGCAGGGGAATGGGAAGATTAAACAAACAGAGGAAGAGCTCCAGGCCCTAAAGCATGGCTGACAGAGTCTACATATATCTCTGACCACCAGACAATGCCAAGCTCCTTCCCTCCATCTCAGTAGAAGGGAAGTGAATTGACCCGGGCACCAAGTGAGGTTGAGCAGAGGCCAGGAAAATGCCACAGTGAACCTCCTCATTGAGGAAATGCCCCCCAACCTGAGGCTTAGCCAAGGCTGCTGTCTCCGGTTGCTTTGCTAGAGAAGACCAAGCCCTAGTGAAGAGCAATGAACAGGGAAGATAAAATGTTATCAGTAACTGTTTACTCAGGAAAGGCTTTGAACCAATTTGTTTTTGTTGCAATAATCAACTTGGGAAGCACTGTGACCCTTGAAGGAGTTTTTATTATCATAGCAGAATAGGCCATTAATAGAGAAGAAGTTATCAGAGAAAAAGACATTTCTGCCATTCTCAATACTGTTTTCATCAAAGCCTTTCACCAGCAATAGCTCTTTCCTTTACTTATACTCTATTTTATTTTCAAACCAATGCTATTTTCTTCACCAAACACTAAGTCCTTTACTTTGATAGAAACTAAATATTTCCTTTAATGAGCATAAGAGATAATAATGTTAAGCATTAGCTGGAACCATCATGCAACAAAACCTTAATGCCATTTAAAAACACTTAATGCACAGGTTGACGTTTGTCATCTCACTAAAGAGCAGAAGATTAGAGGTGCTACAACTTAGAAAGGAAGCATTATTCCGCTGATGAGATAGTGCTTTCCTTTGTACTAATCACACAAACAGTCTAAAACATGTCATTGTATCTATTTCTTATGTTAAAAACCCTAACAGAATGTTCCTGTAACAGGTGACAAAGAAAAAACCCCAGTCTTAGGACTCTACTTTTTTTCACAAGCATTACTTTTAATTTTTCCAGAGGCAATGAATGTTTCATGCCTTGATGGCCAGTTCAGCAGACTGGAAGATCTCTCAGACTGAGAAGCATGCCAGTTTCAGACCACTAGAGAAGGCATAGACACACTGGCCTGAGACTCACACTTTTCCAAATCCAATCAGCAGTGTCAGGTTCATCACAGCTGTGGCCAGACCAGATTGTAAGCAAAGCTGCATCAAGCTCGGGGTGAGAAATTAACTGGGATGAAAGGAGAACTTTGGTGTCAGTCTTTAGCTAAAGCAGAAATGAACTTAAACCATAAAAATAAAGATTTAGGCTAGACATTAGGCGAAAATGTTTTCATCATAAAGGTACTGAGGCACAGGGACATGCTGTCTGGGAGAGTTGTGGAGTCTTTACCATCAAAAGTTTTCAAGAAAAAAGTAACCTTTTTTCAGAAGTGACACAATAATACTGACTCTGCTTTGGGGCAGGAGATAGATTGAATTGTCTCATCTGGCTTTATTTATGTTGCACAACCCCCATATTTCCTGTATTTACAAGCTATCTCTGTCCTTGGAGCTTGTGACAGTGCAGTTACACTGATTTACACTAGTTGGGGGACTGGGACATGTTCATGACTCATGTTCCCATGCCATCGACTCCTCAGCAGCTTCCTTGGTGATGGCCAAGCTCAGAGTGCAGCAGCCACTCTCAATGAGAGGGGCAAGAGAAATGTTTTATTGCAGTGCAAAGATTTTGCTGCAAACTCTTCTCTACTGCTTGAGTAAGAGTAAGGGAAGGAAGAGGCTGACTTTGAAAACCCAAAACTGCAGATGTTATTATCTCTTGAAGCTATTAAATGATGGAAGTGCAGCACTCCTGACAAATTGAACAGCACTGGCCGTTGCTGTAGCATAGAGCAGCTCCACTGAGTTTGTTGCTAATTTATCACAATCTAGTATTTGACTGACTGAATCCTGAATTAAATTTTTATACATTCGTGAACTATTTATGCTGTATGAAAAATCAATATCTTTTTATTGTTCACCTGATTTAGGACAGATAAAGGGAATATTTCAGTATTCTCCAGGGTCAATGCAGAGAGGCCTTGAATGATGAAAGATACAGTATCTTTTGAATGGAAGAAAAACTTCAGGGTAGAAAGGAAAGAGTGTAATTTACATGAAATATCCTTCCTATCCATGACATGAATATTTTTCACAAATGCATGACAAAACTTATTGTCCTTTTAGAAGACAACATCTAATTATTTATCACTCTTTAAGAAAGAATTATTAATTTGGAAAAATTTTTCTTTCTGAATTTCTTTGCACTTTGTATGAGCCATAAAACCTCAAAGGATTTATTTGAATTTCAATACCATCTCATACTTTTATGAAAATATACTATAACCCTGCCTGAGTAATTAACATGAAGATAGGACTCTTAGTCTAAAAACTGAAATCTCCCTGTTATTTCAGATTTTCCCTAAGTATGCTTTTGATTAAGTAATTACTGAACAGCAGTGTTAACAATTTATCTATGATAGAGAGCATGTCACAAATATCCTACTCATGTTCCTGCAGTTTATGCTTTTGCCAATGTGTTTTATGAGTATTTATTAAAGATGATGCCTTGAGTTAATAACATAAACTACCTACTAGTTTCATAATCATCACTGCAGTGCAGAAAGCTTTAGAGTTATGGTAGTTCTGCATTGACGATGTCAACAGATTTACTGCATTCATTTCCTTATGCAAATATTCCAAAAACATACATAACTTTATAACCTTATATAGTGTACTGCCTACACGAGGGTATCAAAGCCTGTGAACATGCAGAGTAGACTTTAAAGTTGACAGCACAAGTCGTGATGCTCCTTCCTTTCTTGTTTATCTGTTGTCCTAATATTAGAACTCATTTAAAGCTGGATTTTGTAGACACACAGGGACTTCTGCAGAGCCCCTACAGTAAGAGGGGAGCCTGCTCATGGTCTTTACATGATGTGTCTGTCTATACTGAAGTCACTCATAGGGAGACTTAATGTGAACTAAGCAGACATTTGTGATCCATTTGTGATCCCTGTATACGCACAAGATTTGCCCCTGCGTGGCAGAGCTTGCCTCTCTCTTGCAGGACAACCTTGTTTGCTCCTGCAGTTTGTCCATTTTCTCCTCTCTTCCCCAGGAGAAGCATGATGCTCTCTACTCTGACTGCCTCTGCTGCACCTCACCAGGAGAGATTTACAAAACACAGACCCTGGGGTAGGAACCCTGAATTATATTCAGGTCATTGAGAGAAGAAGAGGGTTAGAAGGGACCCTGTAAGGTCTTGATCTTGATCTTGATCTTCCTTTGCTATTACCCAAATTGAGATTAATTTTAGTTATGTCTTATCAAACTCATGTCTTGGCTAACTTGTTTTTAGACACTTTGGTAACAGGAACTTCCTTGATTTCCCAGCAGTTTATTCTGTCTTTCCCATTCCTTACAATTAAAAGCTTTTCATGAGGTCTAGTCTTCTGTGTGACAGTTTAAGCCTTTACTTACCTGTGACAAATCTATTTTTTCCACACAATTCCTCATGTTGATATTCTGTTGATATCTGATATTCCAAGAGATTTATATTCTTTCTTAAAACATAATGCCCAAAACTGGTTGCCATACTCTGGAAGTGGCCCTACCAGTGTTTAGTAGAGATTAATGTTTAGATTCCATATCTTAAAGACAATATTCCTGTTTATTAATCCTAGTAGAATATTTCCTTTTTCCACAACAATATGATACCATGGTGTTGAGTCATGCTATGCTTCTGAACTTCCATAGCCTTAAATCCATTCCTGTTGCACTGCTACCTGGCCTGTGGCTCATTTCCCATATTTGTGGTAACATCTATGTGAATAATTTTACTATAAGTCTGTTTTCTTCCAAGGGTCATTTTGGGAGCCAGAATCTGACAATATTAATGTGTAGCTGATCTGAAAAAAAAAAATTACTTTTTAGAACTTGGAAGACATGATAATCAAGTTAGCTATCAATAACTCTCTGTCTACTTATCTGGCAAACAGATAATCAATTACACATCAAAATAATGTCAAAACCAATACATAATAGTAGTCAGCAATCAGCAATAAATTTTAGATCAATTATTTTGGCCAGGTACAGCCTGGACGACTTTCATAGAACATTGTATAGAACTATGCATAATTTTGCAGAAAAATACGTCTTAAGTAAACATGGAGAGTATCTGGAATCAATACAGATGGAGAATGCATTCACATTAATCTTATTGAAAGAAATTATGTTTTATTTTAGGAAAAGAGCAGTACAGAGAGTTTCAGTCACATCTTGAAGTCCTTCTGCTACTGCTATCATGGACATTTTGCTTGAGAAGGGACTACAGGATGCAAGACCTGCATTTCAAGTGAGTTTTTTTAATTAATAAATAAGTATAGGTGAATTAATGCATGCAAAATAATTTTGGCAGGGATAAAAATGGAAATAGCTAGAAAAAATATTGAATGGATTAG
Source organism: Corvus kubaryi (assembly GCF_017639235.1). NCBI lineage: Eukaryota > Metazoa > Chordata > Aves > Passeriformes > Corvidae > Corvus > Corvus kubaryi. The sequence continues at coordinate 6,056,263 of NW_024580669.1, forward strand.
CACACTTAATTGGTCTTAGGTTGCCTAATGAACAATTAGCCTTGTGTTTAATCCCTCTCAATCCATTCGTCTTTGCAGCTCTTAGTCTCTAAAGATAAACATGGATCATTCCAAATGTGCTTTTGTTTTTGAAACTACTCATATTAGTATTTAACTGTAATCATTGGCATGGAAACCATCTTATAAATGGGAATGGACAAAAATGGGACATACTAGAGGACCTATTACTTGGTGCTTTAAAAAAAGAATTGCAAAAAATTTGCAGCACTCTAAAATACTACCAGCATAAGTCCTGTTGATTAAATAGAAATGAATCTACATGGAAACTCTTTTTAAGACCTTAGGAACACACTGTTGACCCTTCAGTAAGTGGCATTTCAATGCCAGGCCCTGCTGACCATGATCAGACAGTGTATCTTAGGTACTTCAATTATTTAGTATGGTCTAGGTTCAAGAGCCAACATATCAGATGAGTATTTGGGGTTGCCTGTACTACAAGTGGAGAGAAAAAGCACCAAGATGCATCCATGGGTGCCTCTCTGTGTCTCCCTATCCCAGACTGTGAAAAATTTCTCTCTCACATGGACATCCATCTTCCCTTTCACCCAGTGCATCCAAGGAGTGATTATTTAGCAGTCCCAGTGTGACCAAGTTAGACAGAGAAAAGGGACTTCTCTCAGACATAATGGTGGCTTGTGCTCTGGCCAGTTAAATCTTCAAAGCAACTGCTTGCCTGTTCAGGGGGAATTCAAGACTTCGAAATTAATGGTCAGGAAAAAGTGAGTTGGACTGGATGTGTTTTAATTCACTGTGATATATTAAAACAGCATGTTGATTAATTTGAAGGCTAGAGGGAGCATTTTTTTTGCAATATTAAGGTGCTCCACAAATTACTACAGATACGAGAGTAAATGCTTTTTATTTTTTCCTTCCTGAGTTTTTATTATTTTCTTTTTTTTTTTCTTTGGCAGTAATACTCTTCTATGCATGAGCCTAACAGATGTAAAGGGTTCTCTAAGGAGCCTTTGGTGCAAGTACCTGTGGCAGCTTTATTAGAACCTCTCTGACATTGTCCATGTCCTGGACTGTTTGGGAAATATTCTAGACTGGCCGGGGAAAAGTTTGAGTCTTAATAAAAGAAGAGAGATTAAACAAGTGAGGCACAAAGTGTGCCTAGGAGTCATGAAGTTCTGGATTCTTGCCTAATGCCACATTCATCAGGCTTAATGTAGATGAACTCTGTGTGGGTTTGCCAGCAGCAAAGTCAAACATCTCATTTGAGACCTCCTGGCTCTGTGATTATGATCCTGAAAGCATGAGCAGCTTCTGCCTTTTCACAGGCCCACAGCTGGAATACCCAAATGAAAACCCATCACACATCTGGATCCATCACTCAGCTCTGCAACATTCATTGGTATATTTTATGCTTGGAGTTGGTCTGGAGGCTTTCCTTCTACAAAGGCTCCTGCACATGACACATGGTAGACAATGCAGGAGTCAAGCATGCCCTCTCTTTAGCAGTGACTGAACCAAGAGAAGCCATGGCCCACACAGATCCTTCTGGGAAAGACAAAGAAACAGGTTGTCCAAACTGCCTTAAAAACTTTTCTTCTGAAATATTACTGTGGATGTGAGAGCTAACAATTACTTGGTTGGAGGTGGATGTGGTTGCAAACTAGGAATAACCAAAAACAGTCAAGAAAAATTACAGCAAATTGAGAGGTGACAGGACAAGGACATCACTATGGCTCTGTGGGGCTCCTGAGGGCTCTTGGAGCAAAATGCTGGCTGGATTGAGGCTTGGAGAACAGAACAAATGAATAGTACAAAGGATTTCTTTGAAAAATATTGTATTCAAGACAAGGGAAGTGAAGCCATTCATTGTCTGTACTCATCTTTTGGGTATGGGTCCAGACGAGCTACTGGAGAAGGCAAAAAGGAAAACAGCAAAAAACCCAAGCTACTTAAAAAAGCAAATGGTGAAAGAAAAGCAGTTATTTCACTGAGTTAGGAGGAGATGACTGAAGGGAACATTACCTAAATGAACGTTAAACAGTCAAAATCTAATCTCTTTGCAATATAAAAGGCTGGAATGGAAAAGAAAATACTAAATTGCTTCAAATTTCCATAGCAGAGAGGATAAGAGTGACAGGCTTGGTTGCAAAAAATAGGATGTAGTTAAACTTTTGGAAACCTTCTGTCCATAGGAGCACTTAAGTGAATCACTTAAGATATATGCTATTGCAGGAGACTGTGAAATGTCTGTTGTTGCAGATTTTAAGGAAATCATTCAACAGGTATCAGTTAATAAAGGTTTAAAGACAGTTTATCCCATCTTTGGAGGGGGAGATGGATCAGATGAGGTCCTTACTGATGTCATTACCTGTGGGACTATAAGTGCTGTGTTCAGCCAAAGGGAACGTTGTGTACAATCTTTGAAAATGAAGAATCTTACTTAAAAAGGGTCTCTTTCTATCCATTTCTACCCTAATGGATACTGCACTCTCTCAGGATAAGTTCTAATTGGAACCTTGTGCCCTTGGCAGGAAATCACAGGGACTAAGGAACCCTCTTACTCTGCAGCTGCTCCCTGGACATTGATTAAAGGTAGTTAGGGCTAAATGCAACTATTTATCTGCTTCCTTCCTTAAAAAAATGTGGAATAGACAGGCACATAAGTAGAAGTAATGTAAGACTTGACTTCATCTTACCTACAGGCCAAAATACCTATGTTTTGGGGAGTGGAAGCATCTCCCAGAGATAAGCAGCCACCAGGGCATGGCTGGGTCACACCCCTCCTTGCTACTGCAAGCTTCAGTTTACATTCCACCTTTTGGCCAAAAACCTGATACACAAATCTCAGCTCCCAGGACCTGGTGTTACTTCCAGACTAAACTCTTCCTTTTTTCATACTGAATAATGCCACTGGAAATACGTTTATGTGAGCTGGATACTCAAGGTATTAGCATTAATCTCTAAGCTTTGTCCTGGATATCTGCTTCTGGGAAAAAAATCTTGTTTAGATGACTGATATTATTGAGAATTTCATAATCCTTATAAATCTCAAAAATTTCAATGACACAATAAAAATAAATCATCAAACCTTATTCATCAGAAGTCTCTAATGCTGTTGAAGTGTCTGATATTTCCAAGAGTCTTGCAGTCTCTGAAACTGTTAAAATAGAAACACCTTTCCCACATTTTCCTTCTCTGCCTTTAACAAATGATGGTTCTTTTAACCTCCTTCTCCCCTCTTTGTTTGCTTAGAGGATCAAAGCCTTTTTATTTATTTCTTTTTCCTCCCAAGCAGTTTCTGGAGTGTTAAAAAAGCACCACCAGTATACTGAGTTTACATTACAAACAAGTTAAAATTCCCAGTCTGTCAGAGCTTTTCTCCTAGGATACCAAGAAAAGCAAAGTTCAGCTAAACTGCACAATTAATCGGATATCACTTCTGAGTGAAGAAGAAAAGGCTGCTTTAAGCAGAGCTCTTCTCTTCTTAGAGATTTCAAGTCCACTTCAGAAAGGAAAGTTATTATTCTCTGAAAGTTATCTGATTTTATTTGTATTCCTGGAGCTACTCCATTAAGTCATGTTCCCTTTTCACCCATAAAATCATCTTAATGAATCAGCTGTGGGATTGGCCATATGTAAATGTGCCTTATGACAGCCACATTGACACGTGAATGGATGAAAAAGACATGGGCTGCATGTTGCTTTTGTTGGAAGAGCAGTGGGGTTTGTTCTGATTTTAAGACCTGAGGTAGAAAGTTTATTTCTTTTCTTGGTTATGAAGAAAATGCTCTTTTCTTATTATTCTAAAATAAATGTATTTTGTAATAATGGTGTGATAAAGAAGCTTGAGCTGTATGGTTTAGGAATATTTGGCTAAAACAGACTTGAGTGTTGGGCTACCATTCCCACACAATTGCTCTCCTTTTCCTCAACTTCTGAGAGCCAAGACTTGCCTGATAAATAAACCTCGTCGTCAGTCGGTGTAGGATGGGCTTGCACCTGTTTAATAAAATGCACTGTCTGCTGATCTCTGGTATTGTCAGGGCTCTTCTAATGCCATGGTGGCTGCAAGGAGGAAAATGAGCAGCCCAATTAAGAGGTCCCAAGGGAATACAATGAAACACTTGCAAAGTAGATTTAACAAGTGTACTTTAGTGTGTTCTCACAGTGTTTGGAAAATATATAAGAAGATTCCTATAAATTTTGCAAATTTTCTAGTAAAATGTTATTTTATGGACAAGTATTTCATAATAAGTAAAACAAGAAACTTAATAGTCTCTCTGCAAATAACACACTGCAACATCTATTAGGCATTGTAAGGTATCCTTTTCACACAATTTTATCAAAGTTTAATCCAATATAACTACATTGATGCCCCACGTGGGTGTTTTTTTCCCCTGCTTTTTGCAAGGCAGAGTTAAATACTGGTAAAATACATCTGTTAAAAGGTAAAATCAAGATATTTAATTTGTGGTATTCGGAAACATCTGGAAATCTTACAATGGAACCAAATGAAGTGTCAGTTGACATATAGTGAAGATGTCTTTGTGACTGACTAAAGATTAGCAAAAATGCCATTAAAAATATATGATAAAAAGCAAAGAAGTCTATGGCCATATTCTCGACTGGTGACACTCAACAATCAAATACACACATAATCTCACCAAAAATTATAATGAAGCTTTTTGAAAACTGATTTGTCATGGCAAAACCAATTCTATTTTTGCTTTAAAATATCAATTTTGAAACAATCTTGCAGGGAAAGATAATTTTTGACATTTCTTAGCCACATGAGCTGATCCAAGCATATTCTTTTAATACCTTAGCACTGAACCCTACATGTGTTACTGCAACATATCTTTATCTTTTTTCCTCCATCCTTTTGTCTATTTATATGTTTTCTCTTGTCATGAAAATACAGAGAAATAAAAGGGAAAAATTAATCATTCTATGAGTTCTGGAAACATCCCCAAAATTTGCTTATTGATTTTTATCACATCTCTGGCTATGTGAGCCTAACAGCAGGCCAGCCGATTTCTGCTAAGCATTACAAATGTAGTATTTTTAAACACTAGCAGAACATGTCTTCTCATGCTTTCCTGATAATTTCTTCACTAGATGATGCAACCAATATGAATGAAATTAATAATAACAATATAATATATAATGATTATAAAGCAATACAGAAATTGCTAGGCAGTAAGTATTGGATCCAAAAATATCTCTGCCAAAAATCTCTTACAAAACACATATGTAGAAATGTTCCCTCAAGCACAGCTGCAGGTGTCCCATTGTGGAGACCTGGCACATACAAGCTGGAGGCAGTTTGGGATCTAAGGAGACTTAATCACAGCTACATTATGGAAAACAGACAAACATCCTGATGTGGTGACCTGTACTTTTAACTGCTCAAGGTCAACAAGATCAAAGCTGGTCTAGGAGCCTCTCAGTGAACCCTAGACCCTAGACTAGCTTCCCATAGGGCTCTATTCCTCACCAGGGACGAGGAGTGTATTTAACCTGCATTCCTATAACAGAGACAAATTCTGGATCATCTCAGCCCTGCTGTTACATACCTATGGAGCAGGGAGTCACATCACTGATGAAACAATATTTAGGAACTTTTAGGGATGAAAAAATTTAGGAATATATTTAGAGATAAATTTTAGGAACTTGGGGGTGAAACAATATTTTGTAAGATTTTCAAACCCTTTTCAAATGGTGTCCCATCCTACACCTCAGCGTCGGTTTGACCACATGGTGTTCAATGCCTATTGCAAGCCATTAATGTCCCTCAGTGTTAGATTTGGCTTCTGCCACATCAGTTTTGCTGGAAGAGGTTTAGAGTCTCTCAATATAATCAGACAGCCCCTTGTTGCCCACTTATCTCAACCAGCTTCTTTGTAGGGCTCATTCAAGAGAAGAATCCCAGTACTGCCCAATCCCAGACTCGCTGAATTGCCTGCAGCATCCTCCTTCACAGACCACAGGGCAGGATCTCAGCCAGCTCAATGTGTCCTTTGGAGGACCAGCCACCACAACCCACAGAGGCTGAGGCTTTGCATGTCTCCAGATGCAGCATTTAGGTAACACAAAAATTGTCCCTGGTTTGTGTGTGGTCTCATTAGTGGAGCTTTTCATGGGAGTGGAAGCTAATGTGTAAGTTTTACTATATTTCTCAGCTGAGGGTGCTCTCAGTCACTACATTCTGCACATTTTCTCTTCTCTTCTCCCTGTCTTCCACCAGCATGTCATGTTCTAGATAAAGATTTTTCTCAGTTTTCAGGTTCCCTTCAGCTCTTTCCTCCTGGCAGGCCCAGGCCCCAGCTCCTCCTCTGTACCAGTGGGAGGTGACTTTTCTGTACCTCCCACACCCTTTGATACTCTTTTCTTTCTTTCTTTCTTTCTTTCTTTTTTTTGTCAATCCCTTCTTCCAGTCTTTGTGGATGCTTTTCCTCTGATGTCATGCCAGTCCCAATCTTTTCATTTTGCTTCCCTATTTTATTCTTCCCTTTGTTCTCTCCTCAAGCACTCCTCATTTTCTCAAGAGCATTTTTGTTTCTTCTCACCTGCATACTCTACCTCCCCTATTCAGCACCCCTCCTTTCAGGTACCCTGTTCCTTAAAGGGTACTCTAAACTAACCTGTTCATCCTTCTTCACATGAAAAACCAATTATTCCATTATTTCTCCTGATACAGTTCTGTCATATGAATTTGCTGACTTTGTGGTCACTGACTTAGCTTTTGGCTTAATTCTCCCTTGTGTAGACTTGCTTAATTTTCCTCTGGAATCTGACAATGTCTCGGTTGACTTCACCACCTTCATCTGCCTTAAAATCTCTTCTTCCCACAACTGGCTTATCATTTAATTTACTTTTCTTCCAGCTTGAATAGTCATTTGAGTATCTCTACTGATTTTTTTTCCTTTTCTATCAAGCAATTTTCTTCTCTGTATTTTTCCCATTTTGTCTCGTACGGAGATATTTTCCTCAATCTTTTTTTGTTTTCAAAACTTTTTTCCCTTCTCTATTCACTTTTCTAATGGAGAATTTCAAGGTCTGGCAGCATCCGCCAGAAGTCTGCTCCAAGTTCCCATTTCATCCATGAAAAGTTTATCAGTGACTCCCTCTCTATGCACCTTGTTTGACGCATATTTGATCTGGTTTATATACTTGGTGATCGTGCTGTTCCCCTTTGGATGTACTGGGAAAGTGACTTGGAAGGTCAGGGTCATCAGTACTATCAAGCTCAAGCCACTTGCCAGACTTCAAATTGCTCTGAAGGAAGGCTGCCTCAGTAACTGGGGTTAAGACCATACTTTTACATGTGGATATGTTGGGTCTTAGATGGTTTGGAAAAGCTGCTAACCTGATTCTTAGGTTTTGGGGAAAGCTTGTTGCTTTATATGAGGAGCCCATATGTTCCTGCACAAGCAGGACCATTGCTGACTACAGAAATACTCCCATAATCTCAGGATAGCTATGAAAAAGAGCATGATAATTGTTCCAACTACATAATTTTATATTTGAAAGGACCAATATCAGATAAAAGCAATATAGTTCTACAGCCTATTTTTTTGTGTGCAATTTGCTGTAACTCTAGTAAATTCTCTTCTTTTTGACTTTAATAGGTTCACAGTGATTTACCCCCATGAAAATTTGCTGCATTACTCTTAAAAGGCAGCTGGAATCAAGACAGTACATTTTTTGAAGTATTTTTTAAAATCTGAACATGCCTGAAATAAATGTCTGAAAACCTCTTAAGACAATAGATAAGCCAGCAAATCCATTGAGATCACACAGTGGATTCTGGGTTTACCTGAAGAAAGAGACAATTGCACTAATCTGCAATGGTTAAGGCACTTCTAACAGCAAACTGTGGTTTTGTCTCAGTGGAAATACCTGACAATTGCAGGTATTTCCCAGGCATCATTGTGCCTTGGAGGATTTTTTTTTTAATCATTTTACTCCTACTGCTAAATTAAACTCAGGATTTTCAGCCAATCTGTATTTTCATAAAATGAAATGTGTTCCAGTTTTTTCTGCCAGTTTAGGGCTGGATTATCAGAGTGAAAGTTGTCTTGCTAAGTTCACAGCAAGAAACAGTCACAAGCAGAGACTTAGGAGGATGGTACCACTGAAGGATACTGCACTCCTCTCCTGCCACCTTTGGACCCCAGGTCCACCATGGTTTTGCTCTGGACATTCAGGGCTGGCTGCAGGGGCAGGGTGGCTGATTCTCCCTCTGGTCACCCCGTTTATTTGGCTGTAGATACCCCTCCACTGCAAATGCAACCCACTCAGGCATTAAAGCACAGACTTACTCTCCACACTAGGAGAGAGCAAGAGAACAATCTTCTCTTTAACTCTCTGACCTGAACTAAGTTCTTGATTAGGCTTTAAACCAGCTCTCAGTTTTATATCAATAAGCAGAAAAATGCCCCAACAGTCAATATTACACCATCTTCACAAGAGCTTACGTAGCTTAGAATAGTTACACACATTCCCACATGAACAGTAATGCTGTCTGATCCTGGAGAGTGTCAAACAACTTGGTGCTGTTCTGCGGCATCCTGAGAGTGACTTCATCAGTGACAAAAATTCATGCCAACTGATTGATAACTATAGTACAACAAGTTGGAGCAAACAAGGTGCAGCAATCCTGATAAAATTTTATAGGACTTTGAAGACAACTTTCAAAAACTGATCAGAGAATGAAGTCCCTTCAGTAGGATGCTGCTGGCAAATTTAACAGCCTCATAGACAGGATCTCACACCCTGTGAAATCTTGAGGTTGGATTCTCAAATTGCACTGCTAAACCAGACTTTTGGTGAGTGCACATCTCATGTGACCCACCTGAATACTTGTAGGCAAACACAGAATTTAGCCCACTAGCTTTAAAGGTAAAATTTCAATTTGACCCTGGCATAAGCAGCATTAGAACCAAGTCTTTCATGTCTTATAGTATTCCATATAGGACTCCGTGAGCTACAGCACAATTTATGTTCTGTAGGACACTGCCATGGGCGAGTTGTGTTCACAAAAACCATCCAAATAGTTCTTTCTTTAAATGCCACTACACGTCCCTACACTGCCTTCATTTCCAAATTCAGCTCCACTTATGTAACACAGACCACTGAACTGAACGATAGCATTGTTTGTAATGTATTTCTTTTATTTTGGCTTTCCAGTCTGATTTAGTACTTTGCTTTGTCACATTTATTTAACTGTAAAAACATTATGTGGATCTAGAAAGATACTTTACCCCTGAATCTTGCTTTAGATCCACTCTTTCAATGATAAAATTAGAATCTTACTCCTAGACAAGGTGTCAACATTTGCCTAAAAAAACTTTATTCCTTTATTTGTAGAACCTTGTAAGTAGGTCATCAACACAAGTAACCCAGGCAAACATCAACAGTGATTAGAAAAGCATCTTTGCTCGAGCATGAAAGTCTAGTTTTAATGTACTCGATACCAATGCCATTTTACTTGTCTTTAAGTTACAGAGCAGTAAAGCAACTCATATATTTTCTATTTTGAAGTGTGTTTTGTGCTTAATATATAATGGAGGTCTCTAAAAATAGTGGGAGTAGTGGACAGCATCATTCTTAAACAAACGCTTAACAAACAAACAAGAAAAAAAGCCACAGAAATTAAAGTATGAAATATTCTATTAGGGGACAATTAACTTGCATTGCTCTTCAAATAATTAAGAAGCAATTGCATGATTTGTTACTGATTTCACTCAAAGGATGAACATTACAGAAGTACAATTTTTCTATTACCTTAATTGTGAATAAAAGTAGCTTAAAGTGCAATTTTTCCCAATATAACTGGAGAAGTTACATTTTCTTTTAATACGTTTATCAACATAAATAACAGCAGAAGACGTCATCATGATTTAGGTGCATTTCAAGACAATGAAAGAAGTAATTTTCCTAAAATACGTATTTGATCAGGTGGGTTGTGTGATTTTCAAATTGTTGTCATGAATATTTAATCAACATGAGACATATACTTATGCAAGCTGAAATAGGTACCAGTCTGTGTCCCAGGCTGGTCTGTTTCACAGTCTTCCAAGTGTTTTTTAAAGCTGATTTAACTAATTTAAAAAAAAAAAAAAAAAAGGAACTAAAATAATCTTCAGCAGGTGGCATAAACTGAGAAGAAGCCAGAGAACTCACAGACTACCAGAAAATCCTTAGTTCAGTTCAATGCAGTATTGGGTGTGATGCCTGTCTAGTTCTTCATGAATTGCTTGGGTTTTACCAAGATTGCTGAAATCTAGGGATGTATACGTAAAATGATCCATATCCACTGTGATAACCTGGGGGGATAAAACCCCCAAAACCCAACACTCCCCCCCAAATCCTCCCTATACACTGGCAGGGAGCTGCAGTTTCTCACACCCACATGTGTGTCCCAGCAGATACATGTGCCTGGCACACACACAGATGCAAGGTACGTACCCACACACCTCTAGGTCTACAGAGGGTTAGATAAACACCGTCTAGGAACAAAAAACACAGCCCTATGAATCTGTACATATAAAATATCCATATGCATCCAAGCAAACACATAAGCACAGATACACACACCTACAAACCCAGAAACACAGGGACGTGGGCAAGGCACATCCACAGGCTCAGGCAGCCCCGGAAGCACACACACACACCTACACAGCTGGCTGTGTACTCACATGGACACACAGATACGTGGGCAGATATATATGTGAGGGAGAATTACAATGGCTCTATCATCCATGCTAATTTCTCCTTCCTTTTTGAAGTATTCCAATTTTAGGATCCTGGAGAGAGCCAGGTCCCTGCAGGGGAGATATTCCCAGAGGAGCAAGGCACTTCCAATTTCTTTTAGGTTCCCCACCTCTCTCCCCCTCTCTTCCAGCAGCAGATCCAGGGAGATGAGCTGGGCAGTCAGCACAGCTCTCCCAGCTGCTGGCTTGGCACTTTCCACCCTAGCTTAAGGAAGGGTATAGGACGGCAAGCTTAAGATCTCATCCCTTCACCCCCAAAGCCTGTGGAAGCAGGAACCTCTGGGCAACATCTGGACACAGCTCCTTTCTGCACACTGCCCTACCCCTCCTCCCCCCACCAGCTGTCGACTTCAGGGGTCCCCCTGCACCCTACCCTTCCTCTGCAAGTGTAAAAGCCCTTGTTGCCCTCCATCTCCCCACTTCCCCGTTTCTCCTGCCCCCCGAATCCCGTCAGGAAACCTCTTCGCAATTCACTGCTCTAAACTTTTTCCTGGCTGCACAACCCGCATCCACCGGGGCAGCGGCTGCGTCTGGTCCAGAGGGCAGAACGGGGCGGGGGTGGGTTGCAGGGACCCGGGATGCAGGGATCCAGACTGCAGGGTGTGGGATGCAAGGAGTGGGATGAGAGGATTGAGATGCGGGATGCGGGGATGTGAGGACCGGGATGCGCGAATCCGAGACGCAGGATGAAGAGACGGGGATGTGGGATGCAGGGACCAGGACGCGGGATACCAGTGCCCAGCTCCTTACCGTGCAATGAAGATAAGTCCTGGTGAGGGTCTCCAGCTGCTCCCGGGCATCGCGGGCCTCCCGATGTGCTCGTTAAACATCCACCGGAGAGTCTCACCCCCCAAACTTGTGTGAGCTGCTTCCTCTGGGAACGATCACCCTTTCTCCCCCCCACCTTGGATCGGATCCCGATGGAAACTCATCAAGGCCTCCTAAGTGGTCAGAGGTAAGCTGTGAGGGAAGGAGAAGAAGAGGGGGACAACGGGATGGAGAGGTTGTGATCACCAAGCGATGATCCCCTTCCTTTCCCCTCTCTTTTGGAGCACCCGCTTCCCGTTCCTCTGACCAACTTTGGCTCTGCTTAGCCAGGCAGCGCCTGGGACCGGCTCTGTGATTTGGGGTCCCTTTTCGCAGCCTGGCATCTTTCTAGATTTCCTCTCCTTTCCGGGCAAAGGGGATTGGTGCAAAGCTTTAAATTAGGAGGCGACCTAGAGTTGCAAAGACAGGGAGTGGGAGCTGGCTGGCGTTCGCAGACCGCCTCCCCCGGCACTCGGCGCTGCGCGGAGGGGCCGGCTGAGCCTTATCCCTACCATTTATTCATTGACTGCGCTCCTAGTTCTCACTCTGGAGCTGTCTATTGCTCCTGGCACGGCCGGGAGCGGGGCTGTGGCAGAAGCCCTGGAAGGAGGCGAGCCCCATGCTGCGGGGCTCCCCGCGGCTGTTTAACTGCGCCGGCAGCGCGGGCAGGAGCGCAGCCCGGTCCCGGGGGGAGGACACGGGTGTGGGGGGGCCGGGACACGGGGACGCTGCTGTCGCCTGGCAACCCTGCATCCCTGCCCCGAGCATCCCTCCCCCAGCATCCTGATTGGACGGGGCCGGGGCGGGGGGAACACACACGCTCCTCCGAGGATGCTGCGCCCCGGCACTGCGACTTGTCGCATCCTCAAAAAGCCGGGAGCGGGCAGGGTGAGCACAGAGCAGCCGGGAGAGCCGAGGCAGTTCAGGGCGTTGTATCACCGTCCCCCTGCCTTCTCGCTTCCAGCTGGCTTGATCAATTTGCTTCTGCTTTACATCTCCTAGAAAAAGAATGTATTTATGTATGTATGCATGTATGTATGTATTGGTGGATAGATAGATAGATACAAAGAAAACATACCAATATATGCACACAAATATATGTATACACACATATGTATTTTTATGTACAGATACATGTATCATCCATAGTCTTTGTATTATCTCTCTGTATTCTAACTCCTATACAGGAAGAGAGAAGAAAAATAGTTACTGAGAAAAGATCACTTCAGGGTGCAGCAAAGCTGGATGCAAAGGGAAAAATAAAGCTACTTTTTGGCTTATATATATTTGAAGACCATAGGTTTACATCAGATGGAGTGTTAACAGAAGGTCGTGGTCCTAAAGAAAGGATTAAAGCCAGTGAGGTGAGTGAGCTGTAAGAGTCACTGAGGATAGATGCATTGACTTCAGAGAGGGTGAGTTTAAGCCATGCTGCATGAAGCACTGCTGGTGTTATATGTGGCTTCATTGCTCATTCTCTGCTATGGGGGACAGCAAGTGGCTGCTTCCTGCTGGTTGGGTGTAGTATGGAGAGGATGTCTGTAAAATCCCAATACCTCCCTTTTCATCACAGCTCCAGTTGGGACACTGTGAATTTCTCACTCTTCAGCCAGCAGAGGCCATTGTCCACTTTTCCCTGAATGTTTCCCCCCACCTTTGTACTTAACCCCAGGCAGCTCCCCACCAGTGCTCAGTTAAAGCAAGGAAAGAGACACTGCAGTCAGGAGCTGCAATCCAGCAGCTCACATGGGGCCACTATTGTTTCAGCAGCCATGGTTCTGGTAAGGAGTTAAGCAAAAGTAAAAGGAAATAAAACAAAATAATCTGCTTCTGCTTTGTAATATTTTATGTTTAGTTATTTAACATCTGTTTACTTTTTTGTGATCTACCCATTACATTTGAGGTACGTGGCTAATTCAATGAGTTTTTTCTTTTTTGGAAGCCAAGGACATTTGCCAAGATGTGCATGTTAAACTGTTTCATTAAGGACTAAAGTTAAGTAGGGAGCAAAATGAAAGACAGCAGTTTCTCTCAGGTTTACCCTTCTTTAGATTGGATCAAAATGTACATGAGACATTGCTTAACATCAGGGTAAACTGGAATGAATAGGAAGTCAGTCTCATGTCTTTCAAATCATAGCACAATTTGACAAATAGGTTTGGAATACAAATTTTTCAGAGTCTTGCAGGCTGATTGCCAGGAAAAACTAGTGAAAAGAAGGATCTGCTTCTGCATTGTTTCGTACATAGCAATCATGCCTCGAAGTGAGTATGAAAGTAACTTTTTCATTGGGCAGGATATAAAACCCACTGTGTATGAAATTGTCTACCACAGGCACCAAGCAGAATTTTGCTGAGGTGTATTGTTTGATTTCCAGCAGGTCACTTAGAGCCAGGGAGGTGACCCGGTCATTTGTTCTGTGCTTCAAAAAACATCAGTGGTACCCATGGTTTACTCCCTTTCCATGCCTTGCTGCTGTGCAATGTCTGATATCAGTCCCTAACACTGCTACTACTTGCATTTACACGTGATTCCTGGCTACTGATAAACGGGAAAATAAACCTGAACAGTCAAACAAGCTGTCGGCCAAGGTACAAGGGTTTTATTCCACTTTCTTCCAGGGCTCTTCCTCACCCAGTTCTCCTGGCACAATAGGGTCTCATTTTAGCAATAAGACAACCTACCCTAGTCTTTCTAAAGCAGGATTCTGGAGACCTCATTTCAGTTTATGACTCTGGAAAACCATCTTTAGTTTTGCAGGGAACACAGCTGTGCCTCAATTCTCTTTTGGGACAGCACGTGGTGCATCCACATAGGATAGCTAAGATGCAGCCACGTACTGAGCGTGTGTTTTCAGTCAGGTGTTCAGGCTTACAGGTACTCACAGTGTGACAATGAAAAGCCATACAATGATCTCAGTGAAGCTCTGGGCTAAGCTGTGTTTGGGTGCTACTGGCAAATCATTCATTTCAGGCTAAATTGAGCACCTCATGCTACACTTAATTGTAGAGACACCCACGGTTAGACAAAGAAATCAGGCTGTGCAACTTCTGCCAGGGGACAGCTTGGAGAAAACAATCAAAAGCCCTCAATGTCTTTGACCTGGATCCAAAGGAAGGGCTTTAATATAAAATGTATTTATTTATTTTCTGCCTGTGAAACAAAGATGGTAAAGCAGCACTAAAAATTCCTGAAATAGGACTATTTTGTCTTTGTGAATTATCTATTAGTGAAATAGTAGTAATGTCTAGTTTAAAGATCAATTCCTTTCAAATTGAGCTCTCACATAACACCAAATTGAGTTCATAGAAAGCTTTGATGAGCTGAAGAATTTGTTTTTATAAAATTTGTGAATGTGATTAACAGGCTTATCACCACAAACAAACAGATGCATGCCTTTTCCTTACACAGAATTTTAGCATGAGCTTCAAGACTGTACACATGGGAGCTTTCCAATTTTACATTTGACGGCAAGAGAGTGTTCCAGCAAAACACTTTGTAGGGTTCTCTAACTTGCTATAAGCATCTGTTTTGGGACACACTCAAGTTATTTGCTGATTAAAGACTAAAAGCAAAGATTTAGAAAAATTGCAAATGTGCTTGTACAGCCAGTGAGTGACCTATAGATTGGGCCCAGCCTACCTGAATAATTAATGAGGCTTATGGTCTTTCCTCCTTTCCTGGGACCTCACAGAAATGGACAGGAACAGGGATGTAGATCAATGAGGTTTTTTCTAGCAAATTGCTCCCTGCCACTTGATTTCCAACAGCCCTGCATCTGTTTCCTGTGTGGAAGTGATGTGTGAGTGGGCAGGATCCAGTTCTGTGGCTCTGCTCTGAGCTAACAGTTGTGGTCATCACCCCAGGGCCAATCCTGGCTTATCTCTGTGGTTTGAGGCACACACCAGAAGCACCTAGAGATCATATCATGT
This sequence comes from Corvus kubaryi, assembly GCF_017639235.1. Taxonomy (NCBI): domain Eukaryota; kingdom Metazoa; phylum Chordata; class Aves; order Passeriformes; family Corvidae; genus Corvus; species Corvus kubaryi. The sequence goes on from NW_024580669.1 coordinate 6,071,795, forward strand.
TTTCCTGGGAGTCTGCCAGTCTCAGGGTACAAAACCCTCTTTGGATGGTAGTAGTCTCAGGGGTCTAGATGTGTCTCCACAGCACTATAGTCACCTCAGTCTCTGTCTCCTGAGGCATAAAGGCAAAAAGTTCATAATGGCTGATGCAGGGGTCTACAAAACCCCACAGACTCTGACCCATCCCTACCTGCCAGTTGTAAGGGACACAGACATACTCCAAAGGAACAGTCCAGTGGCACTCATCTTTCAGAGGAATATGGTAATCCCTAGGGAAGATCCACAGCAATGAAGAGTGTAAGAGGCGTCACTCTGTCATTTTCAAGGTCTTCATGGATCGCTGTGGAAAATTACGCACTGCTGTGGTTGCTGGCTGCACACCAGTGCCCACCAAAGCCCCTCTACTTCCTCAGCTGGGCAGGGCAAAGAAAGTATAACAAAAATAGACCCTTTATTTTCTCTTAACAAACAACACTGATGGTCTTCATCATGAAGCTCATCATCAAAATGGAATGTCTTCTCATTGTTAAGTGGTTTTGAAGAGATTTTAGGTCAATACATATGGTGCAGAAAGTCCTCATGTACATTCAGTGCTGATCCTCTTACAGCTGATTCATGTGGCATCCCTTGGACCTTCAGTGACATTGTTATTTCCTGTCAGATGTCCTGTGATGGCTTTCTTAGCTGGCTGAAGGGATACTGGCCTAGTACCAACATGAAGAATATGCCATGACATACTCAGGCTTTTTTTGGGTATTCTGAGCCTCTCTCATGCACAAGGACAGTGCCAACTCTGACTATAAGGCTCAACACAACAAAAACCTGTGCTTCATGTGGTATGGTCTGGCACATGGAAGAAAGACTTCATTCCACACTGTCTGTGCACGTGCAGCAGCATCCTCCCTTCTGCCTCCATCTCCCATGACCATCAGTGTCTTTACCTGCCTCTTCTCATCATCTTCCCTACAGCCAATTTTCCCATTTCCTTCAGTCTCTCTCTGCCTTTTTCACCTTCCTTTTTACTCTTTAGATAGATGTCTGCCGGCTCATGCCTGTTAGCCATGTCTCCAGTTAACCCCAAGGTCTCCTTACTCCTTCTCCACAAAGAAACCTCTTTCCACGGAAAAAACCCAGCAGCTGTTGTTCATCTTTGTCAGCTACAAGAGGCGAAAAGGTCTGGCTTCACTGTGGGAACCAGCTGCCCTCTTTCCACCTCTGCTTCCTTCTCAGAAATCAGGTTTCCCAACATACTGCTGGAGACACATGTGACATCCAGATGTTGTCCAAATGGGGCTCCTTCATAAAAATACATGAGCAGCAAGGGTCCCTCCAGGTCCCTGGAAGATGTACAAGTATACACACTCCACTTGCACCCTCCAGCCCTTCCCTAGCCAAAACCCTGCTGCAGTTTGTGCAGGTGCAGGGATGAACATAACACAGGTTCTGCCTGATACGTGAAGGACACCTTAAATCTCCGCCAGCTCATGACTCTGGGTCCAAGGTCCATCATCCTTCTGCCTCTTCTTACTCCATCCTTCCTAAGTCTCTGATATAGGAGGTCTTCTGAGAGGAGACTCTAGCCTTTCCCAGGAGGTGTAGGGGACAGGGCACGGCACAGTAGCACATTCCAATCTCTGACATATTTAAATTAATATGAACAGATGACCCCATTCTACAAAATACTGACTGTTATCTCTTTCTCTTACTGTGCGGATACTTGGGTACCAGATACCAGAATTTCCTACATATTTTGCTTTTGACTTAAGTCACCTTTATGTTTCTGTGCATTATTATTCTCTTTATTAGTGTCTGAGCTGCTAGCAGTCTGGCTTCTTCAAACTCCTTCCTTCCCCCTGAAAATCCCCTAACATTTCTTCTCTGTGAAACACTTTCCCTTCCCCCATTGCTCTTCTCTGCAGGAATTACTGCATTTACATATTTTGTTTAAGGTGCTTAGGAATTATCGACAAGTTTGCCTTGCCCCTGGGGGGTGATGTGACACAATCAAGCTGTGAACCACTTAAAGCATTGACTGGCTCATAGGAAGGATTACTTGTGGCTCTGAATTAGGGCATGGGCCAAGAAATGTAGCACAGTGCTGTCAGGGGCTGTGGCACACAGATCCATTTCCTTTATAATCCCATCCTATCTATGACCTACCACATACAGAGCAACGTAAAAGATCTAAATTTTCCCATTAGCACAAGGTACGGCTTCCTGCAAAATAAATTTTCTCACAGTCCCTACACCACTGCCTTGCAAGCCTGAAAACCCTGTTTTTATTATGTCAGTGAGTTTATTTCAGAATTCTTTCACACTGAGAATCCATCTGGATATACTGCTTTCGAAATGTCCTGCTGAGATTCTGCTTTGCCACTAGTTAAAAATGAATGGATAAATTTATACACAGGAAGTTTATTGTATTTTTCAGCTGAAAGATATTCTAGATTTTATCTTGGCTTAGATTTTTGTTGGTGGAATTTTGGTCTTTATTGTGTTTTTTTTAATTTTTCCCAACCATTTAATTTTACTAGCACCCCTGGAAGGAACAGAATCCAAAATTAGAAACCTGAAATAAAAGGAATGAAGTTCCTGGAAATGAGACTGGGACCAAAAAAGCAAGAAATCCAAATCAGTCACAAGCTAAGGATATTGAATTTCCCTTAACAAAGACAAACCATTTTCCAACAGAAAAGACATACCTGGCCTTGTAAAACTACTAGTAGCATAAAATATACTTGAGCAGATGGTGACAAAAATAGCACTTGAGCTGTTTAAAAGCCTTTTATTGGATGCCTCTTCTTTTTTTTTTTTTTTTTTCCCCTCTGGAATGCTGTTGTTCTCTCTAATTTAAGAAAAGACAAGAAATACAGGGAAATTGTGAGATCTGTATGTTTTTCTTCAGCTTGTTCTATTTAAATTGCACACCAGTAAATGTGGTTGAGAGAATAATTTGAAGTTGCAAAGCAATGAGAACTAACACTGATAGTGGAATCTTAATTCAGCTTCCTTGTGCATGTGGATACCCTCCTTACTTGGTTTAACACTGTCTTTTTTTCTCTTTCAGAAAATCCTGCCACATTCAGCACCCTAAAGAAATAGGGCTTTGTCAATAATTTGATTTTTCTGCCCTGCTCAGTGACTCTGCCTTGTACTTTGTATACTGTGCACTTGCCTTACCCTGCATTACAGGGAGAATGGTCCATTTCTTTTCAGAAAAAACATTCAAGTGTTTTGGAACTTTTTTTTTCATTTAGTTTTACTTCATTCCTGAGGTAGGGGCTGGTATATTGGTTTTTTGTTTCCCAGATAAGATACAGGCATTAAAACCTGAAAGTGTTAGTGACTTCTTAGTACCTGGTTTTTCACATTTAGGAGCTCTCCACTTTCAGAATAATTTACATGATACCTTGAAGCAATGGCTCACCTTATATTAAATCTGTGCTCACAGTTGGGTTTGTGCAACCCAGTTGTTGGGTTTTATCTGGTCCTAGAGTTTGACTAGGAGAACATTATTGTTTTCTTAGACTCATTCTCATAAGTGATGAGATCCTTTTGTATGAAATTATGCACAGATGCAGAGAATCAACATGGAGAAGTCCATCTCAACAACTCCGTTTTGACAAGGGTGTAAGCCATTGTAAGATGAGCTTCATGATGGGAAATGCTCAGTAATTAGGCTACTGCTTGGTATTAATTCTGGAGTTCTAAGAAATAGAGAAAAGAAAAGAAAAAAGAAAATAAAAGAAAAAAGAGAAAAGAGAAAAAAGAGAAAAGAGAAAAGAGAAAAAAGAGAAAAGAGAAAAAGAGAAGATCCCCAAAGTAGAGATTCAAGATGGATTTTGCCCTAGTAGCTCTCTTATAGTACGGAAGGAGCACTACATGTGGTGACAGTTATCAGATCCTGGCCAGGGAACAGAAGCAGCTTCCTAAGAACAGTGGTTTGTGATCGCACCAAATGTCCATCAAGGACAGTATTTTCTGTCTAATCCTGGTCAGTAGCATGTACTTAGAAAAACTTGGGAACTGGGCAAAATAGAACATTTTTCTCTTGATATACCTCTTATGGCTTCCAGCAACCTGTGCTTTAGGGACTTTAATCTTCTTTTGATCCCATTATTCTGTTTGCCTTTACAAAATCCTGCTGTGGGGATTTCCCTCACCAAAACAGTCAGTGTGTGAAAAGCACTTCCATTTTTTTTTTTAAATTTTAAGCCTGCCTCAGCAAGAACCCTGATCTACTGTGTTCTGGGAGACCACAAAGACTTTTTCCTTCCTCAGTCTCTTCAATGTATTCATGGCTTTAGACTTTGCCATACCCTTCCCCTGCATTAAAAGGTGAAAAATTCCAGGCTGTTCAGTTTTCCTTCCTCATGATTTGCTTCTGTCCACATTTCTGCCCTTCTCTATTCTTTTTTAACTTCACAGTCCCTTTTTCTGAGATCAGCACACCACCATTTGGAGCCCTCCAGGTGTGGAAGAAATACCTATTATTACAGTCTCATAATGATGATATTAGTTTTCTATTTTTTTTTTTTTTCTCTTCCTTCCTAAAGAGTTGTAACATTTTCTTTGTCATTTTGACAAAGGAAAGCTGAGCTGGCATTTTCAAACTATCGTAAGGAGTAGTATTTAATTTAGAGTCCATTGTATCACATGCAGAGCTAGAGTTATTTTTTGTCTCATCTGCAGTTTTTCACATTCATCGACAGTGATTTTCATCTGCCATTTTATTGTCCAGTCAGTCAATATCATGAGATCCTTCTGTGCCTTGTAGCCACTAGTTTGGCTTTTTACTATTCTGAGTATCTCTCTATATAAGTAACAGTCTCATGTCTCATTAGTTAACCATTTTCCAGATCTTTCCAGACGATGTTAATCAGTATTAGTCCCAGAACAGACTTTTGGGAAACTCAGTGAGAGGGGGTCTTCCTTTGTAATGAAAACTGAGCACAAATCCCTACCCTTTGCTTCCTCATTTTCAGGCACCTTCTACCTGCTCTTGTCTTTGCTAAGTTTTCTTGAAACTCTTTCATGAGGATATTTGTCAGAAATGTTGCAAAGACCCAAATACAGGTCACCTGTATCTGCTTGCTTATAGGACCCAAAGAGCTCCTGCAGCCATGACCAGCACAGCTTTCCCCATATCAAGAAGCTATTCCCAACAGATTTTTCCACACATTTTAAAGGCAATTCCTTGCTAGTTTTCTTAGCAATTTTCTCATATGACAGACAGACTTATTCATCTCTTTTTCTCCAGATCACCCACAAAATACTATTAAACAACAGCTGACTTATTCTACTCCTTTGGTAACAGGGCTGAATTAAGAAAGAGGTTGCAGGTCACAGATCAGCAGTTTCATATCTGAATCCCTTTATCACTTGGGACTCAAAGTTTTTTATTGTTCATTTAATCACTTTTTTTTTATATATTCTCGCTCTTGACAGCTAGATTTGAGACAGATCCTCAGTCCTGTCACCTGTAAAGAAAGGCTATGGTGAACACTGATGCAAAAAAATAATTTGTGTTTTCTGTTATAGCCTTAACATCCTTCAGTGCTTTTTCTATACCTGGGCTATTTATTGCCCCTGTAACTCTGGCATCTTTCTTCTGAGGTAGTAAAGTAAAAAAAATTGCTATCTGTAGTTGTGCTTTTTTTTGCACATTTCGCCTCAAAACTCCTTCCTGTTTAATGTCTGACACTGAAGCTTTTATAGATCATAAAGCAATTGCCTAAATCCTATCTCTAAGACCAATAGACCATTGACTGCAAAAGAGGGAATAATGTAAATAAGCTATACTGAAGATGAACTTCCCAACTGTTTGTGAAGACATGGGTATTTGTGGCCATTTGGATGGCACCTGAAGTGACTTGTACAAGTGTGAGGTAGATGCCAGGACTCATAAGTTCAGTTTAGTGGAATATCAAAGTACACTTCCAGCTACCTCTTCCATCAGTCGAGCTACACAGGTTTACTTCATCAATTCTTACCTGGCTGTCAAGGCTTGCTGTAGAAAGTCTTGCAGAGAAGTAAATGGGAAATACTTTGCTGACACTGCTCAAAAGAACTCTCATTTCTTGGACTGGCAATTTCATTTCTGACTTCCTCACCTTTCTGGTCATACTTCTAAACATTAAAAGAGTCAGAGATATTACCCTAGCAGTAAACCCCCCATTTTTTCTTCTCTCTCTGTTTCATATTTCCTGAATTGCTTTTATGGGAGCAAAACAGGAGAATGGGAAGTGAAATGTCTAACCTATTACACCTGACTGATCAATATATGTCTTTTTTGCACTACAGCAAAAAAATGAAGTTGGCTTAGGTGGTTTCACAGCTTACAACTAACTTTCTTTACTTCAGTCTAGGCAGCCCCAAAGGAAATATGTGCATACTAAAGAGTAAAAAGGCTTGAGGACATTTGCAAAGGAAAGACACTTCCCTCTGGTTTCAACTCAACAGGCCTTGCTGACACGGTTCAACTAGAGAAAGAAGAAAAGTGGCACCAAGTGCTTGCAAGAGGCCTGGCAGATTTATTACAAACACCAGCTACCTGTATCTAACATATAAACACATATTGCTAAGTACTTGAGACAACCCTACGCTCAGAGGGTGGCTGTCAGAATAACTTTAACTTCCTGAATTTGCTAGTCTAGAAAAACACCTGCTACTGATGAAGAAGATGAGACAGGCAAAGGAAAGATTTGACTTGCCATAGATTATGATCCAAGCAACTGAGACAGGATGAAAAAGGTCTGAAAACCAGTTGACACATCAGCTGTGAGTCGTGGTGCAGAAAATTAGACCTCAGGAGTGTGAAACATCCATGGCAGGAAAGGGTAGAGTGGCTGCTTTTGGATCACTATACAGTCGATGGAGTGAAACAACAATTTTTTCCCCTCTTTGTTTTAATTTAGAGTGCGCAATAGATCTTACCCATTTTTGACAACTCTTTTTAGATGTAGGGTGTTAGATGACTCACATCCTTAAACTGCCTGTCTCCCTCTGCTAATTGTAAAATGAGTCTTGCATGCACCCTGGACACTTGGCCAGATGAACACCTCTGTAGATGCTGTAATTGATGTCTGTGTCTGAGCCCTGAATGTACCTGGTGCAGTGGTCAGGGGGGTCTGCAGAGGGTTCTCTGTGGCAATGCCCATGGTCCCTTCACGTCACACCTCAGCAGCCCTGTGGTTCCCAGCCCTGCAGCTCCCACAGCACAGCCATGGAACCGTTCCCTTCCTCTGCAGTGCTGCCAACGCTGTCAGCTACTGAAATGGAGAGGATTAGGAAAGAATAAAGAAAATCTCTACAGCTTTTTTGCCTCGGGGCAGCAGAGGACTGCAGGAATGGACACGCCAGGATCACCTTGATTTACAGAGTGGCATCCTAGTTGGTGTCATGTATTTAATCCTTTTGTGCCAGCAGCAAGTTGAAAAGTCTGCATTGTAATGTTGAATTGTATAGTTATAAGTCTAATTAAAAAAAAGGAGATGTAAAAAAAAAAGTCTTTTTAGGATTTTTAAAATCTAAAATTTATTTCCATGTGACTGAATATATTTCTATAGCAAGTGTGAGGAAATAACAGTGAAATGGGAAATAAAAGCTACAGATAGAATGCTTTTTAAATTTTATTTTTGTCTTATTAGCCTTAGAGAAATAGCAGCAAATATTTTTGTATACTGTTTTGCTCTGACTGATACATTCATGTTCAAATTTTAATGTTGCTAACAGCCATTCTCTCAGCAAAAACATATTTTTGTGAATAGATTCTACTTATGTTATTTCTTACAGTGCTAAAACTCTGTCAAATAACTATGTAAAATACATATCTGTGATAAAAGATGAGTGGGATAGAATGCAGGTGGCTGCATGGAAAATGAACTTAGCAGCCTTTCACTTGCACTGCTTCCTAATAAGTTTCTCTCAGACACTAGTACTGTAAATCTCTGAGATGCTCCTAATACAGAAAACAGCAAAATAAACCTGAACTCATCTCAAAAATAAGTGACTTTCTATTAAATAAGCATTCTTCACTTATTTCTCTGCCCCCAGAATTACACTTGTCTCAAACATAGAAAAACTGAGATCCAGCACGACCACATTTTACCCTATTTATCTTTATTTATGCATGCTCCCCTAAACAAATCCTTCCAATTTCATACTTTCTGTTTTTAATGTGGAAGTTGCTACCATGAGAAACATGGTAAAACGGTATAACTCTGTGATAAAATTTACCATTCCACAGAATCATAGAATCACTTAGGTTGGAAAAGCCCTCTAAGATCATGGAGTGCAACCATTAACCCAGCAATGCCAAGTCCTCCACTAATTCATGTCCCCAAGAGCCACATCTACACATCTTTTAAATACCTCCAGGGATGGTGGCTGCATCACTGGTCTGGGCAGCCTGTTATTTTTGTATAGGAGACTTCTAAGTATTTAAGTTTTTAAGGCCTTGGCTTATTCAAATGAAATTAATTTCATGTGTTTTGGGGATTTGGGGATGAGATTTGCAAGCAGAAATTAAGGCTTTGAAGATATACAAATGTTATCTAATGCAAATTCCTCTGGTATTCATAAAATCTCTTCTCACTGCACCTCATTTTGGATGTGTCTGGAACCTGCTGCTGCACAGTGTGGAATAAGCCAGCCTCCACCTCTTGGGGAAGCACCAATGAAATAATTATCTGCTTGCTAAACATTTCCTGCCTTAACTGTGAAGCCTGATCCAAATCTGCTTTGCCTGTGACCTTTCACAAATCCATTTCTCCAGGGCTTTTTACACCTGATGGATGCTGCAGGGAGCTTCTGGCATGTTCGCTCTGCACCTGCAAATCCTGCAGACAGCGAGATGGCAGCTCCCACACCGCTGAGAGGTGCAAAGTGTGTCTTCCCTTGGGTCCCTGGGTTGTGAGCTTCTGTTTGAGGACACTGTGAGAATAGGCAGGATTCGTCTGATTAAAGATAGATATTTTTAATGGAGGCATATTTGTGAGCTACTCACCCGAAACTTGCTTTCTATATCTCTACCTAAGGATGAGGTGAAGAGGCTTCTGAAGGTGCCTTTTCCTCTCCATTGCTTCCAAAGGCAGCCTCAGGCAAGAAGCTCAGGTGAAAATGTCTGTCCTGCAGGATTAGGAGAGATGGATCCAATCTCCTGTAGCAATTGTCTGTTTCTCCAAATGCCTGTGTATGGGTCACTCTGTGGGGCTGCTCACATTTTCAGGGTTACTCACATGCATTGGTACTTCCTGCATGGGTGGAACCTGCAGAGGCAGGCAGATCTGCCCCTCGTTCTAGAAATGGGCTCATTTATGCTGTGTTCAGGATTGCCCAGAGAAATTGTGGAAGACCCATGCCTGGAAGTGTTCAAGGCCGGGCTGGATGGGGCTCTGAGGAACCTGGGCTAGTGGAAGGTGTCACTGCCCAAGGCAGGGGGTTGGAACCAGAGGATCTTTAAGGCCCCTTCCAGCCCACACCATTCTAGGATTCCATGTGGTATTTCCAATTTCTTCAGAGTCACCTTCCTTGCTCTGAGAACTGCACAGAAATCTTTGACACCCAGAGTAGCTGCTGGATTTTCAGATGCCACTATATTTCAGTGCCTGGTTAGATGTCTTGGACCTTGGTGTCCTCTTTCCTTCCTTGTCTGTCCAAAGATGATCCAATTTGACCTAGAATTTTGCAGCTTGCCTTCAAGGTCTGGTATTTTAAACTTAAGCCTTGAATGCTTGTGGTTCAAATCCCCTTGGATTGCCTGAAAATATAGATTTTCAGGCTTCCCTGTAAGGAGTACAAAAGATAGAAGGACTGTAAAGAAAAGGCTCTCTTATATAAACTAGTGGATCAAACACAGTGATGGATACATCAAAGTATTTGCATGCCTGATTTCTATTTCTCTCAGAGGAAATGCAAGCAGGTAAACATTTTCCTAGATCTGTCCCAGAGGCTAAACAGACTGTCAAAGGATATATAACATTTAGGTATTTTGTAAGTAAACGGTCTTTATGTGCTGCTGCACTGAAGCAGCCTGTTTTTAGTTTTCACATGTAAGAAAATTTTAACTCATCCTTTTAGGCACAACGGTGTATGGTGGTAAGTTGTACAAGATGGCATCCCAAGGAGACTAAATGACCCAAATATTTCTAGTATAAAAGGCAAGTGGAAGTACAACCATGAAACATCCTGGTATGCAGACAATAATCTCCAAAGTGACCTCAGAAGTTTATTGTTTCTTATTTCTGCTTGCAGACAGGAACTATTGTGTTTAAATCAAATCAAGCAACTTAAAAATTATATCTAATCAACAAAGAAGACAAAGAGGAGGCTACTCTACTCATTCACCTTATCTTAAGACCTTTTTTTGATCCTGATGCTGGAATGGAGAGGCCACACCAACTTGACTTAGTCTGGGACCACAAACCGTGTTAGCTCAAATTGCAACACATTTCTACTTTGTCCTTTCCCCTGCTTCGTTTATGGTTAGTGGCAGCTGTTCCTCATGGGCCTTGACAGAAGAAAGACTTTGCTCAAAAACCAGCACACCACTTTATCTGTAAAATTATTTCTTGACACTTTCAACTCTAAAGTTTTGTGTATGAATAATCCCGTATTCTGTACATGAGGTTTCATAGGAAGTCTCTGACAAAGCCAGTACCTGAACCCTTATTTCCTGAGTTTTATGCCAAAGCCTGAAGTGTCATTTTTCAAAGATTCATCAGAATGAACCTGCATCTGTTCCTTCACTCTTGAGATGAACTGTTCTACCAGAGGCTGTTTCTGCTGCACTCACAGTCAGCAGCATCCCAGGCTGGAAGAATGGGAGCTTTCAGTGCTTCCAGCATGGATGGCTATACCTGATTGTGCAGTCTGTTTATAGGGAGGAGGTGAGCTCCTGAGTGGTGTTTTTCTGACCTCTTGCAGAACTTAATGATGGGAGAACTCATTTCCTAGACTTTATGAACTATTTTGATTTGATCTCCTTTGTCTGGGAGGGGACATTAGATAAGTGTTCTTAATGTAGGCACCTGGGGTGTCAGCCGCCTAAATGAAGGCATGGAGTGACTTTTGAGATGCCCCAGAGCATCTGAATTACCTGCCTATCTGCAATACATAGGAATTACCAGAGGCCCACAGCTCTCTGGAGCTGCAGCTAGAAGCCAGTCAGAATACTACAGATTTTTTTGTTCAGAGAGCTGATTTTCACTTTATCCTGCAGATACCCCTCACCTTGAACTTAGTCAAGAGGAATCCTAGTGCATCTCTCTACAAGTTAGAACCATTATATAAATACAAAAATTAACTTTTGCAGTCCCCTTAGTGATGGAAGGGGAAGATGCTTTTGCTTTGCTTTTGGAATGTTGTTCAAAACAATCTCAGGCAAGCAAAGGAGAAAAGATCTTATCCATCTCTTTCTATCTAAGGCCTAACTCTTGGCTTCATCTTCAGCTATATAAAGTGTTATGCCTTTGGTCAAAATCAATAAAGTCATGCCAGTTGAGTTGATGGGGAAATGCCCAAAGCTTATCTAGATCACTTACTTCAAATGTAACAAGAAGACAAGGACTGCATCTGTATCTTTCAACCTTAAGTTCCCTAAGCACTAAATTAAATCATGCAGTGACTAAGAATAGTCGTGCCATTAAAAATGTTCAGAGACAGTTAAAAGCCCAACTGCTCCTCATGACCCAAATTCAAGATGGCCTTCAAATTTATTTTAGGCTGCAATATGATGCTTTTGATTCCCCCTTCCCTTGATCTGTTGTGTAAATTAGACCTGTTGTGGAGGAGAAATGGAGTTTTTTGGTGACAGATCATGTTCCAAGTGAAGTTTCTGGGGTGAATTTCCCTCTGACTTCTACTGATGTGACGTCAAAAATAACCCTTAAGCCAATTAATTGAATTGAATTAATTAACAAGTAAGTTACATTTCTGTGGGAGTATACCCTAGGCAAAATTACTTCCTAAATTGCACCTGGACAGTGTTAATGAGGGCAAAAGAAATTTGTGGTATTAACAAGGGAGAAGCTTGGTTAATAATTCATCCATAAAATGCACATGATATGAATGATAGTGGATTCCTTACAGAGTCAAAACACAAAGAAGAATCCCTCTCTCTGTCTTCATGGATGAGACCCATGACATTTAATCCATATAATTTGAAATCTACCATGTAAACATCCTTTTGAAAGTCTTTAAATTTGAATGTAATTGCTACCAGCTCTTGATTACGTTCAGACTACATAATCTATCATTGAATCAAATAATTATTATTGCTGTTGTGAAATAGGGAATTATGCAAGACCCTAAAGGAGAAATGCATGGCAGGTGAGAAACAAACGAATGAGGGTGGGGTAATCAATCTCTGTACCATAAAATGCTAATGTTGTCCTAGTAAATATGAATTCTCTTCCATTGCTTGATATGCTCCCTACCAAGCATGTCACTTAGCCTGTGGTATGTTTTAGTTTAGTTTGAAATGGCACTACTATTAACAATTTAGCAAAATTATAATAGTTACCTTTCATTTTCATAAAAGTAATTAAACTTATCAGTTTTCTTGTTATGCAACAAGCCAACCAATAAATGGACAAAAAAAGTTCAATTTGTGGTATTTTTGAATTAGCATCCTATGCACCAGGGATTATTCAGATACGAGATTCTGAATTAATGATTTTTAAAAAATAAATTAAAAAAAAAGAGGAAAGAAGAATGATATTGGAAGAGAAGCATTCCTGTCAGTCCCTGCATTGATGAAATTATATTAACTACAGGGTAGCTACTAATACTTCATTGCAAGCTTACAATTTTTTTCAGATAAAGCTAACCTGGTGATTCCAGGAGGAGGCAGACTTTAAATTGCACTTAAATAAACAAATACATTACCATGGTGAGAAGTGAATTGTGTGCTTGGACAGACTGGGCTTTTCAAGGTACACTGAACCTAGAGGATGCACTGAATAGAAGGATGCATTCTTCTCATGGAATGTAAATTAAAGAACTCTGAAAGGAACTGTGCCATGAAATCTGCTCAGAGAAAAAGCAATGAGTTAAGAGAGGAAATAATATTGAGATTTCATAATTTACATGGTCCAAATTTCAACCCCCTCATGAATAGATATGCTCATATATTTTAAAACCAGTCCTAATATATTATTCAGAGACAAGTGTAGAAGTCTGCATTTAATTGATGACCTCCAAGAATGAAGAGACAGAAAGATAGGCAGCCCCCAAGGCTATTTTGTCCAGGTGATACGTTCCCCAAATGGACTTGTAATGTTCCATATGATGAGATTCCCTATCCTTGGAGGTCAGTTATGCCGGAACAAAAGTCCAGCAGGGACTTTCTGCTTATCTTCCAGCCATGTGCTGGCATGGGGATGCCTGCAAACTCAGCTGCCTCACCCTATAAGCAGGAGAAGAAAAATAGATGTGTGTTAAACTCAATTGATTTCACCTCATTACACCTTGCTGCCAGAAGGGCTGGTTGCTCAGATGTGTTATCCCTGTCCCTCTGCTGGCAGATTAGGGCCAGGGACAAGGAAGATGATAGGTGAAAATCTACCAAAGAGAGTATTTCTGATCCCAAGCTGCTGGGAGCAAGGAAAGCTCAAGTGAATGTTGCCAAGTTTTCTGAATAGCTTCTTCTAGACTTTCTGACTCAGGAAAGTGATCAGTGAGGATTTGCATTGTAGCAAGAATTTATTTTTTCCTTTTGTCCATGATACTTTCACAATACCCTTTAACAAAATATTATGCTTGATAGTCCTGTGGGTAAGATGCTTGGTGTGAGTGATACAATCCTTGTTCTGTTGCAAACCTGGTCTTGGACCAGAACTTCAGAAAGATTTAAACCCCTAAGTATATGTTCCAGCAAGGTGTTCAAGTCTACTAGCTTGAAGTACTTTTACTTCCTTGATTTTATTCAAGCTTATGTACTTCAGATGTCTATATACATGCACAATTGAACATCTCACAAGGTGTCTATCTTTATCAGTCTGATTTGCCCTTATTTTCTCAGTCTAACAGCTGGTTTTAGCTGATCTTAGTCTTTAGAAAATGAGCAGGATAGAAATTATCTTTCTCTTTTTATATACATATGCAGGCAGCACAGCATGAGCAGGCAACAGGGCTTCTGTTGTAACAGTGAACACAGTTCCTGCACGTAATTGGATGATCACAAGATTTGAAAGCAAGAAGATTGTCTCTAATCAATACAATTTCTAAGCAAGTGCTTTTCAACTGCACTTTCAGATTTCATGAATTGGAAATGAACAGACCCCTCTCGTTTGGGGATCTGTGACCTCAGTGAATACTGGAACCAAAGCACATCAGACCCTTAACTTTGGAAACCATTTATGGAGTAGGGCTTTGTTTTCACTCTCTGGCCACATCTGATAGCAAATTGCATTTTTATTAATTTATGTTCTTTAATATAATGGGCAGGAAGACAAATAACTGTCTCAGTATATAAACACTTCCCTGGAAATGAACAGATGAACAGATTTCAAACCCAGTTTTCATCATATTCATCTAATTAGCTTTCTTATATGAGAGATTGTGGTATTTCAACAAGTAAAAGATGCTGATTTTCATGTGAAAGTTTGCAGCTAACTCTTAAATAAATCTGTTATCTTATTTTGGGGGATATATGGAACAAACTTTAGATTCACCCAAATTCCTTTAATTCCTCAATATATTTAAATCATATAATCATTGAGGTTGGAATAGACCTGTAAGATCATTGGGTCTGAAGTAGCTGGACCTGTGTGACTCATGCAAAATAACACATGAATACAGGAATAAAACCTGGATTTCAGAGTCCTAGTACAGTGTTCTCAATAGCAAGAGTCTTAATTTCTAATAAAACCAACACCTGGGTTTTCCTGCAAGCCTCTAACACCTCCCAGACCAGCAGAAGCATAGTAACTACTGCCTATGCACTAAACTGAATTGACAGGGAACACCATCAAAACAGCACATTTATCAAAGAAATATTTGAACATTTTACAATATTTTAAGAGAGCAAATGAATCTGTTTTCCCACAGCTAAAATGTTTACTCACCCCACCACAAGTTTTGATGTCTGTTTTAGTGATAATCTCTGCTGCTTTGAAATACACAAAATAATGAACAGCTGCTTTGGCTGATGAGATGCAGAAACAAAGTTGTAGTACTAATCTCTCATAAAAAAAAGTTTATTGCATCTGGAATAAAAAGGCAATAAAGGATTATTGTTGATGCAGAACAAACCATAACAGTGATAAGAACAAAGTAAACATATTCATCCTCTTCCTTTCTGAAATCTGACTTTCCTACCTTTCAGCAAATGTAACAGGCATTTGGATGATGTGCACATCCAAATGGTTCTTGGGAGGGATGAGCTGCTTCACTTCCCAGTGCTCTGTCTTGATGAAGTGCCTTTACCTGTCCTGGTTTCAGCTGGGGTAGAGTTTTTTTTTTTCTTAGTACTTGGTCCAGTGCAGTATTTTGGATGTAGTGTGAAAATGATATTGATAACACACTGATGTTTTAGTTGTTGCTCAATAGTGCTAAATCAAGGGCTTTTCATTTTCCCATGCTCTGCCAGTGACCAGATGTACAAGAAACAGGAGGGAGCATGGCCAGGGCAGGTGACTGGAACTGGCCAGAATGATATTCCATACTATACAACACCGTGGTTAGTATGGAAGCTGGGGGAATTGGCCAGAAAATGACAATTTCTGCTCTTGGGTGGGCTGAGCATTGACTAGTTCATGGTAAGTAGTTCTATCGTGGATCACTTGTTCTTTTCTTCATTACAATTGTCATTATCATTATAACAATTACATTTGTCTTTATTTTAATTTTAAAATAATTTTAATAATTTTTTATCTCAACTCATGAATTCTACCCTTTTTTTTATTTTCCTCACCATCCCACTGAGGAACCAGTGGAGAGCAAGGTGAGTGGCTACATGGTACTTAGTTGTAATGGGGGTTAAACTACAACTCCACACTTAATTACCTGGTTATGTTTTTGAACTACAAGTGAACTATGTCTGTTTTTCTTTTTCCACCCATTATTTATTGTTACTCTAGCAAGAGCTTGCAAACTTTTAAAAAGAGGAGTGTGCAAGGAATCTACAGGGAAATTGAAGAGGAAAGGAAAAGCAGCAAAGGTCTATGAAATTAACCTGGCTGATCTAAGCCACTCCTCATAAAGATTCCCTTCCAGACTCTTCACCGTCTTTGTGGCCTTCCTTTGGACACTCTCTAATAGCTCAATGTCTTTTTTATGTTGTGGTGCCCAAAACTGCCCACAGGACTCGAGGTGAGGCTGCTCCAGCTCAGAGCAGAGCAGAGCAGAAGAGAGCAGGGCAATCCCCTCTCTTGCCCGGCTGATTCTGTCCGTATATCCATGGTTTCCCTGTCCCAGGTGCAGAATCCAGCACTAACCCTTGTTAAACTTCATATGGTTTAAAGGGGACTGAAACCCCCTGTGGAACAGGTTGCAGCCCAGAGGGCAAATGTTACAACAAACACAAGTGCTGAACTGAACACCCTGGCTCATAAAGCTCTGCAGACATTTCCTTGCTGAAATGCAGGGGCCCAGATGGATTCGGATTCTTGCTGACCTGTAAGGGATTCTCACATCATGGCCAGTTTTCAGCTGGCATAGATACACCAGTGGCTTCCTGCCCTCACAATTTGCCGGGAGAGGTGGAGGTAAGAGATGAGCACAATGCAGATCTTTGCCATGCTTTTAGCTGGTTTAAGAGTCTGCTGGTGTTAGTTCATGCTGAGCAATCAGTTCAGGCAGAGGGATGTGACTTCTCTCTTTTCCTGCACTGAGCAGGAACTGGGTACAGGGAAGAATCTGTCTTGTGCTTACCCAGCCAGGGCAGTGGAAGTGAATTACAAAGGATGACTACTTATGTTTGAGAATTTGGTTTATAATCCTTTTTGTTACATTGTTATTAAGAAGATAGTTCATACATAGTTCTCATATAAATCTTTTTAAAGTCATGGATGACCTATAAATCATCTGCATACGTGATGGGTTCTGCAGAGAAAGAGATACTTTAAGACTAAAGTGAAAATTTCATTTAGAAAAGCTCTATGTGCATATTTTATACCCTTACACCTAGTGATTTAATTGAAAACAACTGAAATAATGTAAGAAAGAGAACAAAATAACACCAATACTTTTTAGAATAAGCATTGAATAAAAAAGATAAGCAAACATTGTTACACTTGATATTTTATCTAGGGTTTCAAACCCATCAGTATATAACATTTATTAGAGATTAATGGAAGGATGAGGTGAAACATGCTGGTGGTTTACCCAGAAGCAGGGCAGTTGTGAGAGAATGCTCTGCGTGCACATGTGTAGCCCATCACCTCCTAGAAGGAATCAATCAAAAGTGAAAAACAATCCCAAATACCATGGTCCTAACTGGAGTAGAGCTGCGACAGAACCACAGGTTTTGCAAATTTGCAAAGCTCAGTGATTTGCTGAGTTACAGAAACAGGGGATCTACCTATTTGTAGTTTATTTTTTTAATATGTGTTTGCAGATGACAGAAGTGTTAAGTGCAGAGTGCCTGATTTTCTTCTCGCTTATGTCAGTGTCAAGCAGGGATAACTTCTCTGAATTTACTTAACATGTTTCTTTCTGCCCTCTGGCTTCCCTGTAGTTAGTCCTAATTAGAATTGTGCAAAGAGTTGGCTAGCTAAGTCATTCTCTAAAAAAGTAAGATAAAGAAAATAAAATTAAAAAATCTTAGATTGAATAAAGGAACTGAGATGCCATTTTATGCCAAACAGTTTTTCTCTTGGCTTGCAATAGAGTACCTGCTTGTCTAAGTAGCAAAGACTCAAATGACTTTTAGGCTTGAGTGGTGTAAGCAGAGATTCAGAGAGGTCCTATCTGTACTCCAAGCCAGGTAAGAAGCAGTTTGGTATGGACCTTCTCTACACTGAATATTCCACTATCTGAGATATATGCAAAAACTGGGGAAACCTGCTTCATGTTTGTTATTAGCACCTATTTCTTTAAATGTTGCCTCCCAGAAAATAATGTGCTATTGTGGAAATCTCAAAACAAAATATTTTGGTGTTCTGAAGAGTATTTTGTTTCTTTGTTTGTTTGGTTTTTTGCTGTACATAGACGTTGTAACAGTGATGGCCTGCATCCCTGAAAACCTCTTTAATGTAGGACAAATAAGTAATTTGTTAGGGTTGCGTTGTTTTTTATTTTTCCTCTTGAGAAATAGTAATTTGCATTTGTGTAAAGCAGAAGAAAGTCAGACCAATGAGATTATGCTGACAAGTGCCTGATACCAGCAAGAGGAGAATGGGAACTGACTGTCTGATGGAAGCAGACTGTACCTTTCAGCTCAACTAAGTAAAAGTCCATTATTCCTGGGCTGCTGCATCAGCAAAGCAATTAAATTAAGGAATTCTACAGACTTTCCACATAGTTAAAACGAACTAAACCAGATTGAATGTAGAGCATTACACACCAGGGGAGGAGAATAAGGAGGGTGGGGTTAGAAATTGAAAATTCCAGGGTACAAAACAAAGAGAAGTAAAATGCTCAGCTATAGGAAATGATTATTATGATAGTGAAAAAGAAATGTTATTACTGCTTGGAGTATTTAAATTCTATTTTATGAACCTTGGTTTGTATTTATGACCTTCTGAGATCTCTGCTAAGATAACTGTGTTCAATTCTCCATGTACCATGAAGTGTTTTCTTAGACCATTCGTGCCTGTATGGGTGGAATCTGTCGTTAGTTGCGAGAGTGGCGATACGGAAATATCTGGCTGTTCCATAAATAAATACTGTACACCCTGTTTGTGAGGACTGACCAATATCAGCTTTTCTCTTCGAGCTCTGAAGCTGCAAGCATCTGCCTTCAAGCTGCATGATTCCTTCTGGGACTTCTCTGAATCCAAGTGATCTCCTTGAGCAATGGATTCATTTGATGGTTAAGAGTATTGCTGCCAAGAAGAGATTGGTCATATCTTTAGGCTAAGAGAAGGAATTCTGCAGTACTAGCTAACTCCTCTCCACAGGGGAAATCAGCATATTCTTCTGGTTATGCTGCAGTCCTATGATCAATATATTTGTTCACATTTAATGCTACATGTGAAAACCAGCATTCTCATTCTGAAAAAAGCTGCAAGCAAATAGTGACCCATATATAGGATTTGTTTTCTTTCCAGCTTTATTCTTAACAGAACTTATGTGGAATTAATTGTAAATAGCTGGATTTGAAGGTGTCTTGAATTCTTTTTGAGGAAAGTTGGCATTTAAATCTTACTCTGCCTAGCTAGTCAATAACAATGTTCTTAGCTTCTGAAACTTGGACAGATTTATAGCTTCAGCAAACTTTCACATTGCCATTTTTAAATACACATCATATATTTCACAGATCTTCTCAGCAAAATTTTTAGACATGCCAACGCGATTTAGAAGTCTAGAGTATATTTAAATACAGCTGAAGCATTTGGGAAAACAAACCCCAAAGACTTTCAGTAAGATTTAGACCATCCACAAGTTAATTTCCAAAATGGCACATGTGCCAAGATGTAAAACTATCAGATTCTCTGATACACATGCCAAAGATATTAATCTTAAGATCCCATGTTCTTAAACCAGTGGATGACTGAACACATTGATAGCTCAGCTTCCTATTGCAAGAGTCTGTCAAGTCCATACATTTGTGGTACCCAGCATATGAAAAACCAGTGAAACAGTGAAAGTGATGGGAAGATCCCTGAATCTTGTGGCTGCACATCACCTGGGGTAACAAGCAAAACACAAGTTTCTAACCTAGCCCAGTGTAGCAGCAGTCCTCACATACCCACATACATGGATAAAGAGCAAGAAGAGTGTTTCTGGTTTTCCAATAACTTAGGTGTATTCAGATGAGGTAGAAAGCCTGTTTAGGCTCAAATGACCCTACTTGCTGAGAGAGATGAACTTACATCTGTCATGTGTGAGGAATTTTTAGTGCTATCAGGAAAGTGATTTCTGAACTGCTCCTTCTGGTGGTTCCTTGCTGCAAATGGGACCACTAGCAGATGACTGAGATGGAAATAAAAAGCTGGAAGGAGCCTTTAACTCAGGTAGCTAAAGCAGATCTCAACAGAACCCTTATCCCTACTTGCCTCAGAAGTGATGCTTAAAGCTTACTTTAGGGGTGGGGACGATGTCTATTCACAAAGAAATGGTGCTTGTTTTGAGGTGTCTCTCCTATCTCCATTTACTGTTTCTGGGCTGCTGGATTAAAGACCACCTCCATAGGGTTCCAGAATGCAGTGAGTGCTGCAGCCAGGGAAATTCTGCCTCAGAAGTGACTTTTTTCCTTCTTTCACTTTTTTTTCTTTCTTGTTTAGGACTTAGCTTGATGCAGGTTGAGACTAAGCCTGCAAGCTGTCTGCTGGATGTTTCCGTTAGTTCCACGGCTGCAGTAAGAGCTGTAAAATGACCAAGTATGTAAAACTTCTCACAGTGTCCACTAAGGCTACTAAAGCTCACAGCTCTTGAAAAGGCTTTCAAGGACCCTGGAAGCCCTGAAGATACTTGAATGGAGCTGGACTTTTAGACTGAACTGCAGAAAGCCTCAGCTGCTGCAAACCCACTGAAATGTGGAGTGCCTTTTTTGCTGATTGCTCCAGACTCTCAGATCCTGGGAGCCTGTCTCAAGCTGTGGCTAACAGCATAATCCACCTGGATGTTTAACAAAGCTGGCTACTTGGAAGTCAGAACCCCTAGGAAGGCTGGCATATTCAGCTCTAGAGGTTTCCTCCTTACAACAGGATGTTCTGGGCAAAAAATCTGCAGCTCAATGAGTATTAAAAACCTATTCAAAACACCAGGCTCAAAGTTTTATGGTAAGACTGGACTGCAGGATATGAAGTTGCAGCCGCATTTATAAATGCTGCCTTATATCTTTCATTATGTTTTCATAGCACTTATTCCAATGGAAACAAAAAGAGAAGAGTTACTATATACAATGTGGGACAAAGTGATTGAAAGCACTAAGTTGACCTATCCCCCTTCGTTACCTTTGTGACATATACTAATTCCCATATTTTTAACTGCAGGATTTTTTGGAATTGTCTTTTCCTGTGGATATTTGAATTGGATGAGGGCTTACACAGCATGTAAGTCTCTGAATTGTTATGAATTAATAGGAACGTGGACAGAACTGCGCACTGTTGTGTTTTTGCTCAAAGTTAATTTATCTTCCTGAGATCTTTGCTGAATTTAGATTTTAGGATCACAGCTAAACACCATTTCCAGGCACAGTGAGGATAATAAAATCCTTAGGAATAGTCAGCATGGCGTCACTGAGTGGAAGCCTTGCTTGACCAACCTGACACACATCTGTGGTGAAGTGACTGACCTCTTGGATAAGGGGAAGGCAGAGGGTGTTGTCTGCCTGGAATTCAGCGAGGCCTTTGACAATGTGTCCCGTTAGACCCTCATAGAGAAGCTTTTGATGTACAGACTGGGTGAGTAGACTGAGGTGGACTGAAAACTGAATGTCTGGCTCCAGGGAGTGGTGATCCACAAATCTAGCTGGAGACAGTGGCTAGCAGAGTTCCTCAGTGACCAGTACTGGGTGCAGTACTGTTAAACCTCTGGATGATGAGGCAGAGTGTAGCCTCAGCAAGTTTCCTGGTGACACCAAACTGGGAGAAGCAGCAGAAGCACTAGAGGGTCATGCTGCCATCCAGAACGACCTCAAAAGGCTGGAGAAATGGGTCAACAGGAATGTCATGAAGTTCAACAAAGGGAGTTGTGAAGTCCTGCACTTAGAGCACCCCCATGCACCAGCATATGATGATAGCCTCTTCAGTGGAAAGAAGCTTGGCAGAAAGGAACCTGGAGGTCTTGGTGGACAGCAGTTTGAACATGAAACTCTCAGTATCAAAGTGAATGTCTGTACAAATTCCATTTAGATATCTGCCACACTTTTCACAATGTATGTGTAAATTGACCTAAGGGCCATCATTCAGTCCCCAAACCTAGTTAATACTGTACTGCATCATGACTTTCATATCCAGCTCTTCTGAATTTGCTGTTAATTCCTCCTACAAGTTATCAGAAGAAAAGGCCTCTTCTTAATAACAAAATACTGATCTGAAAATGTTTCATAATATTTTTTAGGGTAGGATAATTTCACCTGGGCATGTTCCAAGGAAACTTTCTTGGACGACTTTCACTTTTCAGAGTGAAGAATCACAGTGCAAATCTGTTTCATCATCTAAAATTTAAAGACCATTTACATAAGGCTAATCAGGGAAAGGACAGAATGATCAGGATTGCAAATGTCTGAAAATAAAGATAAGACCAGATCTGCTGGAATGAGCTTTCCGTGTGGTGCATCTCAGATGATGGAAAGCAGCTGTAAAGTGGTATAGCCAGCATTTGTGATTCTCTGCATCAGTGGAGCAATGCCAAAGAGTTCTGGTATATCAACAAATCCAGGGCAAGTGGCAGCTGCATCCTTCTAGACAGATAAAGCTTATTCTGCTGCAAGTAGTGTGAAGAAAACATTTGCATGTACACAGTAGGCTATTTGTTTGCATGTGTACATGCCTGTGTGTTTACACGTACACACCCACAATTCTGCGAGTGTGGTGGGCCTGGTAACACCATCTGGTGTTACATTTACCCATCATCTCTGCTGATAAGAGCAGTTGCCTACAGTCTTGTTAAATGTTACTCGGAAAGCTGAAGTCCTCCACATCATCAATAATCCTTTTTGGACTCTGGCAGAATAAAGGAGAAAAATTACAAACAAAACAAAATCCAGATGCACATATTAGGTAAAAAATTCTGGTGTGTCTGGGCATGTGGAGGGGAGTCTGGAACAGATTGTCCCTAAGTGGATGCTGGGACTGGGAGGTTGTGTAAAATGGACAAAGTACCAGGAAGGGATGGGGGCTTGGGGAGTAAGACAGTTTGGAAAATTGTTGCAAGTACATTTGTTGGTGTACATAGGGGGTAGCATGAGAATCTGGAACCTGGAATATGTATAGATAGGATGGCTAAGGGCTGCAGATAAAAGGGAATAAGATTTAACATAAAAGTACAAAAAAGAAAGATCTTAGGGTATTAGGGAAAGAAGCAATCATAGCAGTTGTTCAGGGAAAAAGATTGGCCCAAAAGACCAGGAAGGGGAAGGAAGTGTGGGGATAGGTTAGTACTGGATGGGCCAATAACAGCTTTGAGCTGGGTTCAGATATGTGAGAATGTAAGAAAAGAGGGAAGTCTCAAGGAAAAGTGAAGATAAAACTGACTTGCCAAAGAGATAGGAAGTGTTTGGGTCATACTTGTTTGCATTGTGGGAAGTGATGAATGGGACACTCAAGCACAAATTATCCTTGCTGGGACTGAAGTGTGCTCAGGAGAGAGAGTGCTATTGCTAATTTCAGTTGCTAGGCTCAGAATAATCTCTCTTAAGCATCCATGAACGGTTGGGTTTTTCCCCCAAGTCTTCTAATTTGCTCATCTCCTTGTAGATTTTCTTATATACACTGAATAGAATAGACCAAATTTCAAATCCCTCTACAAAGCATTCTAGAACTATCTAATCGTTCTAAAAAATATGGTTTTTTTCCTCTGGAACAACAGTATTCTCAGTACAGGCTTAGCTGTTTTGATTCAAACAAATTAGTTCTGACTCTGCCTGGATAGCCCTAGCAGGGAAAAACCCTTAATCAAGATGTTTAGCAAAGTTACGAGACACTAATAAAAGATCCTGAAAGAGGGAGTATCGAGCAACACTAATTACAGGAAATGCTAGAATATTTATAGACACATACACAGATATTTGTAGAACAACCTCTAGGCTTTAAACTTTCCTGGCCTAATCTCAGCGGAGAGACCCTTTCAAGTGATAACCTAAATATTTTGGTTCAGTATGTTTATAAACAACCCATGGATTTCCTTGAAAAAAATGAATGGAGTCTGGCACATGTTTGGGGTTATGGCTGACTGTACATTTTATTCATTAGGGAGTATATTTTGCTATAAATACTTTCTTTATTTGTTTGGAAGAAACCGCATTTTGACTGATTTTTTGAAAGATAAAGCTGAAACAATCATTTACAGTCATGTTTTATTATCTGCTGGAGCTTCAAACAGTGCCTAATCCAATGATTTCTGAAAACATTTTCGATTCAGAAACAGTTTATTTTCTCATATTACCAACAATATGACACTTTGGGGAGTTCATTGCAGCAGAACTCTGAGAAGTCATACTAGAAGAAAATTTGGCTTGATTTTTGTTTTTGAGCATTAAAATCCTTCATACTGACCTAACAATTATCCAGGATAATTCAAAACACATTCAAAAAGGCTGTAATTTCACATTCATCCTTAAAAGCTGCATTTAAGTTTGGTGTATGGTATGAAAACACAAATCACCAGCTATGGAAAGCCAGCAATATTGTGGTGATAACCAGGTGCCTGATAGAACAGTCCTTTATTCACAGAAATGACTTGCATTTTTCCAATTACATAAGAGCTGGAAAACTGTTGGTTTGAACATTAAATCTTATTATAGATTACTGTGGGTTACAGTGGGTCTACACTCAGTTTGCTGTCTGGTAGGAAAGGAATGCTGTTATTCACAAACATTTAAGTCACAATTATGATGCCCATGAATCTGTAAACTCCTGTTCAAATCCAGGCAGCAGGAAAGGTGCTGTGTTGGTTCATCTGGCTGCAGGTAAGGGCTATTTTCCCTGTTATAGAACACCCTCCTTGTTGCACACCAGTCTGTGCCCCAGGAACGAACACTGCTGCACAGGCACATCTTCAGGCAAACACTCCAGAGTATGACATTTACTGAGGTGTTACCAGGACATGAGCACTTAGGACATGAGACTTAAGGATAGGAAAAAAACCATCCAATATTAAATTGCCAACTTCTTGGACAGTCTTATCCACTGCACTGAACTTTGCGAAGATGTCCCTTTACGCCATCTGAAATCTTGGACCATGATCTTTTAGGATAGACAGCAGTTTATCTAAATTGCTTGCCAAGAGGAAACACAGCACTAGATTTGCTGCTACTCAGCTAGGTATTTATCACAATACTCTTCTTCAACTGTGTCCTGCTGCTGTTAGGCATTGTCTTCATGTTTCTTTTTACCTAAGATAAATAAATTGGTGTCATCTTGGAGATTTAGTTGCAAATGCAGTTTAGAGGTAAAAAAAAATATACCTTGCGAGTAAGTTTCTTAGAGCAAAAAAACCCTCAAAATCCCTCATAACTCTCCCAAATTATAAACCTCAGGAGAAATTAACTAGAAATAGTAACAAATAGAAGTAGTGAAAATATTACAGGTCCCTTACTATTCTTTAAGTCAAGCAAATCTAGGTAAAAAAAGCAGGCATTGGTGTTTCTTTTACTGCTTACATGAGCCATAAAATAAAACGTTTGGAAAATACCAGTATTAAATGACAAATGAGGTAATTTAGAGCACAAATAATACTTTATTTATCAGAAGTGAAATAATATAGATCAACTCTTACAACTTCTGCATCAATCTGCTATTTGGAGTAAATAGAAAAATAAAATATTTCCTTTAAAACACTCAGATGATTTGTTTCAGGGCTCATAAACATCTTTTATAAACAGCAGTTTAGTAATACCTAATGTTAAGTAATACCAGTGGTGCTGTAACTAATCTAGACTATGGATGCCAAAGAAATAATGTTTAGAGAGTCTTATTAGACTGATCTAATTGAAAAATGAGATCTGCTGTGGGGCATAGAAACATTTTGAAGCTTGTCTATTTTTTTCCAGACTGATGTGATGTTATTGTTGCATATATTGCTTTAAGAGACACAAAAATGCTGAGGGCAAGCAAAATGTCCTTGGGCCTTTTGAGGCTGGGTTCTTACCTTGAGCTTATGTGTGCACTCAGAGGATGGCCACAGCAGGTTTGCCTCCCATTCCGAGGTGTGCTGGGCAACCTGGCCACCTTCCCTTTGTACAGTGCAGCTGCACACCGGAGGAAGGCTCCTTCCATGGGATACATTTCAGGAAAAGTGAGTGGGGCTTCTCCTTTCACACTGGTGCTCTCAGAGACCTGAGTGAGAAGGGTGGGTAGATCGAATCCCTTCATGCATTCAAGAGTGCTTGGATGTATTTTGGAAGCAGTCTTTGAATATCTGCTATGTCATTTTCTGATCTTTAAAACAACTTTCTGTCATGATGCACACAGAGACTGGCTGTAGTTACACTTTTTATGTGCTGTGATAACATTCCATCATATTAATTAACAGGATCCCTTGCTACTCTGCATTCTCCTGTCCATCTACTGATTCCTGCTTTACATTTTACTCTGTATGCTTGTAAGCATCTATACAACACTTATCATGCTGAGATCAGGGTCCATGACTATGTTTCCTACCTCAATGACTTAGCAAACAGCCTTAACACTGGTTTTAAAGGCACTGTAGTGGTTTGAGTGACTTACTGTGCTGGAAATTCTGAAGTAGAAAAATAGCCATGCTACCCAAGATAGGTAGACTGTTTATGCTGGGAGTAGGATTCAACTCATTCTAAGACAGATTTATAGTAGGAAAGATGAATCACACTCAAAAAATTTTTTTCTCTCCTCTTCTGAGTATGAAAAAGATGTTTAAAATGTGTCTTTCCTAGATGCCACTGGTAGCTGCTGTGTCTTTTTGTAATTTATTATATAAAGAGTAACATATGTCAGCTCCAGCAAACAAGATACTTATTTATCAAATAAATGAATAAATATATCCATCACTCTTTGAAAAATACTGGGACATTTAAGTCAGGCACTTGAAAGCAGCATTATAGTAACAGAAAGTGTAAGTGATAGCGATAATGCTGGAAAGCTTTTATCAAATTAAGTGAAGCGTTTGGATCAGCTCCCAGCAGCAACGGCTTCATTTCTCAGAAACCAGCAGCTGGTTACCTGCAGCACCTTTGCTTGCTGTTCCAGCAGAGTCCTCATGTCCTGAATGGTTGCTGGGAATTGCTTCCAGGCTCTGATCAGTCCTGTAGATTAAGACAGTCTCACACAGCTGTGCATGGGTATGGATTAATCCTTTCATTGAAACACTGGGATTTGAAATAGGAGTTGTTAATTTTGGTTGATAGTATCTTGGCAGAGAGAAGACAGGCAGATCCCTTCTCCTCCATTAGTAATTCTTGTTTCTGCTGTTTTATTAAAACAGCTCATCATATTTGTAAGCTTCAGTGAACTATTCTCCTTAACATACTCCCACACAAGGATCCGTTGAACAACTTGCATTGTCTCAGCTATTTGAGGATAAACATTTCTTCAGGAGTGATCATGAAACCTGCAATCGCTAAAGTTTCAAAGACAATAAATATCACCTTCTTCAGCCCATTACAGGGGGTAATTTCTTTGCTACTTGTGGAGATACGAGTTAGGAGGAATAACATCACCCTTAAAAACAAGGGCAGAAAAAGAGGGTAGTAGTAGGACCTTGGCTCAGGAGTGTGTTAAAAACCATGTTCATTCCTGGAAGGAATGTTAGATGAAAAAATATTCATCAGTTACTAACGATACAAGTTACCTTTACAATGAAGGAGTCACCTTTCTCTGGGATTCTCATGGGTTGTTTTCATAGTCCTTAAGCACAAACAGTATTTATCTAAATCAGACAAGGCGTTAAAAGACTTTTAATGGATAATACAGTGAGAATTTAGTAAATAAACATTGTGTAGAGATTAATTTCTTGAAATGCCTTGCTCCCTTAAGCTTATTCTTACAATAGAGTAGAACTCAGGGATGACTTAGGCTTTTGGGAGCCTTGCATCTCTAATAATTTGTGGGAGTAAGCCTCCTCCATCCGTAAAAGTGTATTGCATTCCAGCTGCCTTAGGTAGCTCTAATGCAATTTGCTTGGATGCAAAAAGCAGTATAGTAGGTTTGCATGGCAGTTTGCCCGGACTAATATAGCAACTTCTAGATGTTAAATAGCCACAGTGGAGCTCCACAATAAAGCTTGTTGTTCAGCACTTGCTCAGGTATCTTCATGCTGCACAGCTTTATGACAGATTGGTATAAACATGGGTGCTTCTAAAATTGTAATTTCTTGCCTGAGAGAAAATTAACGTAAAAATACCCATGCAGATCCCATGTTTTGTAGCTGCCTGCTGATTTACAGATCAGGTGCTCTCAGTGGAGGCCAAACCTCCCCTGCAACACCTCACTCCATCAGCAGGGAACTTTTGACAGGACTAGGTCTGAGAGGAGACACTTTTTAGCCCTTGCCATGCAGTGCTGTTAAAATGGGATCCATAAACTCCAACTCTGTCCTACATTGTTCTGTTGATGTTGCAGAACTAACTTAAATAAAGCATAATTTAAACATATTTAGAGGAAAGGTTGCCTTGAGTAAATGATTCTCAGTAGAAGCTGGAGGAAGAGGCTCAATAAATCCCTTATATCTATCTTATAATTTGAGGAATGCCTGTAGGCTTCCTTCAGGGCTGTATTCATCATCCAGTTTGGAAGCAGAGCAGTAGATACAGTGGGAAGCTGTAGAGACCAGGCTGCATCCAGTTTTATTCTAGTTCAGCTCTGTTTGGGATGGTTCTGTTAGGAGTTCGGCTTCTCCACTGAAGTTATGGTTAGATACAAACTCAGAGAAGCAGTAGAGACCCACATTGTTCACTCCTTTTTTCAGCTTTCTAAAGCCTCATCTGTTGCCTTTCCCCCATTCATTAAGCTAGGAATAATAACTGGTGTAATGCTTAAAAAGTCAATATTTTGAGGAAGAGAGGGCAATTTCTATTTGGCCCTTTGTCTTGTTGGTTTTGAAGTGTAATTCCATGTTTCTCTTCTCTGTGCATGTAGCACTGGTGAAAGGTGCCAGACTGACATGCCTGGGGAATGAATAACTCTTTCTATGCACAGTTGGTGTCTGAGTACATCAGAGGTTTTGGGCTAGCAAATCTCCTTAATCCTAAGAAGTAAATTGCTAAAAGATGCTGTCGGTAAATGTTAATTATTTTCCCTGAGATGGAACTCAAAACCAGAGAGAAAGGAGATCAAGAAATACAGACGTGCCTGATAATTCTGAACGTATCACCAGGAAAGTCTGCTCTACCAGGGTGATAAGGGAGTGTCCTGATCTCCCATCTTGTTTTGAATATGCCTACCAATTTCCTATCAAATGTCACAGGCTCCAGCCACTCTGCAGCTAACCCATGCAATGCAAACACAAACCTGCAAAAACTCAGCCTTTACCTCCTTGGTGGTGCATTTCCTTTCAAGGCAAAACAACTGTGACAGTTTTTCTTAAATCGTGAATTTTCTACTCAAGAAAAACAGCAGTTCAGATTTCTGAAAATAACTGTCATCTTTGGATGCCAGAGCTGAGAGGTCTAAAGGAATGTGCCAATTAATTGACTAGGGAACTTAAAAATGGAAACCTGTCAGATGGATATGTCTGGACCATAGATCAGGAGGAAAGGAAGATGGAGAGCAATGTGTGTGCTGGCATTTCTAACCAATCATGCAGCTTGGAGTAGGCACTCTGAGCCAGGTGATACTAATGGGGAAGGAGCTATTGCTCCCCATCCTCTCTCCTTTGCCAGTCTTAACTGACTCATTGCTTTGGAAATTCTTGGCTACCATATTCATTCATTTCTCACAGAAACTAAGTGTTGCAGCTAGAAATAAAACAGAAGATGGCTAGTAGTGATGTATCTATGGAGAATTCATAATGCATGATTTCACGTCTCAGAAACTTCAGAAAAGTTATAATTTATTCCTTTTCCTGCTCTGCGATATGTCTAATACTTCTGGTATAAAAACTGCATGATCCAACTGCTCATATTAACAGCAGTATTGAGAAGTGTTTAGTGGTTATGAACCCTTCATCCCAGCATGCACAATACTCAGGATACTGGGACAGCCGCACACCTGATAGCGGAAGAATGGGCCACCCTCGATACAGCAGGGGGGTTGAAGACTGATTTTCTTGGTGTCTGTGCCCTTAACTTTCTCCCTGTGCAACTCACACAGCTTCTAGTTCCTTCCTGATTCCTCTACAGGTTTTCTGGGTGAATAGGAGGCCATGCACTGGCTTTTCAAAATTATTAATGGTTGAATATTGGGGCAGTACTGAGTTAAGTGGCTCTGGTTTCCCTCTCTCCCAGTGCCTAAGAAGCTGACTTTCACCATGCTGGTGGAACTCCTTTGAGTCCTACCTCTACCAACATTTTTTATCAAATGCTTATGAACTCTATCCTTGGAATAGAATACCACCTGTACTCCAGTAAAATTAAGCAGCTTTTTAGCAGACTAATTTAGCATCTCACGTATTAGATTCA
The DNA here is from genome assembly GCF_017639235.1 of Corvus kubaryi. Lineage (NCBI taxonomy): Eukaryota > Metazoa > Chordata > Aves > Passeriformes > Corvidae > Corvus > Corvus kubaryi. The sequence continues at coordinate 6,102,156 of NW_024580669.1, forward strand.
TCTTATTCTGAGCAGGTGCCAGAATGTTTTTTTCATGTCAAACACTTGGACTACTTAAGACTACCTTTGGTGATGATACATTGTCTTTTAGCTCAGAAAATCTCCAGCACAACTTTTTCTCCTTGCAAAACTGACTTTTTAAGAGAAGCTTTTTACAAAACGTGTCTACTCTAGATGAATAACTTTGATATCACCTCCAAAACTAATTCCCCATCAGCCCTAAATAGTTTGAATGTGAAAATTCCTTATGGCAGTTGTGATTGATGGTGTCTGAATGCAGGTACCCTTCTTCTCTAGGTCTTCTTTACTTCCAGCTGACTGCATTGCTGACTGTCAGCTCCCATAATGCACAATCCTCAAGAGAATGGGTTTATGATCCCTCATGGGAATCAGAGTTTGCTCTAAAGAGATTTTTTGCAGAGAAGAAATGGATCAAGAAGAATTAGGGAGTCACTTCCCAAAAAGCACTGCAGGAATATTTCTAACCAAACCTTTTTTTTTTTTCCCTTTAAAAAAGTATTTTGATTTTTGGGGGTAGACCCATTTCTGATATCCAGCCAGCATATTTGTGGATGCTTTTCTTATTAATTATTCAGTTTTCCTGTGCATACTTCTTGCCAATAAAACTCTTACGTTGGAGACAGATACCAGAATGCTTTGCAAGGATAGTCTGCACTGACAGCATAGAGAGGATGATGGAGTCAGCCAGCTCAACCAGCTGCCATAGTGCTGAGCTGTCCACAAACACAGAAGCATTCCAGAGATGGAGTTATGACCGCAAGAGTCTCACAGTCAGCATATTAATTTGCTTTAGAGGAGTAATGTGTCTGATGCCATATGGTGGAGCTAATCTTGTTTATCACTGCTTCACTGCCCCATCCATTTGGTTCGTAGTAGGAATTATCACACAAATAGCTACTGCTGAGACCTTCTGCAGAGACAGAGACAGGTGTGAGTAGTCTGGGGAGGTCTCAGGAGAGTGCAGTTGGAGACTGAATAGAGACAAGAAAGCTCATTCTTTCTGAGTTACACCAAAACACCCAGCATGAGATAGATAAATAGCTCAACTCTGAGAGGGACTTCTAGTGGATTAGTAAACGGTTTTTTGCATTTCACCCCCAGATTTCTACATTTAGTCAGAATATTTTATTAATTACTGAAGGTTTGTCTGTAATGAATTTATTGACAAAATCCTATGTACTGATACACAATGAGTCTAGTTGAATTCCTTAATGATTACAAGATTCCTGTTCATGCCTGTCAGGTCAACTCACAATGCAGTAATTATGCTGCCTCATCTCACCAATAACCTGCCTTTGCAGTATTTGATGTTATTTCACTGCCCACCTTGGGCATCTGTGCTGAATTTTATGCTCACCTCAGTTATCAGCAACAGAAGATTAGCCACTGACCACAGGTATTGCCTATGAGAGGTCCTTGCCTTGAACTATTGATTGGCAAAGTAAATGCTAGACTGAGTGCGGAAACAAAAGACATTTTTGTGAGACTTGACAAGTCTTTGAACACACTCAAAAGGACCAAATGGCTTTTTGATACAGTCTTGAGTTGGCAGCAGAGTTTCACCCTCTAAAATTTGGCTGTCACCTTTTTATTCTCATGTATTTCTAGAGGTCCAGGATTATTCCCAGTGTGAGGTTTGCCTCTGTCTTCACTGAGAGCAGGCGCTTACCCTCTGTGGTTCAATAGCTACTGGAAGAGCATGTCAGGGTACCTGCTAGAAGAGGGATGTCAGCTCCTGTGCCTGCTTAGTTCCATGAGGAACTGGTGTATACAGCAGCTAATTCCCTGCTTGAACACCTTGATTCTAATGGGTGAACCTGTATAACACCTTCCTTTTCACACCCCACCGTGAGTCATGTTAGGAAGACTGCAGGGTGCCAGCTTTCTAATGTCTGTGAGAAGCAGAGCAGTGTTCACACTTCCCAAAGCATTAGTCATTCAAATCCACCCTCAGTCTTTCTTCTGTCATACATTTATTTGTGCATGAGCAGGTAAGCTCAGAATAAGTTAGAATCTCTTCTTGGAAAGAAGGAGCCATGTAAGACAAGTCTGCACAAGGTTCAAAATAAAAATCCTGCAACTCCACTGTTGTGTATTTCACTTCTACCTGTGGTACCTGTAAAGCTATCAAGGTTGAAAGAAACCTGGAAACAAAAGTTTGTATGCTTGGGAAATGCTTTTGAGAAGTTTTCCTTCTCATTCTTCTATTATAACGAAGAGATTATCCCAGTACTTGCAAGAAAGAAGGATAAAGTTCAACCATCTAAACTCATCTTCCTGCTTCTGGCCTTCTTGACACCCACTTGCATTTCAGTCCCGAAGCTTAGTTAGTTACAGGCTGTGTAGTCACTTCAGACAACACACCAGTTGGAAAGAGAGCCTGGATAGCTGGTGCTGTCCTGTGTCAGGAGAGGGCGGGGGAATAAGAAACCCAAGAAAAAGAAATTTGGATGAGGAGGACATTTTGTTTCTCCCCCTTACAAACAGTGGCTCTCTCATGGCAAATCCCAGAGAGTGAAAACATAGCAACAAGTTTGGTTCTGTGGTGCAGCCCAAGAAAGAGCAATGTCATCAAACCTGCCTGCTTTTGGGTCTGATTCTGCAGGTTTTAAGTATGTGTAAATATACATGTACACGCAAGTATATGTATATCACCTGAAGACAGTCAACACTGTAATAAATATACAAAGTCATCAAAAATAAATTCATTCTGCATTGTTTGGAATTAAACTGTTAAAGAACAAGGGTCAAAATATCTGCATAATCCCCAATCCCAGCACCAGGCTAAGTGCAAGCAGTAATCTTTTCTCTCTCAGTACAGAAATGCACAGAAAATTAAAGGACTGGCATCGGTACCCTGCCAGAACAAGTGCTTTGCTGCTCAGACTAGTTTTTGGAAGAAAACAAATTCTAGAAAAAGGAGACTTATTTCCTCCAAAATTATCATTCCTTCAATACACACACTGACAAGAAATACCCTGTGAACAGTATACTCCAATCACAGCACTAAAATGAGGAACAGAAGAGCAACTTCCATTATTTGGAAACAACAAAAGGTGAAGGAGAAGTTGTATCTTTGGCGTTCCCAAATCCCCTCTCCAGCTGTGAAGAAGACAAACATGCAGACAACTCTTCTGCAATTTCTTCCCTCTCCCTTTTTGCAGCATTGGCATCACAGAGAGTAAGCAGCTATGATATCTCATAGACTCAGGATTATGTTGTGCTCCAAACCTCCTCCTTCCCACCTCCCAGAACTTTGTTGTGCTGGCTGTGCCCATTCTCACACTGAGTGTTTTCCCTGAGACATCAATGTCTACGAATTTGAATGAATTAATGAAATTTTGCTCTCATTTTCTCAGACACATGCATTTGAAAGACATTTATTGGACAAAGAAACAGGCGGGACCCAAAAGAAGCAGTGCCAGCCAAGCGTCCTTCCCCAGCTGACAGCTACCCCAGCTGGTGGTGGGAAGAGGCGACTCCCAGCATCCCATAGCCCTGCAGTCCATGGTGACTGCCAATGTTTTTTCCTGCTCTTGATCCGTTATCCTCACAGCTCCAGCCTGCACACCAGCTATCTCTCACCAGAAAGGAACTATTTTGCTTGACCTCAGTGACGCACTTCAGTGATGAGCAAAATGCCATAATACTTTTTTGTTTTCCAAGTAACACAAAAGAAATGTGACAAGGTGGCTGAAAACTTTGTCAAAAATCTCATTTTCTGTGATTAAACTCGAGTGAAGATGCTCATTGTAATTTCAGGAACACTTAGGCTTATCTAGCTTTACCAACCATAGCTCTTTTATGACCAAGAGTACCCTCAGGAAGTTTCTCCTTAAAACTGTCTTCCACTGAGGACTAGGGACAGTGAAGTTATTTGATAGTTGTCAAAGATAGTTTTTGTGGGTCAGATGATATATTTGTATATCATTGCTCATTGCCTAAACCACATCTCCAAGATTTTGGTTACCCCTTGGCTAATAAGGATTCCCTCACAGAAGTAAGCTGAAGAGTATTGTGTTAAAGAGAAAAAGCCTGAAATAATGAGCTAAAAATAGATACATGGAAATAGTGCAGATATTCTATTGTGGGAGCTATATTTTTTTTTTTCTAGAACTTATAAACAAAGGAGAAAAATAGTTCTGGCTAAAATAATTGTGAAAAGCTTTACTCATACAAGTCCCACTGAAAGAAAACTTTCATCTCCAGATTCGACCTCCATTATCTGACAGATAATGGAACTATCTGCAGGAAATGAAAAACCTGACAAAGATTAAATGTAGGATTCACCTAATCTAACTTCATCTCCTTGAAATTCAGGTGACTAAATTAAATCCATCCTCTTGGCTCCCTATATTGAGTACAGAGTGGGAGAAATACCTCCAAAGAGTAATTAATCTTCTGTCTTCCAGTCATCTGTCTTACACAGGTATGAGTTGCCTTCAAGAGGGATGTCTATCTCCATTGCCTCCTGAAAAAATCCAGACGGACTTGGTAGAAAAGTCTTGACTATGAAAAGCCAAGTATGCTCAGTCCCATGGGTCAGAGAATGAATTGGCCATGCCCAGGAAGAGTGGAAGGCTTGTTTTGGTTTGTTTTGACTTGGAGAATAGCCTAGGACTAGGACAGGGCCCAACATCTTTGATATGAAGACATCAGATACAAAATACTAACAAATTTGTATCCTTTCTTTGCTACTTCCATAAAATATGACATTTTTTCTATTAAAAACGGAGTGGTGTTGTCTTGAAAAATAGTTGTCTTTATGAACACATAAAGAGAAATTCTGAAGAATGCAAATACGTGGACCCTGAGAGATTTTGTTTCCCCTTAACTCACTGACTTCATTTTTTACTGTGAGTGGTAAAGCAAAACCCCTCTGTAGAAACATGCACTCCTACAATGTGTTATGGATTTCCAGTGGTGAACTATTAGGTGTTTTGCAATTAACACAGCATGAAAGAACCATCACTTCTATGGATCTCTGAGTTCATACTTTCCTCTAATGAGAGCCAAGATAAATTGTTCCAGTTTCGGTGTATTGGCTACCAAATTGACCCTGATCCATAGCTCACTTCAGGCTTCTGTAATTCCAATAATCTTGCAGTATGTTCAGATCCACCAATTGCAAGTATCTAAAAGTGACTCATGCTACTCCACAAGCTAAAACCAGAAGAAAAACGCATATATTCTGCTCAGATTTAATTTTTTTCCTTGTCTTCCTGTGAAATATAACACCTCTTCCACATCCATTTACACTGGTATTTGTCCCAGAGATGAAATACTGCAGAACCTGACCTAGTGCCTTGAGGCAATTCCTTAGTGATGGAATTATCTTTATTAACAGATGACATAATTTCTCTTCTCAGAGTGCAAAATGCAGAGTAAAGAGAGGTGAAGGGACAGAGGCAACTCTATGCCCTCACCATATTTAACAAACCTTGTCCATGGAGTCTGACAGTGCACTTTCTATTTTGGGTCCATTTGTATATATTCTTCAGAAGAGGCAGCACATGAATGAGGCTGCTGATTGTTGCTGTCAGCATCCAAGGTGGATGTTAAAAAAGAATGGATGAGGATATTTCTCTGCACATCAGCACTTCCCAAAACTCACCTCAGTGATTGCACACTGAGAAATAATAGTGCTCATGCTGGGTATGTAGCATAATGTGTGGAATTGCTGGGTCAGAAATATTCCTTAACAGCTATGGGATGGGACTCTGGGAAGTTTTGGGGAGGTGGGTCATGAATTTCACAGAGCCAGCAGAGCAGCTGGTTACAGCTAGATCCTGAAATAGTGACTACAAATAAAAACCAAAAGGTCACTGTACCTGAGTTCCTAATCCTGGTGAATGAACTGAGTGCCACCCACATGGCAGGAGGTGTGAGCAATGATTGACATAATGGTCTCTTTGTGCTATCCCAACTGCCCTAGGAACAATTCCAGGTAATGAGATCCGTAGCACTGGTGAGGTGCTGCAGGACAGTTTGGACATGAGCCCAGTCCTGTGTGAATGACAGGGAAGCGTTTTACCAGTGGGTTTTGGTCACATCAGGGAAACAGTTATCAAAATATTGGAGGATGGGCATGGTGGAGCAGTCCGTCACTGGTCTCCAATATCTGATGCTTGATGTCTCCTTTTTAGAGCCACATTAAAGGTGCTGAGAGCACCCTTGATCCTCCTGGAGGTCAGGCCTGACTGCTGAGGCTCAGAGAGCCCCTCATACCCCAAGGCCATCAGGAAAAGCCCACGGCAGCCTTTGGGGAGGTTACCATGAGCAGGACAATCCCATTTCAGGGCAGCTCACTCTCAGCTCCCACCTGTGCCACAGACAGTAAAATACTGGGCTGTAACGGCAAACAATTAGTGAAGAGCTGTCAGAAGAGATGTAGAACACATAGACAGTATTTTAAAACTTACATAGCTAGCAACTATTTTTTTTTTTTTTTGGTAGAGTCAGATTCTTCAATATTCATGCAAGTCTGAGGCATTTTCATAGGAACTGTACCCAAAGCAGGACTGCCTCAGGGACTGAAATCTGAAGATTTTAATACACTTGAGAACCATTCCCCCCCACCCCTGCCCCCTCCAAGTTTATACTATGTATTTTCCTGTCTTTTTTCCTGCTGTTTTAAGGTTATATTCTTTGGCTCTTGAGATGTTCATGTATTCTCTGCCTGGGGTACACACATGGAGCAGAGGGGCTGGAGACAAGGGCCTGATTTGGGAAGTAGCGTCCCATTCTCCTCTTCAGCCTCCATCTTTCACTCAAGGAAAACAAGATTATTGCAGCAGTAACCTGATTCCCAACCAGTGCGGCAGAAATCACTTGCTTCTCTCATCTCTGTGAATTGCAATATCCTGCAATATCTTCCCACATATTCAGGCATCACTGTTGGTTGACGCAAGGTAGGATTCCTTTGCAGGAGGAACTTAATGGATAGGAAAAATACTGCCTCGGTGTGTAGCATCCTGATTTACAGTGGTATCTGACTTCTCTCAGGGTGTTTGGTCTCTGAGGGAATTTGAAAAATCTCTGTTCATGCTAATTTTGATATCTACTTAATGTTCTAACACACCAAGCAGAGCTTGGCTTTTGTGTTGCTGGGAGCTGGCCAATAGGTCACTACTTTGTGCAATCGACCTCCTACAGGAAGGAAGCCAAATCCAGCTGAAGTTAAAATAATGCTTCTTGGAGCATAAGAAGTAAGTAAGTTTTTTGCTTCAACTATAAGCATTAGATAGTTGTTTAACAAAAAAAAAAAAAAAATAGTTAAGGGTGCCAGTTTTTGTTACACGTCTTTAGAAGGGTATATACATCAGAGCCCATGATCTCATGGATTATAAATCTTCAAAAAGTAAAGCTGGGAAGGATCTTAATTAGTCTCCTAATTGCACACCCTGCACTAAAAAAGGCAAGTAATATGTAGTGAGGCCACCTCTAACAGATATTTGGTTTACAATCTCAGAGGAAAGCAATACTGCATCTCATCCAGGCAACTCATTTTAGTGCTTCCTTATACTTAGAAAGTTTTCCCTAGTATCTAACCTAAATCTTTGTTTCTCCAAATTAAGACAATTGCTTCTTGTTTGACCACTATTGAACTGTCTGAACAATTGATCATTCTTTGGTGTTACTATAAAAACAATAACTACTGGAAGATTAGAATCATAGCTTTGTTTAATCTTTTCTAGATTAAATAAATCCAATTTTTTTTAGTATGTGCTCCTAAACCTCTTATTGTTTTCCAGTCACCCTTGGACTTTCTTTAGATTACCTCAATCTTTGTCACACTCTTACAGATTAAACCCCTCCATGTTTATTTTATAATCAAGTCTTCAATAACACATCACATAGCAATATACCTTTTTAAAAATCACACAAAATTTTCCTCCTTAATATGTATGTGATTGCTGTAATATTTTAGCTATGATACTGGTTTGTAGCTGAAGCTTTTTTTTTAACTCAGTGCTGGATCTCCTTCTTTCAAATGCAGCATCTTTCATGCTTTTATTAAATTTCATTTGCTGATTTCAAACCAAACCTCCAGTTTACTCAGATCATTCTCTATTTTGTCATCTGAAAGTACTATTTCACAGATGAAATGCCTTCACATACTGCTGTGAAGCACCACTGACCTGAATAAGTTTTCATTTCAAGGGCTTTTATATTGAGATTCTGGATGAGGTCCAGGTATGAAGTCATTACACGGTCAATTGTTTGCCAGTCTGCCACAACAGTGTTTCAAGCACATGTGCAGGCCCTTTATGTATGTGGGAAATAGAATGAAGAGGAAGAGCTTCAAAATACCTAAACTGACATTTCTGCTTTTCCATAATACTTTAGAAGAGTTTCTATATTTCCATTTTTATTTATATACATAAATAAATGAATGTGTGCAACCAACATTTTTTTGCCCACACACTGTCTGTTTAGGTTTTTGCATATTTCTGACATAAAACAATCCTTCTCTTCTACTTTTTGGGGATTTTTTAGGCTGCCTCAGGGGTCTCTTGCACATAAATAATATTTTTTCATATGGTCTTTTTTCCTCTCCCTGCAATTATCTTTTTAGACTAAGGAGTACTCGAAACTGAATTATATTTGAAACCAATGGAGGTCAATAAGGGTGACTCAGTATTATACTAATTTGGTTCTTGGGTCCTATTATATATTGTCCAGGTCCATTCAGTTTAAGAGAGAAGAACAGAAGCTTTTATGTTTCAATGTTTACATGAGTTTTCCCCTTTTGCTGAAGTATAATGGTTGATATTTGCATTTAATTAAGGCTTTACTGGAAGTGATACTGGATGTTGGCTCCATTAGGCTTCAAAGACATCTTTGAAGCAAATAAATATTAGCATCCTGGCTAAGAGAGAAACTAAAGAAAATAACAGTGATGAGTTAAAAAAAAAAAAAAGGGAGAAATATCTTTCACACATCACAAGGTTTCCTCCAGATTTATCATAAAAATGAAAAGCACTTTGAAGACGGGAAATTGCAAATGCAGAAACTGTGTCTTCGTATCTCCAATACGTGTAGCCACATGCTTCAAATGAATGTGACTGATAGAAGTGTTACCAGAAAACTGCAGCCAAGAATCAAAAAGGGACTGCTGGATTTTAAAATGTGTGATTCATTTTCATGTCATTAAGGCGAGAATTGTGTTTTCTTCTTCCTCTTCTCTCTCCGGCTTTTGAACCTTTCCCATAGACGTGGTTCTCTGGAGGCACACTTAGCCTTTGGTTTGTTTTATTGTGCACAAGCATCTGAAGAGGAAAATGATGAATTTTCTTTCTTTAAATGCCAAAATGTGATAAATTCCAACCTCCATGTATTGTCTCAGTTTCTGACGATACAGGGGAGGTTTCCTTCTGAATGTTTTTCTGAAGATCTGTGCAAAAATGACCTATTTAAAGGCACTAAGATATACTTACTCTGGTAATGGAAGACAGACAATTTTCAGAACTTTGACAATTACAAGTTTGGCAGGCAGTTTTGCCTTCTAAAAGATCCTGATTTTCAGAAAATTCTATATTACAATAAATAAATCCACTTCCAGGCAGCTCATATTAAACATCAAAACTGAAGCATGAAAAATCTGAAGCTGCATTCAGAATCCTTACTTAGATACCAGATTTCAGTTGTAATCCATCTGTTTCCAAGGTCTTAAGACCCATAATACATCTGATCAAATTTTCTGTTCATGGGACAAGTTTCCTTTGATGCCACCACTGGTTTCTTATCAGCTGAACCATTTTCCCAAGGAATTCATCAACAGGATGACATTCAGAATAAGCTTCTTGGCAGCCTGGAATGAGAGGAATGAATGTCAAATTGGAACGACATAAAATTTTGTATTTAATTTGATTGAGATTAATAAAATAATACCAAATACTTTATCTGTATAATTTTTATTATTTATTTTTATTAGGTTTCTTATCTTTTATCATTATGATTTTATGTATACTTTTAATTATATTTTTATTTATTCCTAATTGTTTGATGCAAGCAACAGATCCCAAGTTTGTGTCAAAGTGTGTACCCAATACTTAAAAATCATTAGAGAGGGAATATAACAACAATTGACTAATTTATTTGCTATGAAGTAGAAGATATTCCATTAATCTTTAATGGAATAAAAAAAGACAGTCTTTGTTCTTGTAAGCAGCCTGAGCAATCAAAGAATTAAATGCAAAAGTTCTTAGTAGAAAGCTGCAGTCACTACTCAGCAATGCAAAGCAGAATGACACATGCAAATTAAAGTGCATACGGTATTTTTCAAACTCTAAATCAGTTTTTTTTGGGATAAAAAATGGTGAGAAAAAAACCTCAGACCTGCTCAAATCCCATTTTCTGAATTCTGAGGTCGAATCTCATTTTAGATCATTGAAAATTAAGAAACTGAAGGTCAAAATCCAAATGCCATCACCTGCACTTCCTAACACCTAGAAATGGGGAATCCAGGCTTATCTGGGATGTTTCACAGTGACTCAGATCAACTTTACTCCTTCCAAGGCCTCTTTCATGTCACTGCAGAGTCTGTACCTTTGGTGAGAGTCTGTGTTAGGGGGACAGCTGATGAATATGAGTGGAAAGACAGCTGACACAAACCAGCACGTCAGGTATTCCATCCAGCTGGAATCCATCACATCCTGCTTTGAGTGGGCACTTGGAACGTGCATGGTAGTAACAGACCATTAGATCATCAATTAAAATAGTCTCAACTTGGTCCTAAGCTGTCAAAGTGTTTGTTGTGGGCTCTTCAGTTACAAAGTTATCACATGACTTTTGCTCATATTTCGTTCAATGGTTTGTCCAGTGTTGATTTTATGAATGAATAAAAATTAACCATGGTTAAACATAATCACAGAATACTCTGAGTTGGAAGGGACCCATGAGGATCATCAAGTTCAACTCTTACGTGAACGGCCCATACAGGGATTGAACCCATGACTGGTGTTATTATCACCATGCTCTCACCAACTGAGTTAATCTCAGGGTGATGGAATTGACTTTCTGTTGAGTTATTTCTAGTTTCTCGTTCTAATTATGAGATCAAAAGTTGCTTAGCCAAAGAACTACTGTGGTTTTTAAAAGACATTTTAAAGAAGTCAGTTTTAGACATTTCTGCTTACCCTGAGGTTGCTTTAGTCTGGCCTAAGCATTGAGGGTATTAATGACATTTATTTTAATCACTTTCATCTCAATCAGGTTTCAAATTATTATTAACACTGATGTTTCTCCTGAGCAAGAAAAACACACAAAAATTAATTTATTCTGTAATGTTTTTATGATGCCCATTTAGAATTATTTTCATATACCAGTCCTGGAGGCAGAACTACTCATGATTGCATACAGGGAACTTTTATACCTCTTCTACAGTGCAGCAGCCTGATTTCTAATGATACTATGATTTTTTTGTGTGTCCTTGACCTAGATAAGGCCGGTGTTGTTTTGCTACCCATTAAATGAAGAGAAAATCGTCATATTTCTAGATGATGCAGCAACAGTGTTGGAACATGCAGGTTTGAAGTACTCAAAACTTATCTTCACAATAGATATTTGCTGAATTTCTGTGAACGTTAAAACTCTTTTTTGAACCTCCAGAATCTTGAAGAAGATTTTCCATTGAGCATGTGACTGTGTTTCTGTCTCTTGGATTTATTTTAAGAGCATGGCAGTTGAGGGGTTTGAGTAAAGCGAAGAAGCAAAGACAAGCAAGGAACAAATCACAGCAGGTTGGAGGCGTGCCTGAGAAAAGCTTTAAACCACAAAGTGGCAGCATTAATGCATCAAGAGTGGAAAGGAACCTGAGACAAATACCTTGGATGGTGGGAGGTGTCTGGAAGCCCTTGTGAATGATGGTAGACAGCATATGGTGTGTGGGTGTCCACTGTGATCTGTTTCCACCCAGCAACACATGAACAGTACCCAGTCTCAAAGTCATATTTCCTCTTTGTTATAGTTCTACATGCTCTTAATTTTTATCCTTCATGCCCTCCTGAAATGTTACATTTGAAATGGTTTCTGGTCTGTTCTAAACATTTAATTCCTAGAAAGATATCAACAAACCAGAGGGACTTCTAAGAGGAGTGAGAAAGAAAAGCTGTGGAGGTGATTCACAGTGAAAGAAAATATTCACAATAGGTAACAATGGTAACTGTGATAACAATGAATGCTGCCCATTGCTCAGCAGCAATTTCAACATGTGTCCTAACCACATACCCTCACAGTATCTATTTCTAGGGGGACATTCTTTATTGTGTAACAGTATGTTTGTGTATTTAGCAAGATGCAGAAAGGAGGGGAATGGCTATAGGTCCTGATTGCTAGAGCTTAGAAAAGGGAGAGAGGAGGGAAGGAGATCAAGTGTTTTAATTGCATGTGTTGAAGATTTGTCAAAAAGAAAAAATGTGGAAGAAATAATAATAATAATAATAATAATAATAATAGTTATGAAATCCCCTCCATTTTGAATGTGGAAATGGTGAATGAAAAATTACAGCCAGATTAACAAAAGTCAGCTGGGTATAATAAACCCTGAACTCCATTTCTGCAACAGCAGAATTTTTAGGTTTTGCTCCCTCACTCATATATCCTTCAGGACAAAAAATCTGACAGACATTTATCCTGGTGTCACTGAGATCACATTTTGAGGACAATGGTAGAATTGAAAAGGAGATTAGATCACGGTTTGGCTAACACAACCTCTGTTGTCACTGGTGTTGTGTCACAAAGAAAGACCCACAGTCAGAAACCAAAGGGGCTCTGAGTGAGTGGCTGTGAGGGAAAACTTGTTTTCCATTTGTATGATGAGAAAATCAAACCTGGAAGTGAGAGAAGCATAATGAGTAGAGGAGCGCAAATAAAAAACCCCTAGTTTTTTGTAGATTCACTGTTCACAGTAAGTACTAAAATCCTGCTATTAAGAGTTATAATTGTTCAAGGCTTTATTGTTTAGACACTTAGAGTCATCCACTAACTTACGTGTTTCAATTTCAGACTAATCAAATAGAAACCAAAAAATCTTCATCAGCTAAGGAGCACCTAATCTCAGAACATTAAATCACAACAAGATATTTTGATTTGAGCATTCACATCTCGAACTGATCATAAAGCCCTCAAGAGATTTGATAATATGGACTTCACCCTTACCCAAGAGCAGGTTCACATAGTTATCTTTGTGTTGTTTGTACATAAAAGGTTATTGTTATAGATGAGTGTGTACTATATTGTAAACCATCATTAACTAACAGAGATTTAGGGGGAAAATAATGAATTTTGATGGATTAATTATTACTTCAGGTGATATAATTAGCACATAAATATAGCAAGAAATTGATCCTATGCTTCTGAATAATACCTGAAAGTGTCACTACTTTACTGAAAACACTGAAGTTGTACTTGCAACCACTGAAAGCAGCAGACAGTGTGTTCGCTTTACTAATATTTCCAAACTGTGCCTGTACTACCAATTGGTTTCTAAGCCTTTCCTTTAGTATTTGTTCAAATTTCAAGATCAAGTTCCATCAGTGCCTACCAAAACAGGAACGACATTTCTGGGCAAAGCTTATTAAAGCAGTCATTTAACACTGTCATCATATATTAGAGAGTGAACTTTAATTTGTCAGGTAGCAAACCTGCTTAGAAACACAACACCACAATGGGTATGAAAACTGATTTACTATAAATGATGCACCTAAACTCATGACTATACATTGTGTTAGAAATGCATGCTTTGTGCCTTTATAGAATTTTGACTCCTCAAAAGATGCAGCCTGGGTCTTGGCAGGGTGTGTGTATCAATGTGTGGAACACTTGGATGTGAAAAACAGTCAGTTGTGACAATCAGCCAGTCAGAAATTTTGAACACCTTCCATCTCTGCTCCATTTATGGGCATCAGTAAATAAAGCTCTGTTCTTAAAGATGTGTTTTCATTTATTTTTTTCTGCCAGCTAGTGCCAGGCAACTTAGTGGAGCCTTCCAACATTGCCTCCGTATGGAAATAAATTGACTCAACATTGTATTTTTTTCCCCCAGCATAAAATGTTCCCTCTCTCTTTCACACCCTTTTGGTTCCTGAGTAAACAGCTTCAAAATAAACAATTAGAGGGCACTTGTAAAGCTTGCTATCAGTTACTTAGATTTGTTTTTGTGTTTCTTTTTAAATAAATAGTTACATTAAAGAGAAGAGGGAGACAATCTATTTCTACAGCTGCTGGTCCTCAGTTCATTCTCAGAAGCAAAGTAATGATCTCCAGATAAATATTACAGCTATTGAAGCTTTGAGGAGAAATGTGCTTCAGTCTGATCCTTGCAGCTTGAATTTGGATTTTTAAAATGGTCTTTTTTTTTTTTTTCTAGTGGTAAATGAATACTTGTTTTTTCTGTGTAATTTTCTTCTTGGTTTACAGCTGGGTTCAAAAAGTGCAGCAGACCACTTTCCCCCTGTGACTTCCCCCCTCTTCTTTTCTTTCCAGTTCTTTCATGAAGGATGACATTTTCTGTCCATAAGGATGAATGTTTTCAAAGAATCACGACATCTGTAACAAAAACAAACAAACAAAACCCCCAAAATGACAAGAGCAACAACAAAAACAATACAAACAAACAATCAAACAACAAAAAAACCCCCAAGACTTTGTGGAAAGCATTCTGGGCTGTGGGACAGAAATTCATGTCCTGCCTTCCAAATGTGCTTTCACATGTGACTTCCGGCAAATTACTTGATCTCTCCAGTTCTGTATCTACATGAGCTCAGCAACATTTTTTAATATATGGATACACAGGAACTAACGTTCTTATCACTGCCGCTCTATTCTGTTACAGTTTAGATAAAACTATCTTTATAAAGGTTTAATAGTGTTTAAGAAAAAATTGATTTTATATAAAAGTTACATTTATTGCAAGGAAACAAATGGAAGAAGAAAATATCTATGAACTTCCAGCTTATCTGGACAAAGACTTTTATTAGCTGTTTCCTTGGTAACTTTTTGCAAGAAACCTTTAAAGATAACTTTGCATTTGGGAGTAGAGAATCTTGAAATATGACAAAGGCTACTGAGAAGTCTTAATACAAAGGCACAATGTATCCCAAGAAAGCTTTCATGATGTTGCTTTTATGGCTGAATCTCTGAGGAAAAAAATATTCTGCAAAGAAAAGCACAGCAAGAGAGCAAAGATGATCAGATGTATTAACACACAGAGTCAGCAACAAAGCAGGTAGGTCCTCGTTTGGTTTTGGTTTTGTTGGATGTGCTTTGGGTTTTTTTTCTGAGACACTGCACTAAGCTTGATAGGATTTCTCCAGCTGGAAGACTCAAGAGCAAGAGGGAACATTTTGCTTTCCTTCACAGCAGCATTCCTGAAGTAGATTAGATGTGTCACGAGAGATGATGCAGGGTAATTTGTAGAAGGAGATGATACAATTAACAACATGAATAGAAAGCAGAAGCAGTCAATAAATATTTCTGTTCCATAATTGTAAACAGGCAAGAATAATGTACTTGCACAACGTAAAGATGATGAAGCACCTTTCAGCTCACCTATCACCCAGGATAAGCAAAGAGGAATTTGTGTGACCTAGATGAGTTACACATCACAGCCCCAACTGGTGATGAAAATTTTGACAAATCCTGAGGAGAACTCAGAAGAAGCTCAGAAGAGTTACAGCAACCTGCAAAAAGTATTCAAGAGGTATATTTAATGAAAAATATTTGCATTTTTCTAGGCCAAAGGAAAATAATGGAATTTGATTACTAAAGATTAAAGGCTTTGAATTGAAGTAATGTCAGAGTACTTTATGGTTGCTGAAAAAAAAAAAAGAAATATTTTTGAGGAAATGACAGTTTGTGGATGCCCAAAGAGCCTGAATTATTCAAGTCATTATTAATTATTACATTACTTAAACTTTTGTAAGGATTTAGAACCTTATGACATTATAATTAAAAATACTGCACTGTGAATTACCAAGGAGGAGATGATGAATGGTATAACTGACAAATTTTAAGGAGTTCTTATTCATAGAGAATTGTCATTATAGGTTTTTTTAGTGGGAAAAATCACCATGGAAAATGTTCCTGATACTGCTCAAGATTTTTATCCATGATCTGGTAGTAAATATATCAACACTGTCAATAAAGTATGTGATTGGCACAAAGAGTAGAGGAATGCTGAAAAATGATGAACTAGAGCAGTCAGATACAATGACCAAGACTACCTGATGAACTGATGTATTCAACCAAGATGCTTTTTCAGTTTGGGTAAATGCAAAATTTTATCCATGTAAATATAGGGAGTGCAGGTCATTCCTACAGCAGAGGAATAGGAACTACAGAGGAACATATTTAAAGTATATAGGGATAATACTAGAGAAAGAATCAGTGGGTTCTGCAGTGGTTTTCTGCATCAAAAACACTCATTCTAAGTCTTGTATGTGGCAGAAGTTAAAATAAAAAACATCTCCTTATACAGTATGGATGAGATGATTATTATCCTACTAATAGTTCTAGAGCCTGCAATTTCAAAGGAATAATTAGAAAATTGGAAAAGAAACCTATTCTAGTTATTCAAGACCTGAGGAATATACAATACAGTGAATCCTACAGGGGTTTTCAGCCTTTTTTGTCTAGCAGGGAAAGCCCACATGGATGGTCTGGACACTAAATGTCATTCAGTTGGGAAAGACAGTTGTAATACAGTGGTTAATCAATAATTAAATGCAAATGTACTTGAGAAACTAATAAAATTTTGCTGGATTCTTCTCTCCTAATTTCTTCATACCAAGGGACATATTTTCGTCACAGACTCTTGCCTCCATAAGAGAATAATGTGGAGAATCATCAATATCTGAGATAGGAAGAAGTTTGGACTAGATGATGATATAATGCTGCCTGCCATGGAAAGAGATGATTATGGAAAGGGGAAGCCTGGTACTAGTGACAAACCAGGTACTGGTGACAATCCAACATCTTTGGATCAGATCTTGGCTGCATCAGCTTTTAACAGTTTGAACAGTTTTAGGATTCTGACAAGATTTAAGCCTGAATAGCAGGGCAATAATTCCCAGTGGCCTATCATCAACATGAATAAGTGATTTCCATATCAACAGGAACAATATCATAGAGATAACAGAAGTTACATTTATAGAAAGAGTAATTTATATAGAAATTTACATTTATAAAAAGTGTAACAAATTCCTCCCTCTCTACTCATTCTGTCAGGAGGAGAGCTGTTGGTAACAGAACTTTATAGCTATAACAACTGATATTTTTCTCTGTAGAGGTACTAAGTTAAATCCCAGCAATATCACCCAGCAGAGCAGCTATCACAACATCAGCTCCTATGCTGGTAACCAGACAATTTTCTTTATAGCACTCCTGTGTGTGTATTTTATATACTACTGCTAAAAATATCAATTTTATTCCTTCTTTAGTAACCTCTTCCAGAGATCATGCATCAACTTACATATCATATTTCATAAATAATTATCTTACTAGGAAATTTAACTTGGTGTAAAAATAAAATGTCAATCCCATTTTTCTTCTACAGAAATGTCCTTATGCCAAGACAAGATGAATCCTCCACCATATGCTCATAAATGAAAGAGAAAATATGTTATCTAATGGTTCTTTGTTAGCAAACTATTCTAATTGATTTATTTTTCGTAGTAATTGCACTGCTAGAATGTATCTGTGCTTAAACTGCTACCAGCTCTGTCTAATATCTCCTATTTTAAACGCTGGGCAATGAATGCAAAGAATTTATCATATTGTCACAGATGAAGAACTATATTTCTAATACTGTCTAAAATGATTGCACTTTTAAAAAATTATCTTAATTCCAGAAAAATGTAAATATTTGTTTGAGACTGGTTATTAACCCAAAAGACTGGGGTAACAAAGAGCAAAGACAAAGTACTTTCTTTTTGTTCTCTTCCTGAATTTATGAACATATACAAAGAAGTTTGATATTGCAGATACTCATTCTTGTTTGAAAGCTGTATGGATGATGTTTTGGGCTGACATGTCCTACCACAAGGGATTGAAAATCAGAATATACCAGCAAAAATTAAAACAAAAGAGAAAAAGGAGAGAGAGAGTAGTGAAGTCACTAAGCAGAAGGTTTTGCTTTCAAAATGCCAGGATAAAATTTATGAGATAGGTGGCCTCCAACATTTATACTGCAGCTTGTCTTTTTCAAGTGTTCTATAGGAGAGCAGAGAGGAAAATCTGTACATTTTCATGTGAGCAACCATTGTTTTTAAAATCACCAATATTGCTCTTTAAAATAACAAATGAAATATTAAGACATTTCATCAGAGCAAGTATTAAGTCTGAAAATAATGGTGCAGTTTTATGCTATCCTAAGAGTTAAGCTTAAAATCATGGGAAGTCAGTCAATATTCTGTTCCTGGTACTTTCATGCTCATGGAGGACACAGTGTGGCATGTTACTACCTCATCATCTCATCCCAGTCCTACTGCGTGCTGCAAAAGTGTCTTCATGATCATGGCCTTTAGTGAAGTTGCCGAGTGAGCTGGAAGGATTGTTCCTCAAAAACGTCAATACTCAGGGAATGGCCCAGCTTTATTATAAAACAGCTCTCACAGAATGTGTAACAAATGTGGATTATGGCAAAAATTATCTTTTCCCTGAGTACACCCATGATCCAACACCTACTCCAGTTACTAACAGGCTCCATGAACTTTGATCAAGCACTTAAACCCTTGTAAATTTTTCTTACGGCTGAATTATGTTGTCTTTATTTCCCATTGTGAGCATTGCTTATTTGAAAGTTAGAAAACTCTTTTGGTGGATTCCTGCTGGAAAGGTCAAGCCATATATCCCCATGTAATTTTTATTGACCAAATTTTACATAGTGAAAATGGATGGGGAATCACCTGTCGGAGAAAGTTGCCTAATAATAATGGCTGGAAAACCTACAGCCTCATTAAGAACAGATCTCCTTCCCTAGTGCTATCCAGACAGCTGTGAAACACGACAATAGATTGCAACCTATCATCCAAGGTGTATAATTCATTATTCAAAGAAACCTGGTTTAGGCATCTAGGAAAACTGCTTTTGCTGTAGACAAAACAACAGCAGAAAAATGATATTTTGAAGAACACACTGAAGTTAGCCATGAAAATGACTGCAGAAAGAATCAAACAAGAAGAGCAGAGAGTCTCAGTTAACTAGCTGCTGGTTGTGAATTTTCAGTTTAACTTCCTAGAAGTGCTCAGGTTAGGAAGGATCTCTGGAGGATTTGTAGTCCAGTGCTCAAAGCAGAGCTAATGGCAAAGTTAGATCAGGTTGTTCAGATTCTTGCCCAGCTGAGCTGGCACAGTGCCCCACTCGGATCGAGCTGGGATGGGCTCTGAGGAACCTTACGTAGTGGGTGCCATCCCTGCCTATGGCTGGGTGTTGGAACCAGATGATCTTTAAGTTTCTTTCCAGCCCAAACCATTCTATGATTCCATGAACTTTTGGGCCAGCAGTCCAGTTTGCTTTCCATGCACTTTGGGGTCCAGACTGCATTTTCTCAGTTTGCCTACCGGGCACTTCTTGGATAATGTATTTAAAGACCTGCTTAATTTCAGGTGAACAATATTTTTAAACTACTTCTCATTCACAGACTCAGATATTTGATTAGAGAAGGAACTCAGGTTGATTAAACCTGACTGATCTTAGTAAATCAGAGGTAGAAATTAACAATCACCTTCTTGTCTTTCATGTACCTTCCACAAATCCTATTTACTTTCAATGCACTAGTACTGGAGCCTTGTTCATTCTCTTGTTTTATTCTTCTAAACTTCTGTTCAAGTCTATAATTGACAAAATCATAATGAGAATAACATATTAAACAGAATGAACTAGTAATCACTTCTTCTCATTAATCTGGAGTTTTATTAAGTCTTGAAGAAGCACTTGATAATTTGGAATCTAGCTCTAAACATGTTTTAAGTATTTTAAAATCCTTCGTAATTTTTTTTTGTCTCTTGAACATGAAGAATTCAATAGTCCTTTATTTTTCCATTTTTCCAAGACTTGCCAAGATATCATGACAATTGAGATTTTTAATCCACACTTTCAGACTGAGATATCTAAATTTTAGCGCCTTGATCTAATGTCACTATTCAGAAAGCAGTTTGATTTTCAGGTGTTTGGCAGTTCACTTCTGAAAATGTCTTTAATTTGCTTGTGTCTCTCAGACAGTTAATTCCCCCCTGACTCGGTAGGAAGCAGACTGAAATTAAGTGTGGTTTTCATACAGCTTTCTTAACAGCTAGCAGACAGGAGATACATCTTTGCTCCATGAACAACCTAGGCCAGATATTTTATGTGTAGCTTAGCAGTGAACGGTTCCATATTTCATTAGCAATCTCCAGTACAATTCTGTGCTCCTTGTGCCTTTAGCAAAATGCAAGAAATTACAAGGCTGACGTGAAGTGCAGGAGAGAGGAACATTATAAAAGGAACTACTTAGAAAGTGAGAAGTGGAAGTGCTCACTTGCTTAATATTAGTATAAAAACCACCTGAAGATGAGAGGAATAGAAGCATTCTTTTCTTTTGGGTTTGTTTTTTTTTTTAATGCATTGGGGTGTTGCACATCCTAATTGAAACTTGTGGAGCAGAAAGCTGATCTTGCAGTAATGTTTGTGGATACAATTATGGAAATCCTTTGAGTGTGATTAAATTATACAGTGCCTGGATATTGAAGTCATTTCGATACTTATGTCTGCAGTAGAGTCCGTGGCAAAGTAGGAGGTGACATCTCCCTGATCAATCAGTTTAGGAAGGACAGAATATGCAGTAGTTTTCCAATTAGCAAGTTTTTTCCAGGGCTAAATACCACCCATAAAAGAGTCAGTTCTGCATGGTCTATTGGACAAATTTAAACACATATGAAGTAGAGACATCCCTGAAAGATCACTAAGAAGACCTGATCAGTATAAAATGGTTCTATAACAGAAGAAAAGGCATATCTTAATATTAATTGGAGTAAGGAAAGATTTTAGTTGATTTATTGCTAAATCCAGGTCTTCGGTCCCTTTTATAAATCTAGGTTATGGAACTTGGTACAGTTATTTGTTTGAGATACTGTAATTTATCCACCACCACAGAAATATAGGTTTGTTTAGTTCTTGTTGTTCATCTCAAAGAGGTGGTTGATTCTTTTCATAGGTAAAGAATGTTTTAATTTATTATCTGTTGTGAATACCTGGGCAGGTGTCCAAAGCTCCAGGATTTGTTGTTAATAAACAAAACTTGAGAATAGAGGAAGAAATTTTTTCCACAGAAAAAAAATGGAAACTGTGTCTAATACAAAGATATACTTTAAAAATAGTGTTTCCTGAGAAAAAATATGGTTCATCCAGAATATTAAAATTCAAATGCTTAACAGTTCTGTTTTCATGAAAAATCACATAACTCCAGAACAGTGTAGGTTTTCTACAATATTCAGGCTCCTAAAATTCACTAAAAATAGTCAGACTTAAGTCTCGCTTCCCAAAGCACAGATATTCTTTAGCTGCTTCCTCACTTATAGAGAAATTAATATTCAAGGCCATTATCAATTTTTTCATCTCCATAACTTGGGGATAGATTTTACCCAGGAAGTGTTTTAATCACCTTGATAACTTCCAGTTCATTGCAAACTCACTTGTTTCTCATTTTGGGTGAGAATCACCTATGGTCTAAGGGCTCTGGAGGAAGGCATATGTGCTATGTGTATTAGTAAATGGTTCAAATGGTTAAGTATGTTCCTGCTAAAAAATTGCATCTCATTTCCAGTTTGAAGGTTTGGCTCTCAGCCACTGGGTCTTGTTATCACAGATGAAAGAGCCCTCTGATATCAGGCACTGCTCCCTGCGTAGGTGGAATGTTCCCCATGTTGTCCATATTAATCTGATTCATTGCTGCTACTGCATTATCTTTCATCATTTTTCCTAACTGTCAATTTTCAAAATAGTGCTGGTTTTGATATGCTGCTTGTTTTTGTAGCTGAGAAGCCATGAAGTAGCTGGAGAGGACTTAAAAGAGATCTTCATCTGGATGAGTTACTACTGATAGGAAAAAAAAATTCTACATCTTTGAAGGATGTCTTACACTTTGGACTACAATTTTCTGGCAACTTTCACCACAGAGGTCTCACATTTGCTTTAATAAATGACTGAAGTGCCTAGACATTTATTTTTCTATGTCTGGTTCCCAAATGGAAGCTGGATCTCCCGTGGTAGGCATATTAGATCGAGTTTTTCTGGCCTAATTTCCAGCAATATCCCCATGATTCCTACTAGCTACCTGTCCTGGTAGTGCACATCTGGCCAAGAAGAAACCCAAGGCAGGTGGATTTACATGGAATCTAGGAAATGTCCCAGTGCCTGGAAAGTATTAGCCACTGCAGAGTAATCCATGCAGTTCAGCAGATAGCCCTGGGAACTGACTGTAAAGCTGCTTAATATAGTAGAGTGTCTGAAATTCTTCCCCTCCTCTGCAGCTTAGACATATGGCTTAGAATTCATGGAAAAGAGATGGATTCCAGCATCCAGAAACCTCTACTGTGAAGAAGTCTACAGAAACACTTCCCAAGAACTCAGAAGAGATTGCAAAAGAGACATTATTTTCTCTTTTCTCTCAAACCTGCCAAGGGTTTCATGCATTTGCCTAGTAAGTGAGAAAAGAGGCTGTTCTCATCAAATTCTCTTGGGGCAACTCAGAAGGATCTCTGAACACAGGGATGAGGCCCTTTTTGTCAAAGGTGTACAACTGCATCAAGAAATATCACTCACAAATCTCTCGGGTTCCAATTCATCCCTCTTTCCCAAAAATCCAGGAAACTGCACAGTCACATTTACTTTCCTTTTCTGTGATTTTGGTTTTTTTAAGTGACTTACTGAGCCATAACAAGTATTTCTTTTTTTTTTTTTTTCCCAAAATGGAAGAAAAATTTGTTTATTCAGAAGCATTTACTAACAACTCAAAAATCAATATAAAACACAGTATTGCTGTCATACTTGTATTCAAACAGATCTAAGACATATTACACCCTTGTTTTTGTGACAAACCTTTCTCCTTTGTGAAAAGCTTGTTTTACAAAGTAACAGAAAGAAGGGTGAAAAGAGTGACTTGTCAGAAGCTGTGCTTCCAAGCTGTTTGGAAAGGGGAGAAAGATCTGGCTGGTTGCTTACCCAGAAATTTTTCAAGATGCTTTTTGCTCAGATGAAATTGCAAATAAAAGCTCAGTCGGAATGTACTGCTGGTTTGTTGAACTTATAATGACTATTGCAAATACAAGAGAATACTCAGAAGCCATACTGTGGTTTCATTTCCATCTTGGAAGATAAGAAAAGCTGTTGTTTACACTTGAAAGATGATATTGAAGAATTAAATAGTGCCTCATTATCTCACCTAGTTCCACTTCTACTCAGATTCTTTTCTTGCCCTTATTCCTGTCACTGACCATACTGAATACCTTTCTAACTGAAAGAGAATTAAGATGTGGAATGAGGTACAAACAAATGCGTGCCTCATCTAGAGCTGGTGGATGACAAGACTACAGATAAGTTTAAAGTCTGGGGTTTTACCTCCATAGAGACTTCAGAAAAATGCAGAGGGAAAAAAACTGAAACTCACAAATTTTGAATGCCCTCCAACATTTGATGATTTGATTATTTCGTTCACATCTCTGTTTACAGACTTTGAAGCTGCTTTGTGAGGTAGTCAGAAACAGAAAACTTTTACAAGGTAAATAACTGAAAGAGTTGAGAATGAAAGAAGAGACCCTCTTCGGCTAACAGGATTCTAGGGCCCATAAAAAAAAAAAAACAACATGGTCCTCTGAGTAATCTTGAAAACACATGAGAATGACCATAGAATTTAGTTTCTCTTTAGGGATCAAAATAAGCAGCAACTTTATCAGGATAGTACAGCACTAAGAGCCTGGCCTTGGACAACATAATGTGAACTGACAGCCTTTCCGAGGAATTTTAAGGGTTTGTCTCTATCTGCAGTTGCTTCACATTTCCAAATTTGGCTCTGAACACCAATAAGAAGCATTTAGCAGAACCAAATACTGGATCCAATTTTCTGAATGAACATTCATAGGACCATCCTTCTTCCCAGACTAAGACATTTTACTAATAAAGGACACACAGAAGACATCATTGACGTCTTGTTTCAGAGTCTGCATCCATTACACTCTTGTAATGAAGAAGGGAAGCAAAATACAAAAAACAAAATAAAACAAAATAAAGGAAAATTATCAATTGATAAAAGAAAAAATATCAAACCTGCTTGCTAAAATAAACAGATGGAAAAGGCAAATTATTAGTGAATACTTGTTTTCTAGCAAAGCTACTGGGGGAAATAGAAGGAAGATGAGCAAGTAAATATGCACAGCATTCCTGGAGGAGAAATAAATAGGGATCCTATTATACTGCTGCTTATGCACAGCTTGGAAACTTCACTATAAAAGCTGCAGGGAATAGAAATACACTGTATGCAAGCAGAACATCCTTGGACTTTTTACGACACTACATGCATGCCATACCCTGAGGTTCCTATAAAATACTTATTATTTGCCAGTTCAAGCTGTTTGGCTTAGCTGTGATTTGGGTAATATTTCCTTCCACTGGAAGAAGTGCTCTGCTATTGGTATAGGCTGGAGTGCTAGAGCAGCATATCCTCATCTTTCTCAGATTGCTCATAAATTTTCAGACCACAGTTATCAACCACAGGTATTCTAAACTGCAAGTGACTCTGCCTGTGGATCCGTAGAGCAGGGAATATATACCAAAATTTCAAGTTCATTTATTCCTCCATTTCCATCGCTGTGTATTTCTTATCATAGATTTAAAAATATTAATTTACCTGGGCTCTGACATACATGCAGAAGTCCAAGGCGATCTCTGTTAGTTTCAGGACAAAATATAACACTGAGTAAACTCACAGGCTTTTACTATGCAAACCAAAGGTTTTTCTTGGTTTTCTTTGGAAGAATTCTCAATTACTTCAATCAAGAAAAATTTTGTAAAAGGACTGAGTAGGCGAAACAATGACAAAACTTGAGCTCTTTGACAGAGGACAAGGAAGTTTTGGTTAGAGGGAAGACAATTTGAGAAGAATTTCCTTTCCTGAGGCTGCACCTACAATCAAAGGAGGCTATCAACTATTGCATAACCCTGAGTATGGAAACAAAGGAGTTATTGGTGAGTAGACTAGGATGGTAGAAGTTCCTCGGGGTATATCCATAAAAGCTTCAAGGACATAGAGTGTGGAGTGAGAAGGGCATACAGAGAAGCTCACTCCCAAGGATAAATCCCAACTGTGCAGAGACTGGAAGGGAGCACTGGGGAGACCCGCTGCAGTGTGTGTTAACTCTCTCCTGTTAAACCAGGCTCTGCTGCACTGCTTTGTCAAGTCACATACTCTATTGCAGGACTGACTTCTCTGCCACCATCCCCACGGCCCAGACTTGGGAACACACAAAGCCCACTGCAAGACTCAGGGGCCATGAACAGCCTGAAGGCTCAGTCACAGAATGGTTAGGTTGGGGACTCTCACTTCAGAGTGGCCAGGCCACGAGCTTTTTACCTTTAAGGATATTTCAGGGGATTCAGTAACTTAACTGCCCATGGGAGCAGAACTCGGGGAACTTTGCTCCAAAGGAAGTCAGTGATCAGGGTTCTTCTATCTTTTTCTTGGGATATTAAATATTCTCTCAGAGTAAACAATCTATTTGATGATTTTCCACTGACTGATACTTAGCTCTAGGAAAGGACAAGCTCATTTTGCCAAAATTGCCTCTGGATTAGGATGTTGCACACCCCATTGCTAGGGACATGGCCTACTGCAGAAAACATTACAATTTAATTATATTGGTGAATACAATATTATTTGTGAAATAAAATTGCCTTTTTAGGACTTATAGCATTCTTGGATCTTTAGAGAATCATTAAACAAAGTAATTCCCTATTACCTCAGTGAAAAGGAATTAATGAAAGAGTAAAGCTATCAGAAAGGTCTGAAAGCAAATGATTATGGGTTAATAATGTTTCAGGAATTTAAATGTAAAATCCTGCTAATAATCAGAAGAAATAGCTATGCAGGATCAAACTATCATGCAGAGCCTCCCACAATAATTTATTCATTAAAGAAAAGGAAAATTATTTTCTATTATTCCAAAGACTAACCTCACAGTGAAAAATAAATTGGCATTTATAGTGCTTCATCTCTAGAAGCGAACAGGAAAGATATTTGTGACTTGCAAACAAAAGATTTATTTCTATTAAAAACTAGAAAAAAAAAAAAAGAGTAGTTCACTTTCCTGGATACCCTTTTCTAACATTTTCATAGATTATACACCTGTGTGATAGCAAAATTATAATCTGATCACTTAGGATCATCTAACATATTCTAATTGAAAACTTTGCAATTATTTCAGTGTTTTGAATAGTACATGCAAATGCTCCTTTCCTATTTGACTGAAAGATCCTAGTAAATAAGTTTGGGTTTAAACCTCTAAATTTTTGGCAGTGCCTGGAATTCTGAAAGTAATATTATAGCCATTTTTCCTCCAAAAGCTCTTGAGAATTCTTGGAAAAATCACAGTCTGATGTCTGCATATGGGAAGCCTGTGAGACTAATGTGTGATAGGCTGTCAAAAATGGAATAATACAGAACTCCCTTAAACCAGTATGAAGAAAGATACCAAGTGAATCTCTGGCTATTCTACATCATCTGATTTCAGTTGCCTATACTTAGACTTTTACTGTTCTTTGAGGTATCTCAGATTATAAAGGCTTCTACAAGAGGCGGGCAAAGGCACCATCAGACTTAAAGAACACCAGAACTCCTCCTCTTTGAAAAGTAGCTGTTTGGGGCAATTAATTTTGGGTCATGAAATCCCACCTCTACATTTTTAGGTGTGGGGTAGGTGTCTGAGGTTCTGCCATAGATGGAAGATCTCTAACCAGGACAGT
Source organism: Corvus kubaryi (assembly GCF_017639235.1). Lineage (NCBI taxonomy): Eukaryota > Metazoa > Chordata > Aves > Passeriformes > Corvidae > Corvus > Corvus kubaryi. The sequence continues at coordinate 6,129,168 of NW_024580669.1, forward strand.
CTATGGAGCCGGCAGAACCTTTTGGCTGACCTGTTACCAGGTCTTCTGGAGGATGTGGTTTTCCTATAATTCCTGTGTGGCATGTGCCAACTGAATGGGAGCAAAGTTCAGATGAGGTATCAAGAAATTTTTTTTCTCTATTCAGTACAACCAACAGTGAGACAAGTTACCGGCGGGTGCTGTAGTCTCCATTTGTGCCTTTACTCCATTTGTGGAGTTTTTCAAAACTCGGTAAGATAAATAACCCAGAGAAACCTGAAAGGACCCCACAGATGACTCTATGACCTCATAGAGGAACAGAAAGTTGGAACAGAGACCTCCCGAGGTCTCTTACCACCTGATTTATCTCATGATCTCCCAATCCTTGGATACTGTAGAACACCTCAAACAACACTAACACCAAATGTTGACCATCTGGCAACGGCATTGAGCTCTTGAGCAGCTCTGGCTCCAGCTGGAGTTTATACACCCAGACCATACGCAGACATTTATACGTTGACAGCTGAATTGGGATCCTAGTCATGAGATGATGAATCCTGCTTCTCACATGATAGTTATGCATATGTAGAGAAAGGCAAGGTTCATCAGACATACATTTTTTCCATCTAATTCACAGTGTGTTTATCCATGTGTGAATGTGAGACACATCATGCAGGGATACTAGAAAATACTATGTCTGTCTTTTGAAAAAAAATGTTGTTTAGTTGGGTTCTGTGCAATTAATTTTCTGCTATTTAAGTCTAAGAGTAGACTAGAATGTAAGTGTTGTTTTATTTAAAAAACAGAGAGTGAGTAAACTGCTTTGGTTAAAACAGAATCAAGGGGTGCTTTATAGTGAGGATTTAAAGAGCTGACTTCTGAAGCTCATTGAAGAGAAGATGTGAAAATGCTGAATACTCTATTCCCAAGTAATTTACTCTAATTATCATGGAAAAGGGGAACAATCTCTCCTTCTAAAGAGATTTCCTTCAGAAAAGCCATGACTGTTCTTCACATCAAGTTTTTAATTTGGAAAATCAGGAAGAGAGGAGATTTTAGAAGCTTTCATTTTGAATCAGTTCTCAAGTACTTACTGAAAAGAATCAGAGTGGTTTTCCAGTAGTTTATCTGACTCATAAACCCAAGAGCTCTAAACGTTGGTGTGATGTTGAACTCTCCATAGTAGTGCCCTTCCAGAACTTTACTGCAACTTATGGCAAATCTGGAAATTACATAGACTGTGCAGCCAAATCTCTTTTCCCTTGGTTGATCAACTCTGTGGCTGGGCTACTGAGTAGCAACTCATAAATAGCAGAAATTTCTGTGGGCATAATTCTGGCAACTTTGAGAAATATAAAGGAAGCATGAGGGGAGAAATACGCTTTAGTAACTGTCTTCACAACACTCCTGTAAGGAAGCCAAAAATGTTCCCAATTGTACAGATGAAAACCAAAGGTGCATAGGTTCTCCTGAGCTGGTCATCTAGGGCTTCACTCATATATCTAAATACAGGAATATAATGTCAGTTGATATGCCCTCACAAATTCATGCTGTCTCTAGCTGCCAGTCCAAAAGAGGCAAACTGCCCTGAAGATTCTGTGTCATATACCGGTCCTACACAGGCATCTTGGATTCTCCAGAATACCTACTATGTCACTAGACACATTTGTGCAGTTAACTGAATAATCGAATATTTAATCCCTCCTTATAGTCAAAAGAAAGTAGTAAATAACTCCAAGATGCAGTCCCTGACCTTGTTCAGACATTTAAACTGTTCTGAATCATGACAAATGTAATTCAACATGTCTTTCATAAAGATATGAAAGACTGAATAATATCCCACTTATATGCAGCTATAGTTATTTTATATTTATATTCTATCAGATGCTGAATTTAAGCCAAGTACAAAGTAAGGGTGGCCATTTTAAGGAATTCTTCCTGTAACACATGTACCACAACACTGCAGGTTTTTCCATAGGAATGTGAAGCTGCCATGTGTGATCAGATGCTGGCAGCGAGACAAAACACCAGCACAGAGAAGCCTTAAAACTTCTCCAAATGTTTTGAAATCTTTACCGAAAAGTATTTTGAGTTGTAGAGAAGTGTCACAAAAGTCATCCTGGGATACTTCTTCCTGAAAAGAGGTTGCTGTGAGTTGGGGTAGGAACACGGGTTCCTCCCGTGACTGAGTGGTAGGAAAAGGGCAAATGGCCTCAAGTTGAGGCAGGGGAGGTTTAGTTTGGATATTAGGAAAAAATTTCTTCACCACAATGATCATCAGGAACTGGAACAGGATACCCAGGGAAGTGATGAAATTGTCTTCCCTGGAGGTGTTTAAAAGATGCATAGATGTGGCACTTGGGGACATTGTTACAGTTGGACTTGATGATCTGAAAGTTTTTTCCATACTAAATAATTCTTTTTTCTCTTCCTTTTAAGGATCTCACGACACCCACACTATCAGGAAGCTTCTGTGTTTTCTGAAGGCTCCCATCTTGCCAATCACAGGGGAATGCTGAGAGTTGACATTGAATGAATCTGCTATAAAGCACAGACATTTGCCCATAATTGAGTACATCTGTGGTATCTGCAGGAATGAAATACAAATCTTTTCAATTCTCTGCCTTTATCATATATTCACATAAATAATGGAGTTTTTTCAATTTTGACCTTATCAAAGTCAAAATCTCTCTTTCCATCATTGCCAGCTCTTTCTAAATTAACACAGCTTTCCTTTGAAATGAAACACATGAAAGAGTTTTATTGATTATTTTCTCAATAGAGAAAGTTTATATGGTAGATTATCACATCAAATATTCCTAACACTAATGAAAAAAATTACAAATGGATAACATTCTCTTTATTATCTAGAGAGGGAAGTGTCATTTTAAGTAGATTAATTTTATTCTTTAAATTCTGTGAACTGCAGGACAGCTCGTTTAGAATCTGATATGGACAAAATTAAGAGAGGTTTTGAAAGAAAAAACCAGTAATTTTAATTTTAATGCTCACCAGTGAAACTAAAAATGACACATAGTCATTTAGTTTCATAAAAAACAAAGATTATTTTGATCTATGGTAGTTATACTTATAGTCTTTAAAAAAAAGGAAACAAAAGAACATTTAAAATATACTTTTGAATTAAAAATACCATTTTGAAAATATGAGAGTGAATTATTCAGTCTCCTGATTCGATTTTTCCTTATTTTCAGTACAAACAATTCAGAAATGTGAGAAATTCATAGTTTTAGTGCCATTAAATCAGCCCTTCCCAAACACTAACACACAAACCTTTTGACAGAAAGGATCACCGAGTTTAACTTTGATCACTTCTAGCTCTCAAAAAACCCCCACCAACAGACTGTGATTGCAGTTTCTCGAGCTTATCCTTGACTTATATAGTTGCTCACTTTCTAGAAGATCTTTGTTTCAGCCTTCCAGATCATATCTTTATAGGAAGGTCTATTTAACTGAAAAGGCTGAGCTCTTCTGCAACACAATTTTGTATGAATCCCTGAAATTCACCTGGCACATCTGGTTTAGAACCACAAGTGTCCACATCCCAGTTGCACATGGGTTTTAAAGTTTACTGCGTAATGTTTTTACAGCAGAGTTGTCACTTTTATGTATATAAAAGCATCTCAGGTGCATTAGCAATGTACTCCTCTGGGGCTAACTGACTTTAATAGGTTTCTCAGCTATCACATTACTACACAGATTTATGCATTGTGGATCAAAAATAACACTTAGTAGTGCATATCACTGTCCTCTTTCATGCTCTGGACAAGAGTGTGGCTGTACACTTCTCTGATCAAGACCATAGTGGTTTTGAACATATAATAATGCCAAAGACTCGTGGATATTTCCTATCGAAGTTTTGCAGGAACAGGTAGGAGCTGAAGTTTCAGGACTGGCACCACAATAACCAAGTCAAGTCTTAACAGTGCAGCTGGTTAGTTCAGCACAGATTTTCAGATATGATTCACCATAATTCACCAGAAGTCTACTCTGAGGCAGTGTCATCCCAGGGTGCATTTAAGAGCCTAGGGGAGTTTATGCCTTGGAACCAGTCTGAGAATGCTGTGGAACATAGCTCCCTATGAAGAAAATTAGAAGAATCATCAATATTAAAATTCAGCTCAATTTATAATACATATATTCAGCTTAATGTATAATATATATGTTGTCCAGGAACAGGACAACACCAAATCACCTTGGTCTTAACAACAAAGATAATCCAAATTAAAAAAAAAAGGATTCTGGGCAGCATATGACAGATGCAAAGCAGAATATCTATGTCTGGTAGAAGAGACAGCTCCAGTGACTGAATACACAGCAGCCAGCCCCCTACACAGTGTTTTGAGAACTATCACCCACCAGAATATTTAGATTGAGGAATTCTTTGGTTACATCTTGACCAGCTTCAATATCCACCAAATGTTATTCCAACAAATGTACATTGAATATGACACACACACACTTTACATGAAAAAACCCTACCACAATTAGAATTCATGTTGTTAATTGCTGCTTTTGAAAAATACACAAAAATTTCCTTTTTGCCAAGCTCAGAGAAATGAGTGACCTTTGCAAGCCACTGCCCAAAGAGCCAGGGAAGGAATTGGCAGAAAAAAAAAGCTTTGTACATACTCTTAGAACTGTGCTGTTTCTAGAGCGTAATTTTTTACAGTGGTTGCTATGATTGTCATTATAGAAAAACACATATTGCCAATTATGCATACCTTTTTATTTTTCTACCATGCATAGTAAATACTATAATCAATAGTTGACTACCATAATCACAGCAATTACTATGCAGCTTTAATACTGAATCACTGCCAAGAATATTTTTCAACATCAAGACTGTCCTACTCTTCTCACTGTAAACATAGCAGTATGTTCCTCTCCAAACACTGCAGACAGGGACAACCTTTCTCCAACTCATCTCCCATGGGATTCAGAGATTTAGGTCAGATCCTAAATGCACGATGCATAAAAGTAAAAGAATGCTGGTAAATCCTAAAGCCTTTATAGGCTGGAGCTACAAAGAGGTGTCAGGACAAACCAAGAGATGAAGAAGATAAATTTTATTATTTAGTTAGTATTAAAATACATTCCACTAAAAATATATATAATCCTCTGGGAATACACACATACAGATACATATATACATATACATCTAGTCACACGTGTGCACCCATACCCACAATCGAACAAAAATGTATGTACGTATGGACACAGATAAAACTTTTTGCATTATAATAATTTTAAACTTTCCATTTAAAAATATTAAGCCTGAATGAAGAAACAGCAAAATAAATTCCTGTTTCTGAGTGTATCTCAGTAGCTGTATCTTTTCACTGTAGGGCTCCCCTCTCAAATTGTTTTGACACAGATAGGATTACTGCAAAATTGGTCATGAAATAAACTAATCTTTTATGCCTACCCCAACTGTTAGTATATTCTTATCTGCACTGGCAGTGTTAAATCTGTAGGTAAATATGAATTTGCTGGCTATAGTATAGCCTCAAAAGAACAGCATCCTGACAGGAGAACCAATATAGCCTTGATGCTAATCTTTATTTCTACAGACAGTTGCTAAGTATAAATACACTCCATCAGCTTTGCAACTCTAATCTAAAGCTGTTTATTGCCACACCAAAATAAGAAGTGGAGTAGAAAGAGTTTGAAAGCAAACCTAAACTTCAGAGGATATGTCAATGATTGATGACATTTTCTTGTCACTTGTTATTTGTATGAATAGATAGCACTACTATTTTGGAAAAGAAAATCTTTAAAAATGCATAGGGAGTATTTGAAATAGGAGCATTCAGGCATTCCAGGGTCATGCATGGTAAAAGAGTTGGGATGAAGAGGTGATATTTTGTCCAGTAACAGAATGTCAACACTCAGTAGAGCAGTAGGAAGGGTTCAGTAGAATTCTGCCTTCAAAGACTGGCAACTGCACGGGCTGGCTCAGGTAGAAGTATCCCAGGATGACTTTTGTGAGACTGGGCTACAATTTAAAACACCTTTTTTTGGAAAAGATTTCAAAACATTTGGAGAAGTCTTAATGCTGCTGTACGCTGTTGTTTTGTCCCACTGCCAGCATCTGATCACACTTGGCAGATCCGTGTTCCCATGGCAAAAGCTGTGATGTTGTAGCATGTGCACTACAGGAACGATCCCTTAGCAACAGGTATTCTATGATTCTGTGGTGAGCTGGATGACCACACCTATGTGTCCTGACTTTAAATTCAGTATCTGATCTAATATATTAAATAACTGTAGCTGAATATAAATGAAATATTAATCAATCTTTCTTGAATTTATTGAAGACATGTCAGGTTGCCTTAAGTTCTTTGGTAACATTTTGAAGCCATTTGAAAGAAGAAAAACTGTATTCCGTTTCTTCTCTCACAATGTTATGCAGACTGGACCTTATCCCATTCAGTCATGAGATCTGGATAGGCTTCAGAGCTGGGCACTAAAGAGCTGTATGCAATTTAATGAGATCAGGTGTTGGATTGTCCACCTGGGATGGGACAGTCCTGGTTACACATACAAATTGGGGTACGAGAGTCTGAAAAGCAGCTCCATGGAAAGAAGGTTGAAGATTTGCGTGGATGCCAAATTGAATATGAGTCCACATGACTAATCAAAAGGGCCAGCCCTATCCTGGGGTTCATCCAGCACAGCATCCATCACTGGCTGGTCAGCGGAGATGATTGTCTTGCTCTATTCTGCACTAATTTGACCTGGACTTGAGTGCTGTGTGGAGGTTTGGGTGCCTCAGTGTAAGAAAGACATAAAGTTGTTGGAAAGCATCTAAAGGAGGGGAATCAACATGGTGAAAGGCCTGGAGAGCAAGACTTGTAAGGAGCATCTGAGGTCCCTTGCTTTGTTCAGCTTGGAAAAGAGAAGAGGCTGCACCTTTCTCTGGGCGGACAGTGGAGGGGAGGGTGCTGATCTCCTTCCTCTGGTGACCAGCAACAGCACATGGTGAAATGGAGCCAAGATGCATCAGGGGAAGTTCAGATGGGACATGGGGAAAAGCTTCTGCATGGAGAGGTGGTCATTCCCTGAAAGAGGCTATCCAGGGAAGTGGTCACACATCAAGCCAGTCAGAGTTCAAGGAGGATCTGGACAACTCTTTTATCGTATGGTTTAGTTTTAAGTAGTTTTGCAAGGAGCAGAGAGTTGTACTCAATTATCCTTAAGGGTCCCTTCCAACTTGAGGTATTCTGTGATTCTATGATTTTAAATCAGATATTACAATTACCACATTTTTGCTGGGAGCTTTCACTGCCACTCTGCTGAGGTTCGTTCTCGCTTATACACCCAGCATGGTTGTGTGCAGCATCTGCTATGAAGGAAGACAAAGTTTCTTTCATCTTTAGGGGTAAAAGGCCTTTGGGGCACTGAGGCAGATTCCGCTTCAAAACTGATTGGGCTCTTTCAGTACTTAGTTTCCTAAATACTCACAAGATGAATGTGTGCATGCATGCTAAGTTCCGCATAGAAAATGATCTTGGTCTCAGAGATCATGTTTCATATTTTCTTCCTTACTATTTATGTTCTGCTCTGAAAGTAAATGAATACTAAATTGAATCAGCAATTCAGGCTTGCTACATTTCATTGATCTATGACAGATCAGAGCTTGATGCTGAGTTAATGTGGCCCCAGGCACCAACCTTTACCACTAATATGGTTTTAAAATTCTCTACTCAAGTCTATTTATTATGAATGTAATCTGTTTTAGGAAAGCACCTAAATCTCTACTAATGATTCATTCAGATGCATGCAGTGTCCTCATTTAAAATGTCCAGGTCAACCCCGCTTTTCCTGATTATTTTAATAGTGCACATTGTTCTATATTACTTGGTTTGCTTCCACTCTCACTCTGTTTCATATATTTTTTGCCTGACTCCCACTGAAGACAGACTGGGATGATTTATTTCCTTATGCAACACTCTTTGTATTCTATAGTTATTTTTTGCCACAGCAACACTTTATTACCTTCCTCTTTCAGCAGCTCACTCTCTCAGCCACAAGTAAAATTTAGGGAAGTTTTCTGAAATTTCTTATGATCTGCCAGCCAAAATTTTATCTGGGATACTATACCCCAGATTCTTAACTCAAAAAAAATTAGTTCTGGACCTCAGTGATTCTCCAGTGATTATCATCCATCAACACTAACAGGGAAGTGAGTAGATTCAGCCTCCTGATGTCAGCAGATAGGGTTCAAAAACATTTACATCTGTCATCCGGCTTGTCACCTTTGATAAGTCCTTTCTTTACTCCCTCTACTTTACTTATTTGATCCACGGCATCCCCTTCAATTTCTCCTTACCTTCCTCTCATGTGCTTATTCCTCCCAAGCACAAAGCAGGGAAATGGATGTTTCTGACTATTTACTAAATTGAAAAGTAAAACTCTGAGTTCAACTGGAATAATAATATTTTGGTCCTTCATCTAAAAGTGTTAAAAACAAAAGCCAAAAACATCCCCAATATATTTTCAGTCTTAAAACCAATTGTCAATCTATTGTACATGATACTTCTTGGGGTTGTCTTCTTCGTTTTTTTTTTTTTTTTTAATTTTCCCTTAAAGAGTAGGTAATTTTTCAAACAAAATGCCAAAACTATGAAACCTGAAAGAACATTTCCTTTTGAAATTATTACATAATATATTTTGACATTTTATAATGGAATCCTTAGTTGAAAAATACTGGCCATAATTGGGCTTAAACTGCTTCTCAGTATAACTTGAATTCATGAACATATGAATTTTTCAGTGAATTTACTGTCCATAGAAAATTTGTGGCCATGCCTACATACAATGAATAACGAGGTACTGTTATTCCTATTAATGTTGTATGCTTTGGCTTAAAATTTACACTGTCTTGTTAAAATAATTTCAAAATATATTCTGATTCCAATAAATACCCCTAGTGCTTCTGATGAACACTTCATTGTCTGCAATCAACTTTGGAATTTGAAGGCTTTGGATTTAATAGAGACACTCAAATTAATTCAACGTTAGATATATCTATATATCTCGTGGAAATACCTTCCATCCCTTGAAATTTCTCATCTAAAGGCTATAAAATAACAAATAAGATGATCTTGCAAGATCTCTGCCCTATTGAAATACTTCCAGGAGTATATACTTCCAGGCTGGTTGCTCTCTTGAGGGTTTGTTTCATGGCAGATTTCAGGCTCAGGTCAAATTTGCCCTTGAACATAAATGCTGTTGGCCATTTGGCTGTACACCTAGCTTTTATTTATCTGAGTTCTGGTAGGGCAGCTCATTGTTTCGGAGGAGTTAAAAAAGCACCTGAAAAGTCATGTGCATCTCGGTTGTGCATTTCTTCTGGTTGTCAAGGAAACCACCCCAGGATTCCTGGCAACAGACTTCATCTCAATCGGTAATGGAAACACCACAGGTATTAGCCAGTCAGTCACCTCCCACCGGGTGCTATTTTGGGAACAAGTCAATAGATCAGATTCTCCTCTTCCAGCAGCTCTGAAGCTGTGTGAGGGTTTGTCATGTGCCTTTGTCTCCACGGGGCTCGGCTCTCTGGCAGTTTCTCTGGGCAGAGAGGCATCCTAGAGGTGAGGCTGTTAAACACTGCTCTCAAAGTTCAAAAGAAGCCTTCAAAGCACTATGGTAAACCTGTCTCTAACTTTCCTGAACTCTGGAGTGATGGCTAAAAATTATCAGGGGGAAGAGGGTGGTAGCCTTTGTTTCAGATGGGCACTCTTTCTCTTCATGTACCAAAACTGTACAAAAGTATTTACATTTACATCCTTAAAAAAAAAAAAAAAAAAAAAAAAAAAAGGCATATTTGTAACGGATACCTATTTAGTCATTAAATGTCCCGAAGATGTTGACTGAGATATTCAGTTCTAGGAATGGCAGAACACTATGGTTATGGTTCTGGGGTCACCTGTGAGTGCTACAGGCAGTCACCCAGACTGAAAGTCAAAGTGCCCCTGCTGCCAGCCTGCTCACAAACTGAGTTTTTCCAGAGAGCATCCAGAAGGGTAAAGTGCTTTATTTCATGAAGGGGAAAGTAAAGCTTTGGGTGTGACTGGGGATGTTCATAGGAAATGACAGAGCAAGCTGGAATAAAGTTACTTGAATGCTAAGGGGAGAAAATAGGACAGGAAAATGGGGAAGACAGATGGTAGGAGGAAAAGTAAAACTGTGATGCACAGCTGAAATGGATATGTAAAACAGGGATTCAAAACCTGTGGGGTGGGAATGAAAGAATGATAAGAAATGTCACACTGGGGAGAAATGGTTGTGGACAATTGAAAAATCAAGAACAGGGAATTTATGGTAAAAAATGGATGGGTCTGTGCCGTCACAGGACTGCACGGGGTTTCAGTTTGTGAGGGGAAAAGCTGAGGTAACTCAGAGGGGAGAGAAAAAACTTCATAGGGGAGGAATGCTGGAATTCCCTGGCGTCACCTGCAGGGAATGGAATGAACATTTTGGGGTAAAATTGAGCACTGTGGGAATAAAAGCTGGGAAAATCTGTGGAGGACATGTAGCAGACATTTTGGCGGGAAAATCTGAGGTGATCTTTGGGGGAGAAAATGGTTTTTGGGGAAAAATCTGAGGTAATTTGTGGAGGACAGGCAGAGAAAATTTTGTGATAAAGCCTGAGGTAAATTTTAAGGTCCAGAAGGAACATTTTTGAGGTAAAATCTCAGGTAATCTGCAGGGAACTGAATGAATATTTTGGAGGCAAAATCTGAAGTAATCTGTACAGGACAAATAGGGAATATTTATGTGGGAAAATCTGAGAGGAATCAGTAGCGGACAAAAAGGATATTTTGGGGTAAAACTGAGCAGTGTGGGAACAAAAGCTGCAGTAGTCTGTGGAGGACGTGTGGCAGACACTTTGGTGGGAAAATCTGAGGTGATCTCTAGGGGAGAAAATTGGTTTTGGGGAAAAGTCTGAGGAAATTTGTGGAGAACAGGCAGAGAAAATTTTGTGATAAAACCTGAGGTAATTTTTAAGGGCCAGAAGGAATATTTTTCAGGTAAAATCTCAGGTTAATCTGTGGGGGAATGAATGAAGGTAAAATCTGAGGTAATCTCAATGGAAGAGAACATTTCAGAAGGAAAATCTGAGGTAATCAGAAAGAACAGTTTAGGAGCAAAATCTCAGGTAATCTGTATGGGATATTTTAGATGGCAAATCTGAAGAAGTCTGTGGGGGACAGAATGGATATTTTGGGTGCAGAATCTGAGGTAACTTGTAGGGGACATTTTGGAGGGAAAACTTGAGGCAATAAATAGGGGACAGAAGGAAGATTTTTGCGGTAAAATCTTAGGTGACCTATAGGACACAGCTAGGGGACGTTTTGGAGGAAAAATCTGAGGTAATCTATTGGAGGGCCAGAAGTCATGTTTTTGACGGAAAATTTGAGGAAATTTAGATGAAACAACATAAAGGGTATTTTTGACAAGTGAATTTAGGATAATTAACAGAGGAAAACTGAGCATTTATGAAGGGAAAGTCTTTTGTAACACAGAAGACAGAGCATTTTTGACAGAAAATCTGGGATAACTTAGAAGGGGCATAGGTGACATTTTTAGCTGAAAACCTGGGTAAATTTAGAAGAGTACTGTCGCGGGCAGAGTGGGAGCTGCAGAGAAAATCTGTTAGAAAAGCCCTTCTGTTGAGTCATGAGGTGCAAAAAAGGACCCCCTTGCTTTCTAAACTCCTCAGAGAGGAACCTGGGTGTGACTGAATCCAATCTTAGCCCCAGACTTTTTCAACAGTTTATGCATGGAAGATGTTACAGGTGTAATTGAACCTTTATACAATTTTGTCCTGCAGGAGAAAGGATTGCAAACCAAATATATTCATATAAATTTATATGACTTATTATGATACTGACTAGACAAAAATAGCTTAATCAGAATTATTTCCTATGCAGTATAGGAGCTATAAAAACTAGTGTAGTACAAAGAACTGTTTTGAAGCAACATTGAAGCGATTATATTAAAGCTAGCAAAACCCAGTTATTCAATAAAAGTTAATGTCACTTAGCCATACCAAAAATGGTGGATAATCTCTTTTGCTTATCTTTGAGAAATAACTGAGGGGTGTCCACACTCAGGGAGGAATCTTGCCACACACCCTTCCAAGAAGGAATATGTTGGAAGACCTACTGCAAAAAATTGGGACTGGGTGGCTGGAGGCTCACCTTGTGGGGCTGTTGGGTCATGATTCCCTTCAGGCACAGGAGCTGGAGCTTCTCAGGCTTGAGTGTGTTGTTGTCCATTGGCAGAAGTCATGGGATGACAAGAGGCAAGAGTGAGCAAGAGCAGCGTGACTTCAAGTTCAAGAGTGGAAGGGCGAAGCAAGAGTGAACAAGAGTAGCAGCAGCTTCGAGCTCAGGAGTGGAACAGTGAGGTAAGAGCAGCAGCTTGGAGCTGAAGTGAGTCGAGCTGAAGCTGGAAGCTTTTGTGGAGCTGGGGGGGTCTGTGGGGAGGTGGCTTGAGGATCTCCCTGGGGGGCTGTTGGGTTACGGTTCCTTTCAGCTCCTTTCAGGAGCTTCTCAGGCCCAAGTGTATGGCTGTCCATTGGCAGAAGCCGGGGGATGACGAGGCAAGAGTGAGCAAGAGGAGCATAGGCTTTGAGCTCAAGAGTGGAATGGTGAGGCAAGAGCGAGCTTGGAGCTGAAGAGGCGGCACAAGAGGCCCTCTGGGCAAAGGGCCTTCCTGGCACGGCCAGGGCACCTTCTCAGCCATGGCTGGCTTTGCGCTGGGCGACCTCCCTGGAAGCAGGGCTGGGTCTTTGCTGTTGTTGGCTTTTTGCCATTGTGCTCCTTTGGCTGCCCAGAGAGAGAGGCAACCCTGTAAGGAGGGTGAGAGCCCCTGTCTCTGCACCTGAGGGGGAAATAGAGCTCTCCCAGCCTATTTCCCACCCTGTTAGCAGGGCAAAGCCTTTTCCCCCGTCCTGGCCTTGCCCCTGCTTTCTGAGGGCGGAGCCAAGCCACTTAGGTGCAGTGTGGGCACCATGACTCGCCTGTAGCCAGGGCCTCGGTCTCTGCCTATGCTGCATGGCTGCCAGTCCTGCTGGTGACCCGCCAGCGTGCCGGCCCTGTACTCAGGGCATGTGTAACAACTTTGTGGAACCCTTTGTCCCCAGGAGCAGCCCCTGGTCCCTGAAAGCAGGGAATGGATTAGAGGGAGGGGAATGAAATAAAAAGAGAATGAAAATATTGTCTGGAATGGGAATATTACAGTTAAAAGAAATCCAGTCTTAGTTTTGGAGAATCATCTCTCAGCTTCTTCCAATGTGGAGCTCCTGGGAAAGCCTGTGCAGGAGCTAAATTCTCCCAAGCCTGGATGACCTCAGATAGGCTACTGGAAGTCCCTAAATTTTTTTATAGCTCAAGAGGAATCAATTCATTAAAAGCCCCTCTTTTCTCTCTCAGTAGTCTAGGAGTAGTTCTATGTAGACACATCCAGAGTGGTGTCCAGTCATGCTGATGACATGTGTTCTTTGTTCTCCCTTTTTGCATTCTGCTCTCCATGCTGGAAAAGAAAAAAGTGTGGCAGTGGTGAAGTAATCACATAAAAGTTGATTTTTATTTTATTTATTTATTTTTAAATTTATTTTTAATCTAAATTTAATTTAATTTATTTTTAAAATTTTATTTATTTTTAATTAATTTTATAATTAAAAGGAAACAGTTAATGAGGGAGCTGTGAGTAATCATGGCACTACTTGCAAATCTCTGCAAGCAGCTTCACAACCTGGTGAGTTCAACGTTTGTGGAAATCAGTTTCTGGAAGTAAGAGTGAAATAAATAATCACATTCACCTCAAAGTCATCAAAAAAATGACAGCCATAAACTGAATAAATAATACCAAATCAAATTTCATTGGTTATGGAGTAGGAGGATGTATGGAAAATTTCCTACATTGCATACCTCAGCTTCAAGAGCAAGCACTTTGATTGTCTTCCACAGTAATTCATAAAAATAGAGGAAGGAAAAATGGAAGAAAGTAATTTAGTGCACAGCATAGGAAAACATGCTTGGAAAATGATGTGTAATGATTCAGTGTTGAAACTGAAGGATGAATTTAATGTTGTTCCTGAAGGACCATTATTGAGTCTGTTGCTATTCAGTATTGTCATTAATGAGCTATTACGATCTTTGCAATTTTGCAGGTAGCATTGACTGGAGAGCACCTGAAGAACTGAAGGGCAGGAATCCAGGTGATCCTATGGAACTGGGAGTGAGAATTGACGAAACTGCTGGTACTTCATGACAGGGATACAGATAGTGTTCTTAAGCAAAACCAGTCAGCTCTCCTAATAAAGGATAGTAAAGAAATTGTTGGGTTGCAGGTTTATAGGAAAGGACTAAGACATTTTTATTGCTCACAAATGACCATGAAACACAATGACAGATTGTAGGAGAAACCCTACAAATTCCAAAACAATCAGTATAAGCAAGGAGTAAGCCTCATAACACAATCCTTCTCTCCATTCAGAATTGGGGGAGACCTCAGCTGGAAATCTGGGTCCAGTTTTCTTGGGCAGCCAGGAATACACTGAACCAACAACCAAACTGGCATGAGCGAAATGTTGCTCCAACCCAAATTTATGATACCACAAATATATTGGACAAGTTGAAAATAATGAAATAGAAGAGGAAAAAAATGACCCGTGCAACAAGTAATGCAGCAAAGGACAGAAGAACTGAAAATTGTTACTGTTGAGATTTGATAGAATAGTCACACAACAACCTAGTGGACCTTTCAACTGAAAAGTTGAAATTAGGTGAGAGTTTCTATTTGAGAAGGATAAAATTGTCATTACAAGAGAGAAAGATGCCATTTCTATTAGAACCATTATTTCTTTTTTTTGAAGTCCTTAGAAACTCAATGCTACACAATCTTGAATGTTGATAGTTCTGTTTTCTAACTCACTAACCCAAGAGGAGACATGTTTCGATGACGGGAAGCTAAATTTGTTTGCAAGACAGTGTGTGTCTAAACCGCAGGAAACCAGTTTGGGAGATATGCAGACAATGTATTGTGTATGTTTGTACTACTCGCTGAAGAAAAATTATATGGAAGCCTTTTAATTTTCTATCACAAAATGGGCAGGGCTCACACAGAGGAAAGATCTTTTGTATTGAATAGATGTGATTTGACTCCATGATTGGCCCCTGGTAGTTCCCTGTAAAGCAGTGAGCATGACATGGTTGTATATGCTACGCCAACTTTGATGTTTAACCTTGCTGCTTCAAAAGGCTGGTTAAACAAAAACCCCTCAAAAATATTGCTTGAAGTAATAATTGATAGTGACAAGGGAAAATATACAGTTAACATAGTGAAAGAAAACAAGACATTTTAAAAGCTTAGTAAAAGGATGAAAGCAGTTTTCTACACTCTTATTATAGAGTCCCTTCTGGTCAAAAAGAAAAAGAACAACAATTAGGTAACTACTGTTAGCTGCATTAGAGAAAAGCACCAGAAGATCATGAATAGAGAAACCAGTGCTGTGTTAATGCAATTGGAAAGAAACTTTGTTCTTATTCACTGTCTGTTCCCCTGTAATTTTAAGAATTTCATGCGTATAATCTTTTATAAACCAAAGAAATAAATCTATGCTTTTTAAAATTTATCTCCCATCAACTGGTAATTGACTTTTGAAAACTTGAATAACCTCAGAGTTTGCTTGTGTTCCCCTGCAGATCTGTGTTCAGACCCTCATTCTGTAGTCCCTTCATTATTGTTCCCTCTATCCATATCTTCCTACATGTCACCCTCCTAAGGAGAAAGTTATGGGAATTTTTTCCAACAGTGGGTTTCACACTAAGAGATCGAGATTTGTTCTTTTAAAGGCTAAAGAGAATTTCATGGTTATTAACATGCTGGTTTTTTCAATGGAGCTTCTCTGTGTGCTTATTCTAGGCAGGGCTGCAGGCATCAGCTTTTATTAAGCTTATTCAAAACTTTCCATTGTAGCACCTAGTTTGCTTATAGATTTGAGAAAGCTTTGGTTATTTCAACTCAAATTTGTCATGTGCAGTTTGAAACTGATTTTATCTTTCCAGACTTGAAACACTCCATCAAATATTGCAGAGATATAAGAAATATGGGCAAAAGGATAGCAGACAGAGAAAAGTTTCTCATCTATGACCTTCATCTGTGTAGAACAAGAAGGAAAAAAAATGTGGCCTGAATTTTTTGTAGAGCCAAGGGATGGATCTTTTTTAACCCCTAAAAGAGAAGGGAAATGACTCACCACTCTACTCAAGGCAGGAAGCAATGGCACAGTGTTTTGAGTGTTGATGTCCTTTGAGAAGCTGGAGGAGAACAGTCTTGGGTTATTCTCACTCAAGAGTTGTCAGGGTTCCCAGGACACCTCCAGGAGTCTCTCTCACTATAACACTGGACACACATGTTTTTCTAACACAGAACTTCAGGACCACAGGCAAAGCATTTAAATTCAATTTTCTGTAATTCATTATTAAGAGAATCAGTAGATAAGAGGAAAAAATATCAGGGAACAAAAATGCTATAGAGGGGGAAGAAGACATATGTTGTATGTCACATCTTGTAAATCCTAATACAATGTTATTCAGAAGTTTATAGATATTTATGTCTTTAGCTACAGCTGAACACTGATTCATAGAAAAGCTGAAGACTTTTGGCAACTTAAAACTCAATGAATTAAAAAAGAAGAATAGGCAAGATGCTGTCAGAATGATCCCAAGGATAAAACAGCATGGCAGGAGTATATTAACCCAGGTTAATACATGGTAACACTGACAAATAGAATCATAGAATCCTACCAATTTTTTAGGTTGGAAAAAACATCTAAAATAATAGAGTCAAACCATTAACCCAGCACTGCTAAGGCTACTTTAAACTATGTCCCCAAGTGTCACAACTGCATGTCTTTTAACTCCTTCCATGGATGATGACTCTGCCACTGCTCTGGGCAGCTTATTCCAGTGCTTGACAACCCTTGCAGTGAAGAAACATTTCCTAGTATCCAGTCTAAACCTTCTTTGGTCCAACTTGAGTTAAACTGAGCACACTGCTGTCTTATGTTCAGTCACTGTAAATGAACACCCTCAGGTCCTTTTCTACCAGGCAGTTTTCCAGCCAGTCTGTCCCCAGCCTGTAGCTCTGCATGGGGTTGGTTGTGTTTGTTTGCCTTACTGCACCTTGTAAAACTGGCCTCTGTCCATCAATCCAGCCGGTCCAGATCCATCTTCCTACTCTCCAGCAGATCAAAACTCCCACCTAACTTTTCATGTACAAACTCACTGAGGGAACACTCGTTCCCCTCATCCAGATCATTGATAAAGATACTAAACAGGCCTGGCCCCAACACTATTTTTTTACCCAGCGAACAGAGCACCCATCCACACCATGGGAAGCCAGTTTCTCCAGGAGGATACTGTGGGAAATGGGGTCAAAAGCTTTACTAAGGCCTAGGTAAACAACATCCACTGTCTTCCCTCATCCTCCAAGCAGGTCACCCTGTTACAGAAGGAGATCAGATTAGTCAAGCAGCACTTGCCTTTCGTAAGTCCATGCTGATTGCTCCATATGATGATCTGCTCCATGACCTTCTGCTGTACCAAGGTCAGACTGCAATGAGTCAGATGGAATAAAGGCCCAATGGAACTTCCATATTAAGTTAGAAAATCTAATCTAATCTGATGTTCCCAGCATTGACAGCATCAGTGATATGAAGGGTTTTGTATATTATACAGTCTGTCTGATGAAAAGATGAAGATTTTATTATTCACAGAAATACCTGAGCTTTTTCAAATCCTTCTGTAAGACTTAGCTCCATTTTACCTTGTGACAATGACTTGCACAGATTAATTACTTGACTAATAAACCACTTTCTTCTTCTCAATATAAAACTTGCCTTAAAACAGTATGACACATCCACATTCCTCTCTTTGCTATCCATCACATCTTTTGTTTGCCATCTATTGAAATGTGAAGAGCCAAAAATCATACTGCTTTGTACAGATAATTTTTTCATTATTTTAATAATCATAACTGCCATTTTATAATTTTTTCTTTATTTGTTTCATTCTTCCATTTCTGCCATATCTTGGGGGCAGTGAACCTTAGGAAATCCATAAAGTTGTTCGTCAAACCATAGTCACTCTTTGCTACAGCTTATACTGTTTGAGCAGTTAAAATGTTGCTGATAGTTTTATGTTTTGTCTCTCCTGAGTACTTTGCTTGCAGTTTCCGTATAAATGTAATGATAGCTTTATTTTCAGATTTGACTTTTTAAGGTTTTTGGTGAGGATGCTGCTTTTTAATCTAATTCTCTTCCAAGAGGTTGAATAAGTAGGGCCAGTGCCACATCTCAACAATAATAGCTGAAGTTACTAAGTTTTCATTTCTTTAAATAACTGACAGAAATAGCAATGGACACTTGTATTTAATAGAGTAGTAATGATCAAAACCCTGCCCTCTTGATAAAAGCTATAATAAGATCAGGTGGTATAAAACTGGTTTACAGCTGGTGAATCTCAGTGCCAGCTGGATAGACTGTATAGTATAGAAGAACCTCAGAAAAATTCCCTTGCGTTTTCCCCAGAGAGAAATAAGGGATCAGGAGCTGAAACTGCCATTAATAATTAATAACTGCTTCCATGTACAACAGGCCAGTTGCATCTCTCATGTATCACAGACCAAAATATTTTGTTTGCTAGTTTGGTAGGATACAGTAGATCATTCAGACTTACTTGAATAAAGTGTATATTTTAGCTCCAGCAATGGCATTGTATTTGACTGGACCAACATAAAAAAAAATTTTGGTCTTTATTCTCATCTGATTAAAGAATTAAAGTGCTGATTAGTAGGAACAACTTCCTTGAAGTTCTGATGGAAAGAAATGCAAAGATTTGTAATATATAAAAAATCTTCTAAATCCAGTGTGTTAAGCAGCACCACTCAGAACTGTATTAGATATTAAGGTAAAAAACTAAGAAAGTTTGCTGAACAAAGCAATCCCATCAAGTTTTCTAATTCTCCTTCATAGTTTACTGACATGAAGGTAAAGTCATTACATTAATACCCCCTTTTCCAATTAGCCTTATTGTCCATGACAAGTCTCATAAAGACACAGCACTTCATTAGTTTCAAGATACATTGCTGTACAGAGTGTAAGGGAATGAGACCTGCCCTGAGCTGCTGTAGACTCCACATGAGTGAGATAGTCCTACAATTTCACTTTTGCACATTAATGCTTTAACTAGTGAACTAGTTAAACAAGCATCCTCTTTCTAACCTTCAGTGTTTTCTGTATAAATTCATTAGTGTCACCACTTTGCTTGTGGTTTCCTCAGAGATTAATTGATATTGAACAACTTTTAAGTGTTTTTCCCCTTCAATGCAAGTGAAAGGCACCACATGACTGACACAAACTCTCAAGTTCTGCCTGCATTAGATAAATTCAATCAGGAATGGTGGCAACAGACCACAGTAAGGGTAGCTGGTAAGTCAGTTGTATAATAGCAGGGCACAACTTTATTCTTTTTTGCTGAGAAGTTATGCAAGTGAGCAATAACAGCAGTGTTTCATAGATGGAATAACAGAGGGTCAAGACCAGAAAGTGGGATTTACCTCTGTCTTGGGGTGACTTTATGATGTGTATCCCATATTGCTGCCCTATGCCCAGAAATTAATTTTTGTACCTTTCTATGCCTCTAAACTGAGCCTGAGAGGGGGGAGGAAAAACTGAGCAAAACTTGTTCAAAGCAGTTTGCAGCTTGTTCAAGGTCACACAGACATAGCAACTTTTTTCCCAGCTGCGGCAGGGGAGCGAGGAAGCACCTGGCTTTCTGCTCCTGGGTCAACTTTTGGCCAGTTGTTCAGCTTTTTCTCTGGAAAGAGACTGAGAGTTGAATTTTTTTCCCTTCCCTGGAATTTTGGATTTTCTCCCTTTTCCACTGGACTGCTTCAATAGCAGAGCACATCGGGAGGACTTTCCACGGGGCACAGAGGGCCGGGCCCTGGGCCAAGCCCCAGCTCCGAGGACACCAAAGGGAGGACTCTAACACTTTCCCAGGTTTTTCTCCACAGTGAGAGATTTTATTATTTAGCATTATTATCCTTTTCCCATGTGTTTATTAAATAAATCGTTTTTATCTCTTTCACTTTCCTTCGAGGAAAATTTATTGTCCCCAAACCTGGTGGGGGAGGGGTGGTGACCTGCCTTTTCTCAGAGGATATATTTCTAAATTTGGCCAAACCGGATCAACCTCATTTACTTTGGTATTAAAGAGTTAAACATCTGAGTGAGTTATACTTTAGTGTCAGTGGCAAATAATAGGCAGTTCAGATGAGCAACTCACCTGAATCATCTTACATGCTTCTTTTGAAGCAATATGAATTGCATTGGGTGCTTGGGTTATTAAAAATTGTCACGGTTTAAGTCCAGCCAGCAACTCAGCACCACACAGCCACTCCCTCCCTCCCCCACCAGCAGCACTGGGGAGAGAATCAGAAGGGTAAAAGAGAGAAAAGAGAGAAAAGGCTGCCCACAAAAACAGAGTGAAATAAGGAATTAATTCACCGCTTTTCATGGGCAGGCAGGTGTCCAGCCATCTCCAGGTGATTTGGGAAGACAAACACCGTAACTCCAAATTTCCCTCATTTCTTCCTTCCTCCCTCTGCTTTGTATACTAACCATGATATTACATGATCTGGAATATCCCTTTGGTCAGCTGGGGTCATCTGTCCCAGCTGTGTCTCCTTGCAACCTCCCATGCACACTTAGCCCCCTGACCAACACAGCAGTATGAAAAGCAGAAAAGGCCTTGGGTCTGTGTAAGCCCTGCTCAGCAATAACAAAAACATCTCTATATTATCAACACTGTTTCCAACACGCATCCAAAATATAGCCCCATGCTGGTCACTGTGAAGAAAATTAGCTCTACCCCAGTCAAAACAAGTACAAGGGTGTAGGTAAATTGCTTAAATATGTGCATTCAGTAGCAGCCTCATTAGTGTATTGAAAGCTTGCAAAGAGCTGGCACATACTGCAGAGAAGCTGTGGGAGGTACGTCTGTATAGTGGACATCGAAATTTCAGTGTCTTCATCTATGAGCTGCATCTTGCCCTTAGGTTAGAAGAAGCACTCCCAGAGTGATAAAAAATTCTGTTTTACCTCAAAGCTAGGTCTGTAGTCCAAAGTCCAAGGAAGAAGAGGTTTATCTCCACAGAGAGACATTTATCTCCTCTCCAAAAAAGAAGTAGCCAGGAAAGATCAGACAACCCATAGCTGAGTGGGTGTTTCCTCTCTCTCTGCTTAAAGCTAGAAATTGAGTCGCTTAAGTGCTCGTAAGTACTTAGCTGCAAGAAAAAATAATGAGAGGAATATAGGCTGAGAGTGAAAAAACAGGAGCCTGGTAGAAGCTGTCCCACCAGTACTATTTAACCTGCACTCACAACAGCCTTTGCATAAAGCTGCCTCTGGACAGCCAGGAGCAGGTTACCAGC
Organism: Corvus kubaryi; assembly: GCF_017639235.1. Classification (NCBI taxonomy): domain Eukaryota; kingdom Metazoa; phylum Chordata; class Aves; order Passeriformes; family Corvidae; genus Corvus; species Corvus kubaryi. The sequence continues at coordinate 6,150,681 of NW_024580669.1, forward strand.
TAATATAACCCCTCAAGTTTTTGCTATAACACTCTAGTTTTCTATTTGCTAACCCATGTTGTTTTAGCTGGAAAAGGATCTGTATTTTCCAAACTATGAATATACCATGTACTATTGCATATCAAGATCAATCAAACTGTGATCACATCAGTGAAGCCCAACAAATGATGGTGAGCCAATATTCTCAATTCATGGAAATGGAAATGGTCAGATGTGATTTTTTTTTTCCTTTTAGGTTTATATTTAATGAGACATTTCCATTAGAAACCTAGACAGGGTAGGATAGTTCCAGCCTTAGTGCAGATTTTTTGGAGGGGTGAATTACTCTGTAGGGTAGCTTAAATTTTCACCTTGACTACCATAGAGAGTATCTAAGGCAGGTAGGCTCCTAATTTAGATGCCTTAAAACTAGGTGGGATGAATCTGGGAGTATTTGTTAGGATACTCCACAATGCTTTAGTACCAAAATCAAGGAAAGCACAGCCACCACAAGTAGAGGCAACACTATCAGGTTCCTGCTATTTACTAAGAAGAGTTAGAGCATTTCACTGACATGCTGCAGGTATTTCTCTGAATTAATTCGAGAGAGAAAATTAACTGTTCCAGCCACCAGCTAGAGAGGCTTGTCTCTTTATCTGAAGCTGTAGCATTTTGCATTTCCTATTTAATATAGACAGCCATAAACTGAACATTATTAAGATTTCTTCACAAGGGGAATAAGAAAGTAGAGCTCACTACAGTGTCCCCTATTTCTTTAATTTCACAGCTGAATTACCAGAGACTTGCTTAAAGAGGAAAGGCTACAAGAAAATTCAGAGCTGCTGAAAATATGTATATGTACATATAAATATGTTCAACCCTTTGGGTGTTATTAGAGTGGAAATAACATCTAGTATATGCTAAAGCTCTGTGTAATGAAGAAAGGGGGTCATGCATTTTTTAATGGAAAATGACAGAGGGCATTTCATCACTGCAGAACCATGTAGTTTTTACTTAAGCTAGTTTTAAAATAGGTAGCTTAGCTGGTGGTAGTGGAGAGCTCAGAAGATGCTGAGAAAACTGTGAGCATTTACCTTGTTTTCTTAAAGTGTGGTGGGAGTTGTTCCAGCTCACAGAGACCTCCCCATGACTGACATCTGAGCCAGCTGAAGCTGCTTGAACAACTTACGATAGAAAAACCAGTAAGGATATATTGAGAATTTGCACACCAAGCAAAACGTAGAAGCTCGAAGGCTTAAAACATTTGATCCTTTGACCACTGCTATGGAGCAGTGATTACTTGAATTTTTTTGACAGTGTTCTAACAGGTGGAAGTCCTAGGCACGTGAAAGCAAATAGTGCCAGACAGCTCATGCAATACATTTGAAGGCAGAGTAAAGACAGCATTTAGCTCAAAGTTCTAGATATCACAGACAGAATTGATTGTAATGAATGAAATTTGCTTAAAGCATTAAAGAATAAGTTGATTCCTATCTGTGCTGTTTTCAAATTCACCCCTTATTGGAGATGATTATCTTCTGTCAGCTTCAAAGGATGTATTTGCCATGGTTCTTGGGGAGAAAAATTTTTTCTGAGATAATTTGTCCAAAAGGGTGGTACAGACTGGTGATGAGAATCACCATTAAATAAGCACATGTGGGCTTATTTCAGTGTAGGGCTGTGGTAACATCCATACCTGTGGTACAATGACAAGACAGGTGCCAGGGGATCTATCAAGGACACAACACTGGTTGTGGTGGCAAGGGAACATACAAGGCCCTAACTAGCTTCCAAAGACACTTGCCAGGCTCTCCTGTATGCTTGTCACTCCTTGTGGGTTGTGGGAGTGGTTTGTTTTGGCAAGTTTTGCAATCATACAGCTGTGGTAGTGTGAGAGGCTATACTGGGGAAAATCAGCAATTGTCTCTCAGGGTTGGTTTCTTACATTCTGTCTTCCTCACTGCAGCACTTGGGATTTTGCTGCGATGAGTTGTGACCCAAGAGTGCTGGTGAGAGCCAGGCTCCACCACAGTCCCTGCAGAAGAAGAAAAGGGCACATCTCCATGAAAGTGTTTTGTCAGCTCATAAATCCTTTTTTTGCTGCTGTTGATCTGGCAAACACAGCCTGAAATTTGTCTGACTGCATCACTGTGGCTTTGGGCCCAAGCCAGTACATCAGTCTCACGTGCGGTGCTTGCTGCACGCTAAAGGGCTTCCATTGGTCTGGCCATGCTTCTTTTCTGTCTGTCTCTGGTAATACTGTATGATCTACATTTCTTTCCCTGTTTAATGCATTTGTGTCTGATTAGGTCCTGGTTCTGCCCCTCCTGCTTGCTCTCCAAATATTACTCCTTAACTAACTCTATATGGCTAGAATTAAAGAGTCTTCCTCTGCTGATAATTATTTTATTTTAGTCAGGGAGTAGCTTTCTATCTGTATCTGGGTCAGTATTAAGCTTAGCTTCCAGTGTTAATTTTCATGCTAAATACTCTTAATTTGTTCCTCCTTTATAAGAAGCTCCTTGATCCAGTAAATCTTCTTGTCCCTCCTACGGTGTGTCTAGTTATGAATTGTCATGATTCGGTGAATCTGCAGAGAAACTATTTTAATTATCCTCCCTTTCTCACTCTGTCTTCTGCCAGGATGTCCAAGCCTCCCATGGAGGGAACATTCCTACCCTCCTTCAGCTCCCCGGAGGCAGTTGGAAATTTTTCATGTCAAGTTATCTTTTTGTCTCCCAAATCATACTGGATAAGCACTTCTTAGTGCTGCAAGGTTGATTTCTGTGGGGAGATTCCAGCTGCAGGGAAAGGAAGACATAAGCTCAGGGGAGACTGCCAGAGAAAATGGATATATAGTCTCATTTATGTAAGACTTGCCAAAACCAGAGAAAGGCCTGATCTGCATCGCTCTCTGGACTTCAAGTGTCACAGATTTCTGCTTGATTCAGTGCAAGAAGGAAAATCATGTTTGCATAATTTGTAGCTGGTAGATGTTTCATTTTTTGGATTCTGAACCCCATCACACTTTTGGGTGAGTGGTGGCCATGGGAAGCAGAATAGAGAATCTCCAGATCTCCCATGCATTGAATCCAGCCCAAATAGCACAGCTGTCTTTGCTCAAATTCCAGTAGTTCTGAAAACTGGTTTCTGGGCATCTTGAGACCTCAGAAGAAAGCATCACAAACTTTGCAAACAATTAGGACTTCGCTTCATACTCTGACTAACAAGGCAATCACTTAGATGGCAGCTTAAGCATTGATGTAGTTAGTTGAAAAAAATGACAAAAGCCTGGATAAAGTGCTTCCCTCTCAGGTTCAGCACTGTCAGTCATCCATTCAGGCTTCAGACGTTCCCTGGTGCTCTTTGTTCAGCAAGAGGCTTACTGGAACCACCACACACTGTGTCAAACTACCAGGAAATCCTTTATCAGTACATCCTTTTGAAACTGTCATTGAACTGTATGGACCTAAAGAGTGATAAGCATTAATAATACCGTGTTCTTTTTATCCATGTGTCACAGTTTAGCCTCAGTTGGTTTTATTTTAAGCTTGGGATTTTCAGTCCAAGCTAGTCTGCTGCAACTCCCCACCTCCCTGTCCTTTTCAAATGGTGCTTAACCCATCACATATGGATACATAAGGCAAAAAAAAAATCAAACTAATTTTTATCTAAGTCAGTGGTTTATGCCTTTTGTTGGTAGCTTGGACTTCTTTTGGCAAGTGCGTGAGCATCCTGTCCACAGTCCACTGGCATAAGTTCCACAAGCAGCATAGCTTGTCAGAGTGATAGTGTTTGGGTTCTGTTTGCTAAATTTTTAATTTTATTTGGGTGTCTGTTTGCTTCTTTGTTTGTTTGTTTAGGGGTGTGTGTGTGTGTTATTTAGCATTAATCAAACAATTAATCAGAGTTGTGAAGCAAGGATCTGAACTGTTTCATGGGCATTTCTCATCCTGGCATCATCAGCCCTTAAGAGCATTTATGCAGCCACACCCAGTCATGCAAGCACAACAGGATCCAGAAGGATCATCTGAACATCTGGGTACAAAACCCACTGCTCACTGTCCAGCACAGTTTCACTTCCCAGTGGATTTATCTTCCCTTTTTGCAGGAATCCAAATATTTCAACCAGCATCCAAAAATGCATATGTGGAAACCATCTTGTAAAGAGAATTGAACTTGCAGACCAGTGGGTTGTCTTTATATGGTGCAAAGAATTTGGGTGTGTTTCAGCAATACATTGCCTGCCATACATCAGGGATGACTTTGGGGCAGCTGTCAAGGAGTGACACAGAAAGGAAGATGTAGTTCCTGCTCTTGGAGGTAATAATAGATGATGTATGTGCTAATCAGAAAAATGAGTGTAGACTTAGCCAGAATACGCTGCTAAAGTAAAATCACTCTGCCAGAGATTTTGCAGTTTTCAGCAAGGCAGCTTGGTTCAATCAGGAAAAGAACGCAAGGATAAAAGTGCCACATTAGGCAACTAAATCCCAAATCTTCAGAATTTCTAATCTGTGTTCTATAAATAGAAAAAACCAAAATATATAAAGTCTAAGAGTGCCCTGAGATTCTGTGGGATATGAGATGTGCCCTGAGATACTGACAGTCTGGAGCAGCTAAACACCCAGTTCACAATAAATCCTGCCAGGTGTTGGGCTGCCTCTAACTGTCCTGCCACTTACCTTACGAAAAGCCTTTCTCCAAATACACACAATACGGGCTGCAGAGATAAACACAGGGACTGCAAAAAATAAAGTAAATAATGCTGTTGGTGTGACCATGACTCTTTAGGAAGTAATAGAATGGAATGGAATAGTTCCAACTGGAAGGGACTTAGAACAATCACGTAGTCCAACTGCTTGATCACTTCAGGGTTGTCCAAAAGTCAAAGCATACTTTTAAGTGTGCTGTCCAAATGCCCCTTAAACACTGACAGGCGTGGCACATAAAACACCTCTCTAGGAAACCTATTCCAGTGTTTGACAGCCTCTCTGTAAGGAAGTGTTTCCCAATGTCAAGTTTATACCTCCCCTGACACAGCTTTGAACCATTCTCATACATCCTATCACTGGATACCACAAAGAAAAGATCAGCATCTCCTTCCCCACTTGCCCTCCTCCAGAAGATTGGAGGGCAATGAGGTTGCCCCTCCACCTCCTTTTCTCCAAATTAGTGATTTTAATGCTTCAGGGCTCAAACACTCATCCAACATTGCCCATAAACACCCATCTCAACTCTGTGGGGACCCTGACTGGATACCTGGTAGCCACCAAAGCTCTGTAATTTTCCACCACGACTGGACAGAGGAGAGAAAAATAAAAAAGAAGGGTTCATGAGTTGAGATAAGGACAGGGAGAGATCATTCACCAGTTACCACCATGGGCAAAACTTGACTTGGAGATATTAATTGAAGTTATTACCAGTGAAAATCAGAGCAAGGTAATGAGAAGCAAAACTAATCTTGAAAATACCCTTCCCCTACACCTGTCTCATATCTGGGCTCTACCTCCTACCTCCAGTGGCACAGGGAGACAGGGAGTTAAGGCTATAGTCACAGGTTGTTTCTGCCACTGCTCAAGGAGAGGAGTCCTTCCCCTGCTCCAATGTGGAGTCCCTCCCATGGAAGACAGTTGTTCATGAACTTCTCCCGTGTGAGTCCTTCCCATGGGCTACAGTTCTTCCTGAAGAACTAGCCTAGGTTCCTTCCCACAGAGTGCAGTCCATCAGGACCAGCCTGCTTCGCCATGCTCTTCACCATAGGCTGCAGGGGAATCTCAGCTCCAGCTCCTGGAGCACCTCCTCCACCTCCACCACTGACCTTGGTGTCTACAGAGTTGTTCCTCTCACATTCTCAGTCCTCTCTTGTCTGGCTGCAACTACATCTGCACAATAACTGTTTTCTCCTTCTTTAATAAGTTATCCCAGAGGCATGGCTGCCATCTCTGATGGGCTTGGCCTTGGCCAGCAGTGGCTACCTCCTGGGAACTGGTTCCTTCCTGGGGAAGGGCTGGTGACAACTCTGTCGGACATGGGGGAACCTTCGAGCAGCTTCTCACAGAAGTCATCCCTGTAGCCTATCCCCAGCTACCCAAACCTGGCCATGCAAACTAAATACAGACACAAAGCCACATCTTTAAAAAGATTGAGCTGACTCTGAGACCAGTCAGGATGGAAGAGTGTTCTCATTTCTTTGTGTTAGAACAATGGCATCGTTGGAGTGCTCATTTAAGGAGGGGATGGAAAAGCAGGCAAACATAGTCTAAATCCTATGGGTTACAACACTAGCAGAAATCCCGTTCCTTGTCCATTAAACATACCACATGGATTACAGTAAAGAAGTAAACAGTGGCTTGAAGAAAATAAGGAAAAAAATTGTTTTAAAGTTTTGTTTTGTTTTTAAGGTTATTGGCATGACTGAGGACATTGGGAACTCTGCAGTGATTTCACTGCTTGATTTTTCCTTTTAAGGTAAGATTTTCCAGGAGGTGGAATTTAGGAACAGAATGATCTCCCCATGGGTCAGCTGAGAGCAAAATATCTGACAGCACAACCACATAGCCTCCCCCAGCACATGCTGACATACTTATAGAGGTTGGCATGCCTAAAGGCTTCTTATAATTTATTCTGCCTCTCCTACAGTCCCTGAAGCACAAATAGTTGGTAAGATATGAGGTCTTGCTATGCTCCAGCTCTTTTGCTCCCCCATATTATATTCCCTAGGGTAACCATAGGAGCAAAGAACAACTTCTAGAATGCACAGTAGCATAGGAATTCATTTATATACATCTTATTATTGCAGACCCCTGTCCACCCCCTTTAAGGATGCTGGATCCTAGGCAACAGAATATATTTCTGTGCAATAATGCTGGTAAAGTTCATCAGGTTCAATGAACTAGTTATATAGATTTTCTCTCCCTGACCTAAAAAAAAAGAAAAATACAAATAAAATTTAAAAAAGCAATTCTCTTTTTAGGCTGTAAAAATTTGTTATTATCTATCTGGCAAAATTTAATATGTTTAATAAAACCTCCTAATAAAATATTTGCTTTAGCCATGACCCAGTTTTGGAAGAAGTGCAGTTTTAGCTACAGTAAAGGTGCAGTCCTGGAAGAGAACAAATATGCATGGCAATATTTCAAACAGAGGTCAATTATTAATGAAATGTGAGGACTTGTCTTTAGCCTACAGTTATGACAATATTGAATATTTTTTCCATCTATAAAAAGTGCTTTAAAAGAATGAGGATTTTTAAAGAGAGTGTTAATTGTGAAAAACCCTAATTTCTGGGTCTTGCACTTGAAATATAAATAATATCTTCTGTAGTGTTTATGTCTGTGTGTAAAGATTTACTTACACCATCACTACCAACAACAAACAGTTGCTCCACAGTTTGGTATGACATTGATGTGCTGCAAGTCCATCCCAAAAGGGACACCTTTGGCTCTTGCATAGTGCATTATCTTGTCCCACACTGCTCAGTACCAGAAGCTGAATGGTACCAAGGAATGGACAGTTCTACAGTTCTTTCTCAGTCATGAATTCTCTGGGCCGTCAGAGTGACTTCTTGTCTCTCATCAGCCACACTGCTGTGACTGGCACCACTGCAACTTTCACCTAAGTCAGGTATCTCTTTATTAGCTGCTCTTCCATTTCCTCTGATGGATTTCCTGACCAAATATCCCTTGCCTCTCTCCCTTTCTGCTCTCACTATCCTTACCCTGCCCCTCTCTGTTCATGCACCCAATCTTTTCCACTCTGCTGCTGCATCAGCTCTTTCACATTTCCCCTTGGTACTCATTCCCAGTTTCTTGTCTGTCCTCCAGGGTTTGACATTCCAGCTCTTTAGACTTATTTTTGACAAGAAGGCCCCAGTCAATCAGACTAATTTCTCATTGGGCACCTACTCTTGTTTTCATGCTTACTCAGATTGTCCTGATCTTTCCACCTCATTTTTTCCCATTCCAGCTCATCCCTATGTTATACCCCAATACTCCTCAGTCAGCTCCAGAGTATAACTTCACCAATTTTTTGTGACAGTTATTTTTCCTCATATAGACCCTGGAACTGCTCTTTTCTGCTGAGTTTCCCTCCTTATATTATCACACTCCAACTCTACTCCCTCTTTGAATTCACATCACTGATCCTGATACGTGTGGGGAACCATATTGGTGGGTGTAGAGAGACTGAATTCATGCTCTCAAAAATTGCATAGAAAAAACATCTTCCTTCCAGCCCTTCCTCTGAATAGACAGAATAGGAGGAGTTGGATGTGAACCATCAACAAAGATTTGCTGACTAATATTATTCCTTACAAGGTGAACAAGAGGACAGTAAAAAGGCTGATATAACAGTGTACTTCCTTGCCAAATCTCTAATTCCTGTTCCACAGTGTAAGGACACTGGATCTTCTCAAAGGTTAGCAGAGTTTTAATATGGATAAAACCAAATTTTTTCCCCCCCTAGTTACATTCTTGGAAACAGCTGAATAAACTTGGTTATAATTACAAAAAGCAGCCAGAAGCAGATACCAGCACAGAAAATGTCACCTTGAACAGTCAAATTTAAAAACATTTCAATTAGTAAGTGAAAACATGGGAAATAGTCTTATAAGAGGAGGTGTCATCCAAACCTAATTATAGATTATGTTTTTGTTCTTGATGTAAAATGATTTAAATTCATTATCCATCTGTAGTGAGAGAAAAGATGCATTTTAATTCACATGCCTCATCTAGCATTGCTGAGTTCAAAAAGCGTGATAGATAGCAATGGATTAGAGGTCAGTCTCACCAGGAGGAGGAGTTACTGGTTATCAATCTAGTGAAAGAAACCCCACAAAACCCATCCAAACCTTCTGAGAGCTCTCTTTTGTAGGGAAATCTTCAAATGATGTCATTAATTCTCAATATGGACCCAATTTAATAAATACTCTTTTACTTCCTGAATTTTTTACATATTGCTAGAGTTGTGTGTGATTGCAATATGACTGTCTAAAGAAATAACATAAACAGGTCCTTAAATTCCTCCAGAGTGGTGGTCAGCTATATTTTTCAAATTTAAGAATGGTGTTTGCCAGCCTATGCGGTTTAGAAAACTTGGATGCTCAGTGCAAGAATCAAGCCTTTGCTGAGGTATATAAATAGTGTAACATTATTCCTCTTCCTCACACGCACATTCTTTTGAACTGAATAATTTAGTCCAACTGTTGAAGCCTATTACACTTTCCATTACAAATTACTTTAGAGAGCATAGCATTTAGGTACTTTTAAAACTGGATGAATGCACTAAAAGAGACACTGCATTTGCATAAGCTCCAACTATTGTTTGGGGTTTTTTTAGCTATTTCAGCTAAAAAGCCTTTGTTCTTTTCTTTTCTTGTCTACTTAGCCCTTCTCTTGGCTATCCCTCGGTATCAGTTTCTTGAGCTGATTCAAAGCATTAACATGAAAACCAGACTGGACTAAAGCAATGCACAGACACCCCTTGGAGATTTTTAAACTTCTGAAATGAATTTGAGTTTCAGAATGTGTTACATATAGTCCTGTACCACAAATGTCACTTTTATGTCTTTTAAAAAAATATCTTTTATGCAGGTACAAAATATTATGCAGTGAAAACATGCACACGAGCAAAAACAGACAGAAACATGCAGAGATTAATTGCTTCCTTATGGCCTTTCAGTACTTAAAGAAAGCTTCTTGGAAAGCTGCAGAGGGACCTTTCACATGGGCAGATAGTGATAGGACAAGGGGGAATGTGTTTAAACTAAAAGAAGGGAGATTTAGATTAGAAATTAGGAAGAAATTCTTTACTATGAGGGTGGTGAGGCCCTGACACAGGTTGTCCAGAGAAGCTGTGGATGCCCCATCCCTGGAATTGTTCAAGTCTGGGTTGGATGGGGCTTGGAGCAACCTGGTCTGGTGGAATGTGTCCCTGCCTATGGCAAGGGGGTTGGAACGAGATGATCTTTAGGATCCCTTCCAACCCAAATTATTCTGTGACTCTATGATGATACAGAACACTCTACTTGAGTTCATCATTAATATCTCTAGGACAGACGTAAGGACAGACATCTCTAAGGACATAAATTCTGTTGTAGGAACACTTACATCAGTAGTTCAGTGATGATTTGCCCGAATTAGACATCTGACTCAGTACTCCACAGAAAACAGGAATACCCATCTGGAGAAACAACACAATACCCACTCTTGTTCCCCGCCAAAAAGACCCAGAAACCACAAAACCCAAAGCAAAACAAAAACTACCCCTGCTTCCCCCAAAAAACAACCCAATCCCCAAAAATTAACCACAAAAAGCTCTAAAAACCAACCAACAAACCAACCAACTACCCAGTGGCTGAGGGCTAATATCAAGACAGCATTTTAACACAGGAATTTATCTATTTTTGCAATATAATGTCTTTGGATCTGAGCCTTCATTACCTAGTGCAGATAAAAACTCAGAACTAGTAGCTGTCCAATAAAGATCTAGACAAAGCTATACAATTAGTCTGACACAGGTTTCCATCAGAAACAATCAGAAACATCAGGCCTCAAATGATACTGGGCAAGTAAGGACTTGAGAAAATATAGGGGAATGCAGCCAAGCCTTTGTCTATTTAATCGAGAACAAGATGAAGTGAAAGACGCAATATGAGCTGGTTGCTGCTCAATTACTGTTGAAGTTTTGTTAAATGAGTTGACTGCTATCTTATTTACATAAGAAAATCTCCACTCATGCTTCACAGAGCCTCAGCCAAATCTTAATTGAGAATTTATGGTTGAGTTCTCAGTGGAGGTGAAGAACTGGAACTTTAATTCCAAGTGCAGCGGTTGGCCTGAATCCAATCGCATTCATGACACCGATGACCAGAGTCCATTCATGCAAAATTCCTGTAACGAGCAAAGGCTTGAGCTGAAATTACACAAGCAGTTGCCTATAGTTTGAAGTCAGGCTTGAATGCACCTGGATTTCCCTGTATGTATGTATATAGAAAAATTACATTTTCCCTGGCTTTTCTCTGGCTCATATGTGGATGCTTGTACTGAGAATTTTTTCAATTAAGTCAATACTTTTTTTGGAAATTGTAAAGTTTGCCACACTTGACAAAGAACGAGGAGGTAGTTTGCTACTGTCTAAAGTTCCACACAGATTGCCTATATCTGTTCTGCATTTCATATATAAGGAGGGTTTTTTTCAAGGAGCTGTAGAAGGACTATGTCTCTCACAGTGGAGTTTCATATGCTTGGGAGGTTCTGTAAACTTGTTGATAGCTGAAGCATGGGTTGTCTGGATTTAGCTCTCTGCTGTGACAGTCTTTCCTGAGTCATCTTTGGTAAACTACTCAAGACCACCACCCCACTTCCCTCCCCAAAGTCAGTAACTTTGAGGACGTGCATCAAAATGGAAGCAAATTTTTAGGTTTTATATATATGTAAAAATTTGTCCCCTAAACAACTCATTGGAGTAATTAAATTTAAATTCACTCTTTGGCATCCACTATCTACCAGAGGGCCAAGTGGTTATGGGCCCAGCAGTTGTTATGTTTGAGGTGGATTTTTGTCTCAGTTTCTAGAAGATGAATTGTGCTTTCTGGGCTCCACTGGTGAGGGGCTGGATTCAGTTGCCTGAACACAGGCTGGAAGGTTGATGCTTTTTCTGCTGTATGACTTTCTCCATAACAAGTTTTCAGTCATTAAGACTTGCAAAACAGCAAACACATACATGATACCTGATCCCAAGCAAAGCTTGGAACAGGGCCATGATATAGAAGAAACCCTTGGAAACTCTGGTTGACACTCATGATTTTACTCTCTGACAGGGTATACCCAAAACTCACTAGAAAGCTAAGATGAAGAACACATCTGCAAATATGACACAGAGGCCCACTTTGGAAATCACTGAGTTAATGAGATCAAACAGCACAGCAGTGAATATAACAGAGAGAAACACAGATTCTTTCTAGTTATGGTCAAGCTATTGAATTTTCTAAATATTCCACTTTTTTTCCCTCAGAGATACCATTTTCTTAGCAAACCTACCATACCTAATTATAGATTTTAGTATTACAGCTGAGAGTAATACTAAATCTACAAACTTTTCCTTGTAAGCCTGGTGGGTTGTTCACTAGAATTTTGTTGTTAGATCAGCAGCTCATTATGGCCCTAAGACAAGCACATCTTCCTTCATCTACTCCCTGAATCACCTCACCTCATGCAGCAGTCTGTGTTCCTTTACTGGGAACACTGTGTCCATTACTGGGGCAATCTGTTCAGAGCATACTGGCAGGCATGCTACAGCCCTCAGAGGCTCAAGTACCACAGGGAAGCTCCAGGCACCTGCAGAGCACAGGTGTTCTCTAAGATGGCTCTTTGCTTGTAATAATTGAAGGAAGCAGAAGGAAGAAGAACCAGTGGAAGAAATCTACCTTTTGGGATTTCAGACGGTTAGGATTACCTTCCACTCTCAGTGACTGGAATAATGTCACATGTAGAGAGACAATTAAGTATTGGCTTTTTAGAACTATTTAATTAGGATTTTCTATTTGCATGGGGTTGATTATGTGCTATATGATGGGCAGGGAAGACATACAGAAACAAACAAATAAATACTTCCCACCCTCCAGCAAATTTCTATGGAAGATGTACATAGGTTGGACCTTAATGATTTCTCTATCCCTGGGAATATATTACATTATCCCTGGGGATACCTCAGTCCTGGAATACTTTGCTTGGATATCCACAGTATCACTGGAGCAGTTCTCTTGAGTGAGGAATCTACCATCCCCAAAAGGCTGTACTCCACCTTGGCACTGCAAGTTCCAGGTTAGGAAACCGTCCATATTAATTGGAAAAACCCTCCTGTAGTGGGAAGTGCCTGGGGTTGTGCCTTAATTTTTGCTCACATACCCATTTTGAGCCTTCCATGCCTGGCTATCAGTTGTTTCCAGAGATTAATTAGTGCTGGAAGAATCCCTATACTCATGACAAGATTTCCATACTATGTGTCTTGGTTCTGGCTACTGAGAGCAGCAATGTCAGAGCTGGGTTTCGACACTCAGAGCACCTGGCACAGCTCATGTCACCCACGTTGGCACTGCTGTGAATCTCCCAGCAGCCACGCATTAGGAATAGGGAACAGAAATCCCAGTACTGTCAAAGGATCTATGGTGAGCTCTGCTGAATTCACTGATACCTCGGCTTGACCCAGAAACAGCACTTCTGCTTTTGTGGAGCACTGCATTCACAAAATAATTATTTGCTCAGGTTTTGTAATCAGTTCAAACATCTGCACCCACAGCATAGAATTTAATTCCAGCAGCTGAATCTTACACAGGTTTCAGATCCAGTTGCTCTAGGTCTAAATGTAGCTGGTCCCTTCACCAGCCCAAAGAATTATGCCTAAACATTGAGGGCATACCAAAGTGAAACCTGTTGGACAGCTGCTGTGTGCCATGGCACAAGGATCTCCTCCAGAGCCCAGTTCCTTCAGAGCTTCATCAACGTCTACTGAAGGAAGCACAAATTTCACATTTCAGTTGCAAGATTAAAAAAGGCAAGCTGCCCCTGGGAATTGTTTTGAAGGATGCAGTATATGAGGAGAAGAACAAACACACCAAAAAATTCCCTGCCCTGTGCGGTTTTTTTAATTCTAAGATTTGTACTCCAGTAAGACTTAGTCCTGCAATATCACCTTGGCATTCACACAGATATAACCTATGAATCTTACATCATACAACTAATACCCTCAGCTTTGATCTTCAAGGGGTGAAAAATGCTAATACTTTATACTACATTATTTAGGGGCTTCCTAGAGTTCAATATATTAATGCAGTCCTCTTTATTCAGCAGTGAATAGATTTCCTCTTTAGGAAGGTTATATTCATCTGTGCGGGAGAGAATGTGAGAAATAATCCCCATCCTGTCAGGCAATTAAAGCAGTATTATTCCTTGCAATTTTAGGTTTTAATTTACTGTATGAATACCTACACTATTAAGTCAAATATTTTTATGGAAAAAATCAGTGAAGCTCCGTGCAATAATTTTAAAACCTTACACCTCCTACATATTCTTCATTATGAGAATATTATGGTCTGGCACAAAACCAATGTACTTCAATATTTAAACTGAAATTTAGGAAATGAGCTGTATTGTTGTTATACTTATAGACAAATTAATTACTTAAAGATGGTTCTTTTATTGACAGAATTTATAAAAGGTACAGTTAAGGTTAAAATACATTTGTTTGTTTTCTTCTCATTTTCCCTGCTTTTTCTGTTTTGTTTTTTTTTTCCTAGTCAGTCATTTCTAACATTTTGAAAATTAAATTGTGAACTGGAATTTTCCAGTCAGATTTTCAGCTCAGCAGCAATTCTTGGGAGGTGTGATGATCTGAGTAAAATTGGTTTAGATTCGTATGACTTCAGACCAAAAACCAAGCTACATGCTTCAGCCTGATCAGAAATCTTTCATGGCAATAGTGTGGAAACAGATGAATACGTTTTGCTCTAATGTTGCTTACAATTTCTTGAGTAGATTCCTTTAATGACTTCATGGTTTTATGGTTATAAGCATGAAAATGTTGTTTCATAGATGCACAGTATAATTTTCTACATGGATTATTTTTAAAAATTGATTTTAAGCTCTGTTTCAACAATGTGCAGAAGTAAATTCAAGTGGTATTTTCTCGTTACATAGTCATACATCAAAAAGACACATTTCAGAGAGAATACACCAGGTATGAAAAATTTTACTCTATCAGAGAAGATGGTGAGAGTTTCCAGGTTAGAGGAGAGAAAAAGGCTGTAATTAGCCTCACTAAGTAAAATCTTTGCCCAGTGTCTATGTGCAAGCCTCATCCTTCTCTAGCCAGCAAGAGAAATGCTGCTCCTAAGGCATGAGTCAGATAAACAAAAAAGAGATGAGTAAAACCCCTGATTTCTCATCGTCACTTAAAAAAGAGGGTCAAATTAAGATGCAGGGGTTTAAATGGTATATGTGTGTGTTGGGTCACATATGCCTTCAAAAGATTTTTTCATTGTCTGAAAATTTATTTGAAAAACAGAGCAGCAAGTGTTCAGGTCCCTGTTTCAATAAACATTTTATGTGCAAAGAGGATCAGACTGACTAACCCCAAAACAGCTGGATATGAATAATGCTTATGGGGGCCAAGGAAGGATCAGGTTCAAAGAGGACATGCAGACAGATCAGTCTTCAGTGCTTTGAAGGGTGATGAGCTCCTCTTCTACCCTTGGCCACAAAACACTTTGGGTTTGCCTGAGAAGTGGTGGAAATCCTCCCTGATCTTTGAAAAAGGGAAGAGGGAAGAATGGGATTAATATAATATAAATAAATTTAGGTGAGGAGATATGAACAAGATTTCTCCTAGTGATATATTGAAAGACACTGGAAAATGATGCAGGGATGTTTTTTTCAAATGCTGGCTTCTCTTTGTGACATTTATGATGAAATTCTGCATTACAGTGTAGTTTCCTGCTGTGCTTACCTATTTTGAAAATGTGGCTACTTCTCTATTAGGGTAAATAAAGTGTGAATTTACTGAAAATGTTCCACCTACTTTCACAGGAACACCTACAAAATCGATATACCTGTCATTTTAACTTTGACAGCAGGGTAGATACAAGAACAGATTGTTAAACAATCAGTAGATAAGAACCAAGAGCAAAATGCAATACTTGAACATGTCCAATGTGGATCTACCAAAAAAAATCATGTCAAACCTATTGAATTTCCTTCTCTGATGAATGATCTTGCTTAGCATATGGAGGAGAAGCTGAAAATGTGAAGTATTCTGACTTTATTAAGCTTTTAAACATTCTATACCAGCAAAGTTGGAAATTATAGCCACTCTGTGTCAATGTTCAACTGACTAAAAAACGGCACTTAGGGAGTGCTTTCATTACTTTCTCTATCAAAAAAAATATGGTAGGTTTTGCAGAGTACCCCCAAGGTCTGCCTTGGTCCTAGTCCTGGTTAATCTTTATATTTGTGGCATGTATGAAGGAGCCAAGCACACGCACTGAAGTTCTTGGGTGAGGAGGGTTGTGTGTACTTTGGAGGAGCAGATCAGAATTCATAACCATGCTGTTAACTGCAGCAAGTGTTGAACCATGGGGATGAAATTCAATAATGACAAGTGCCATGAATAGTAATGCCTGTGGAGGGAACCTGAAGTGCACAAATACAAATGGGAGAACAACTGGAGGAACAGCAGTATGGGAGGAGAGGTCCAAGGTCATCATGGCTCACAAACTGCGTCTGAGATGACAAGATAATGTGGTTGCACAAAAGGCAAATCTCATTCTGGGCTGTATTAACAGCATGACAATGGAAGTGATTATTTCTCTGTACTAAGCAGTGATGAAATCTCAGCTGGTGCACCATTCCCCAGTCTGAAGACAAGACAGGTGTAAATAAACTATACAATCTATAAAGGAGAGAAAAAAGACAAAAAGAAAGCACAGCTTATATCAAAAGGCTGGGAGAAGTCTACTTATTCCGTAAAAACAAGATCAGGTGGAAACATAAGGATATATGAAATGGAATTAATTAGTTTTAAGATGATGATGGCCATTTTTTTCCTTCACATCCTATGCATGTGTTGCAAGAAATGCTGACTTAATTCAAACCAAAATATTTGAGGCAGAAATTTCAATACAAACGTGTAAGATAGAGACTGGGAAAAATTTCTAATTATCAGGTCAGTAAGACCTCTGAACAGATGTTTGGATAAACTACTAGATCTCCTATGCTGGAAGTTTATAATAAATATTGGAGAACATCTTTGAAACATTGCATGGATTTGTATTTTCTTCTCCATAGAGAAAGGATAAACAACTGATCACTCAACATTCTGTAATTCTTATGTATCTATAAAAATGTTGCTTAAACCAAAATTATTGTAATAGGATATTTAATAAGTCTGTATGCTTCAGTTTTGCACCTGAAAAAGAGTATGGAGAATTTTACATAGCACAAGGAGGGTTCATGAAAATTATGTTAAATTTGCGCTTTGGGATGTCAGAGTAGGATTATGTTTTATTCGAAAATGTCAGTAAAAACAAACAAGCACACAAAACCTCCAAAGAATAAATCATCTTTTTAAGTAGAAATGTCACGTTCCCCAAGCAGATTTTTTTTTAACAAAAGGTAAAAGCTTTTGTAGTAACAGAATCTTTCCTGAAACATTCAGTGGAGCTGAAAATACATCTTTTAAGAGTTTTATCTGAAAAAGTTTTGAACAGTTCTATTTAGCAGTTGTGAAGACATTGGTATTTGCAGCTACGATCCTGTGGGGCAACGATTTTGCCCTGTTTCCAACCTTGATGCCTTTGAATTAACAGAGCTTTTTGTTCTTTCCACAATCTCTTTTTCTCGGGGATTTTTTCTTCCTTTTGCCTCACACTACCCCCAACAATTCTCCCGCTAAATGGCAAAGGGAAATTAAAGAAGACAAGTTCAGACAAGCAGATAACAAGAAATCATGGAACACTTCCACAATGGTCTCTTTGTTAAAGCACTTGGAAGTCCTTCACTTCCCAGAATGTCCATTGCTTTCGGCAGAAGTGATGGTGCTGGGGCAGGAATGCTTTGTGGTGTGAAGCACTGAGAGTAATTCACAGACAACAGAATAGTGGAGAGTGGCAAAAAAAAACCTGTCAGGGAAAGGATCAGAGATGTTGTACCTTGAGTCAGAGTAATGAAGCCAGATGCCAAGAGTTAAAGTCTTACTTGTAATGTTAGAATAATTAGTCAGCTCTTACATATTTTGCAATCTCACTGCTGTCTCTATAATCTCAAATGAATTGGTTCCCTCATCCACAGTAAATTATTTGCAATAGAGATAATTTTTTCAATATTTTATCACAGTGCCTGCTACATCAGCTCCAGGCTCATTAAGAGATCTTTTGGTGCTACTGTAATATGAATAAATATCTTTGAATATATGAATATTTTTAATGTTCATATAAATATATGAACACAGCTTTATCCCATCAGAGTTACACTGGCTTGAAGTGGAGCAATGCATGAGTGACTCAATCAGAGACTTATTGCTGGCTCATCTTAACAGCCTTTAGTTTGTGCTAGCCCTGTGAGAGGCAGCATCATTGTTCCTATTTTTCTGTGTCTCTTGTTACATTTGAAAAATTAAGGGGTATCTCTTTTACAGTCTTCAGGGGTGTAGTGGGCTTTTGAACCCCAATTCTCTCAGTTTCAAAACCTTAATGGCTGACCTGGGCTTTCTCCTGATGTTTTTTGCCAGAGGCTCCCAGTGAGGCTGTGCTCCCTGGCCACAATGTAGAGCACATTTTGCACAGCTTGTCCTGTTTGGACAGGCTCAAGAACTACCATATGAGCTGTCTCCTGTTTGAGATGCTCAAAGGCTTCTTGTTGCTCAAGGACCCACTCAAAATAGCTCTTCTTTTGGGTCAGAAACGGACTATAACCTGGAATATGTACTCTCCAGAATCCCACAAGGCCTAGGAAAGCTTGTGTTTCCTTAGCCGATGGAGACATGGTTACTACCCTGTTTATCACATTTATATGCACGTGATATCTGCAGGGAATTTATTAAGATACTCAAATGAAACATAGTCCAAAAGTTGCACTCTTGAACAAAGGGAGCTATTTTCTAAAATGTGCTGGGCCCGATTGCTGTGCTGAGCCTCTGGAGGCAGATTTTAGCAATAACTCTCATTTTTCAGCCAAAAGGTCTTGTTTATGTTTAATTATCCCTCAGCAGATTAAGGTTCTATGATTTTTGCAAAGGTGATTTACCATTTGTTTTCATGGCAATGCCAATCTGCACATCTTTTATGTTTCTACCATGCTTGTATTTCCACATATCTAATATAGGTGAAAATATTCATTATACTGGTTGAGTGATTAAGAATTTTAAAGCATAGACCTTTTCCGTGAAAAATCATTCCTGAGCTCTATTCATTTTGAGAGTAAACAATTCAGGTTTTAAGTCATGGTTGTTATTAGCTGAGAGATTCTTGTTATTACTAATTTTAATGCATTCAGGAAAACTGCAGCTACTCAAAAATATAGCAAAAAATGATTCAAAATGTAAATCTACTGAAAAACAAAATTTTCAGTAAAAGAACCATTTGATAGCATTAATTCTGTTTAAATAGCAGCTATTAAGCTTTTAATGGTTTTATGCTTTAAAGAATGACAAAAATCCTACTAAATAGTTCTTCTGGACCAGTTTTAAAATCAACCAGTCATGTATGATTAAGATGATAACATTTATCACCATTGTAGCTGGTGACAGTAGCTCTTACTGTATTCTACATTTCCAATGTCTATCAAATCCTTAGAAAATATGATGAGATAAACAATGTATCATTACACATACTAGAACTTAAGAAAGCTGCTCAACAATGCCGTATGCCTCATGTCTCCAACATGTCACTTATTCTCGTGATTCACATTTGATATTTTCTGAAAGCCTGAGTTTTTAGAGACTTGAATTCTAAGACACTTTTTTTTGGCCAGAAATCAAACAAGTAGAAGGGTAGAGAAAACCTTAGAAACATGAACTTCACTATCTAAAAGCAAAAGTATGAAATCTTTTTATTAAGAATGAATAATAATAGAATATATAATTTTCATACAAATTGATGTTTTTGTGGCTTTAAGAAAGATATTTATAGCCCTGATTTTTTCCATAACATGAAAAAAACCAACAAAAATGCTACTTATTTATTCATGTCTAGCATCCCATGTAGTTTTCAGTCTAACAAAAGTTAGCCAATGTGTTTGTGAAGACATACGGTCCTGTTAAGCATATCTCTTTCATCTATTCAATTTTGGACAGGTCTTGGGTAAATGCTGCATTGCAGTACACTACCAGGGCTCCAGATTTATAGAATGAAAAGACTACTTTTAGTATTTCAGTCTGTGCTGCTAATTTGGGAACTGGAAAAGATGTTAAAATACTTTAAAGACAGAGAACAGGGTTTGAGGTGATTGATTTTTCTACTTATATTAAAAACCAAAAGCAGCTTCTCACAACTGCATCAAAGCTGCTAACAGCTACGGCTAATTTTCTGTCTCAAATCCATCGGGTTTTTCCTCCAGAGTTTAACTGCAGTTATCCACTTGCCTAGAGAAACCTCAGTTCATGTCTCATGGCACTGAGCAGAGTCTTTGCATCTTTGTGATTGATGAGAAAGGTCTAAACAATGGACATTTATTGTCATATATTTTTACGCAAAGCACTGAAATTAATTCTTGCAGAGGTGGGTTGGGTTGGGTTGGGTTGGTACAAGCATATTCCCCATATTCTGTGGCAGAATAGGTAACTCTATGTTTTAAACCAATTAGCTCAAGAACCACAGCAACAGACACCAGTGCAGGCAGCAAGAATGCTGTTCAAGGAGTATTGAACATGCTCATGAGGCCATTCTGTACATACCTGCACATTGTCACAGCCAGCTTGAAAAAGACATGCATTTGGGGGTTTTTACTATGTGTAGGTCCTATGCCATCCTTAGATCCTACCCAAGGATTCAGAGGAAAGCAATGAAGTTGAAGGTTTTTCTCAGCTAAGACTGACTGATCTTGTAGAGCCTTTTATTCAAGGGTGAGCAAAATTGTCATCATCAGCCAATAAATCAACAAGCAATCTTTGTAAATGGTATGGCTGTGCTAATGAATGAGGATAAACAAGTTTCCATGGCCCAGATACTGCTGCATCACTGCCGTCCTCACTGCACACTGCAGAAGGTGGTGTATGGACACTCAAGCCAGAGAACATATCATAAGAAGGAAGGGAATAGACAGATATTCACAAAACTATGACCCTGCTAATGAGCTCTTATGAGTTTCAGAGGCTTAGATTCAAGGTCATACTTGCCTGACATCCTGCATTCAAATCTGTGTTGGCTTCTGCTCATTTAGAGTCACTGGCTGAGGCTGATGCTGGTTTGGGGCTCTGCAGTGTACTCTGCTGCTTGAATTCATGATTTCTAAGCATACTTCATCAACCTTTACGTTCTGCTTCTTCTGTCTGTCTGAGAGCAGAATATCAAGATTCTCCCTATTATGATCTGGAATCAAGGCTTAGTTTCCAGTTCCAGTTAGATATTGATACATAGCACTGCAGCTCTCTGGTAAAGAAAAAAAAAAAACAGTCAACAAGTAACCAGTGCTCTTTTAAAATGACAGATTAGGTAAAAACCAGTTTCCAAAGCACAGTGTTTCTGAAATAAAACTGCAGTATTTTGGAACAGAGCAGAAATTGGGAAACCTCTTCCTCAGGGCCTGTTCTAGTCTAACAGTTCACTCCAGCTTATTTGGATACATCACCAACATGTGAAACTTGTAATGGATGAGGTTTTACTACATTCAATACTAAATTAAAAGTTGTCCGAAGTACCATAAAGATGACTCTCAAAACACAAATATACTTTAGGAACTGCTCTGAATGCTGCTGGCATAGCTACTGTACTCAAACCTGATCAGCAAACGGCAACTAGGAGGTGGTTGTAAAAAGCAGAATAAGAACTCAGGCTGTTAAGTTGCATCCTCCTGCCATGACAAGCTGTTCTTTTTCATTTAAAGCCAAATCAGACATGTTACATGATCTACAGTCAAAGAAACATAGACACATAGACCAGTAGTACTGTTGCTATGTCCTGTGTGGTCTCTCTGAGATCTGACTTCACCAGGTCTTGTCTTCTGCATGACTGGGAGTCAAAACAAAACATCACAGAGCAGCTGGGCAAAGCACTGCTGGTGTCAACGAGCAATGAGTCACGTGCCAAGGGACAGCATGTTTCCTTGGGAGAAAGACGTGATGTTCAACAGGAATGTCATTAAAGTCAACCATCCTGCCTTGCAGGGCTACCAGAGAAGCAAAATATTCACCTTTGTGCATCACAACAGATATCAGAGTGTGAAAGGGAGGTGGGGGAGTTTCTGTGGATTTCATCTTTGACAGAGCTGGGTTTGCTTTATAAATGGGTAGGAAAAGCTTCTGGAAAAATCTGTCCCAATTTGGCCCCTTTCCTCTCTTATTCTTTCCCTTGCAGTTTTGTACAATAGGCCAGTTAGAATGGGAATAGAGGGAGGCTAAATGATGCAAAATTGGAGTTATTCTGGGGAGAGATGAAATGAGTAGGCAGGCCTGACTGCTTTTTGTTGAGGATAGACATTCTGGAGAATCCAAAAGGTGACTGGAGAGGAGGACTGGAGCACAGGTGGGGCTAAGACAGCTAGGATGGGCACTAATTACTAGGAAAAAGAGGGGCGACCAAATCTAAAAAGTTTGGCATTATTTAACATCTTTCTGTCTTGCACAGATGTGGCACACACATGAAGCCAGGTTTTCTCAAAGAATTGGACTTAGTTTATCTTGCTTTGCTTGTGTGTCTGTCCCTACTGACATTTTTTGAATTGGTTAATTTCCTCTTCAGTTGAGGGGGCAAAAGACATCACAAAGTTAACCATTATGATGGTATTGGGGAGGTGATGGTCAGGAGTGACAGCTTTTGTAGTGTCGTGGAGCCTCCAGACTGCCTTCAAACATTATTAGACCTCAAAGAAACTGCTCTGGATGCAGTTCATCGAGCAAAGCTTGAACCAACACTTGTAATCAGCCCTATCCAGCTTATTCAGTTCTGCTGCTCTTGCTAGTGTTTCCTAGTGGGACAGATCTCCCATTAATTTGTGTTATCAGGATTTGTTTTTCCTCCTGTTACCTTCCCATTCTTTCCCTCCATAGAGGAGGTCTCTTTTGTTTGACAACAAGTGATTCTAATTAATCATTTTCTGCTGCTTTTGAATTGTGCAGCTCTGATTAATTTGGGGCACTGGCTATAGGGTTGAGCTGAAGTGATAGTGAGCTGTGAACACAGGCTCTATTGTCTGTAACAGCACAAAATGCTTGTGCAGAGTGGTTTGAAATTTTAAGTATTTCTTCCTTCTGTAATATGCTATGCTTGCTTAAAGCTTTCAAAGCAATGTTCCCATTATGTGCAGTAAGAGGTTACCAAAAGTTAAGATGATGATTACTCAGGCATTGGAGCTTTTTAAGTCAGAGGCTAGTCTACCATTATTTCAGTCCTATTGAAGATTGGCATGATTATTAATACTTATATTAATAAGTATTAATATTAATAAGTTATTAATACTTATAAGATAAATTTAAGAATTTTTTGTATTCAGGGGCTGAATATGAATATTTCATAGCTGTAATGCTGGGCCTTCTGTCTCCCTAGACATTTCCTGTTGTTCCAGTCCAGCAAAATTTTTTATCTGTTTCGTTAGATCTGCCAGGATAACATAATAACCTATGAACTCATCTAAGTCATCTAACTCATCTACTGTTAAAAGTGAACTTTTAATATAAGGGGTGTGAGTCCTAGTACGATTAAGAGCTATCAGTATGTTTTTTATACCTTGATTCAAGTCTGCTTATCTAATTCTGTCTTTGTACCAAAGTGTGCATCATATGTCATAGGTTAGCAAGCATAGTCCCAGAAGGGATGTCCTTGCTAAGGGGTGCTTACAGTTTCCTCTGGGAACTGACAGAATCTATCAGCTGGCCAGTTTGAATATGGACAATTCTCTAAGCCACTTAAAGTTGTGATCACCTCTGTGATCCACATTTAAGAATAGGCAAACTCCCCCTCCAGGCTCTCTCTCGTTTCCGGCGCTGGCACAGGTGGCTGCGGGCCCCGTGTGGGGGCCAGTGGGCCCGGCCAGGCCCTGCTTGGGCCAGGCCGGGCCGGGCCGGGCCACGGCCACCCTGGAGCCGATGGACCTGTTCCAGCCATGGAACCCCCCCCCACTGCCTTGCCGTGGGCAGCCAGAGCGGCTCGGCTCTCCCCCCTCTCCACTGCGATAAGAAAAATTCAACATTCCAGCTGCAAAGCTGCAAGGCCGAGGTGAGATTAACCCTTTTATTGCTGTGAAGAGCTGAAAACCCTAGGGAAGAGAGAGAGGAGATGCTTAAAGCTGAAATTCTGTTGTGAAGCTATGATATATCAGAGTATCCCATTGTAATTCCATGAAGATATGGGGGGGTGGAGTGTTCAACTCGTGAGCAAAAGCACCTGTGCTGAGATAGGCAGATGCTGACGCAGCTGTAATTTCCTGAGAAGTTTGGACAGGGAGAGATGGACCAGATGAGGACTTTTGCTCCAAACGGGAAAGGAGAAAACCTCAGTCCCTAGAGATGCTCCCAGAGATAGTCCTAATGATGAAGATGAGGAAGACCCTTTGCTCCCAGGGAAGGAGAAGGGCCTCTGTTTTTGTTTCTGAATGGCTCAACCTTAAAATTGTACCCCAAAAAACTTCAAGAGTGGACCCTCGAACGTGGGAAAACCAATTGCTATCTGTGTGTGACCTTGAACAAGCTGCAAGTCGGGGGAAGGGACTCACATGCATGCAGAGAGACTCCTCTTCCTAAATGGACTGAACAATATTTGGAAGTGGGCGGCTGTCTCGTTGTGATACTGTTTTCATAGCATGAGCAAGAAGAGACTTCTCTTTCTAAATGGACTAAACAAGGTTATTATGGCAGTGGTAAACAGACTGAACATCTTATGGGTTGTCTTTTCACATTGTCAGTGGGAGAAGGGAGGAAGGTGGGGGGAGGAGGAGAGTTCTGAAGGTGGTATAATTTTTTTTTTTTTCTTTTCTCCCTTCTTTTAGGTCTGTTAATAAACTTCTTTATATTCTTTCAAGTTTGGTGCCTGCTTTGCATTTCTCCTAATTCTTATCTCACAGCAGATAAACAGTAATGAGTATTTTGGACCAAACCACTACACTATGCAACTTTCTAAATATATATGTAGAGAAATAAGTACAAAATAATTACAGGTAAAAGACTGTTTCTCAAAAGGGACATGAGCTTGAATGTTGCACTGTACAGCTGTGTGGCTGCTGCTGTGAAACTGGTAATGGATAAATCCTCTCTCCCCACATTCCACTGCTCCCAGCTGTATCAATGAGGATAAAAGGGAGGGTTTTCCCTGGTAAACATCCATCTCTTCAAGCTCTGACTTCTCTAGGGTAGAAGCCTTCTTAAATTTTTGAATGTAGAAATGTCTGTGTATGTGCAGTTTATTCTGGTGCATAACTGAAACTTGCAGGGATTAGCAGAGTACAAATACTAATGAATAATGAACAATGAAAAGCAAACAAGATAGCTTCAGAGATCATAAAATCATAGAACATGCTGAGTTGGAAGGGACCCATCAGGGTCATCAAATTCAACTCCTGGCCCTGCATGAGACACGCCAGGAATCCCACCATGTGCCTGAGAGTGTTGTCCAAATGCTCAGTGAACTCTGTCAGGCTCAATGCTATGAGTGCTTCCCTGGGGAGCCTGTTCCAGTGCCCAACCACCCTCTGGGTGAAAAACCTTTTCCAAACTACACCTCCCCGACTCAGTTTCATGCTGTTTCCTCCAGTCCTGTCACTGGTTACGAGAGAGAAGAGATCAGAATCTGCCCCTTTGCTTCCCCTTGTGAGGACACTGAAGACCACGATGACCCAAGTCATCTCTGTGCATTCTCCTGACAGAGCTTTGCACACCTATGGCAGTATGTAAAATCTCCTCTACTCTTCAGAGCCCAAGCAGAATTTAGCTTGAGTTGCTGTCATGAACTTAAACTTTACATGTTTTGAATGAAAACATAAAGATTATCAACTGACTTATTTTTCTCTTAGCTAAATGTTGTTCACTCAGGTGAGCAGCTGAGGTAAAGGTAAAGGTGTCAGGTTGACTCAGGAACTAAGGGAATTATGATGTGTCTGTGAGGCTGATATCAACATAAAAACTTCTGGGATTTTACTATCTTGTCAATTTATGATACTTTCCTGACAGAAGGTCAGCAGGCTGGGAGTTTGTTTGGAGGCCATACTGCAGAACTGATGGAAAGTAAAAAGCATCTCTGTCCCTGAAGTCTCACTTTCTTATACCTTTTTTGAAATTATAATGCAGTCTGCAAAGGAAGAGCTTAAAAAAATCCAGATAGATTGATAGCAAGGGACAAGAAATACAAATCCTTGTTTCTTTCTTTAAATCCATTAAGCATAAAATCACAAAATGAGAGATATTTTCTGAATATCTAAACCATCACTTATTTGCTATAAATAATCTGCTGAACTCTTTCAGTGTAAGCAGACTTGGAAATTCCTGGAGTGATTTTGTTGGCTTCAAGTTTATTACAGGTTTTTCCTGCTGGATCAAGAATAGGGTACAAAGGAAATTACAGAGTTGCTATTGCACCATGTTAATATAATTATTATTAATTCAATAAATATATAAACAATTTTTGTACTTGACCACAAGGAAACATTAACAACAAAAAGCAATGGTGTACAGGGAATAATAGGATAATGTAGGTTGGGAGAAACCTCTGGAGGACATCTAGTCCAACCTTTAGCTCAAAACAAGACAAATTTTGATCACATTACAACTGAAACATAAGTGGAACATATTCCACATTGCAAAGCATGTCTGTAGAGATGGTACAGGAAAAGATGGGGTCAAGATCATGATTCCATTGCTCTGTGTGGCACTCAAGTCCCTTTGTGTGTGTGGTCTTGAAGCCATCCTGTGTGACTGGCCCCCATGCTTTTAGGCAAATTGAACCCTTGTCAGATTAAGAACTAGAATTGATTAGGTATTACCCAGTGAAACATTTTTGGTCTTTAAATTCCCTTTTTAAGCTGTTTCAGGACCAGGATAGAATTTCTAGTGGATGGCTGATTGAATCATCTAGTCCACTTCAGGAGCACTAGGAGAGAAGGGGGCCAAAGAAAAATTGTCACTCCCTGTGTCACTTAAGTAATAGAAATAAGTGGAAACGGCAAATGTTCAAGGAACAAAATCTGTTGAGTAATGATATCCTGACCTCTTGTAACTCAAACGAAATTTTGTCATTGAATTCTCTAGGACTTTACTTCTCCCTTCATTTCGTTTGAATAAATACTCATTTCATCCTTAATAAATCTTTAAATTAAATAGTAAATTTGGCAAGAATGTGTAAGGTGCAAAATATAGACTCATCTGTTCTCTATTGATGTTACTTGCTTGCCCAAGCAACAGAGCTATTTTAAAACTACATTTTTCCATCTGTGAAAAGATTATTAGGTATCTCTAAAAATATGCAAGGACTGTCATATTTGCTGGTTCAGTGCTGTTCAGTCCTTGTTCCACTGAATGTTTGGCCAGCATTCATCTAAAGATAATTTTATTGGTGTCTTATGTTTAATGTGCATATAAGATGACAATTTCCAGGCTATATAAAAGATCCAGGTATCTCAGTCTTGCTGAAATACATATGAAACATTTCTTCAAACTCATTTGGGTGATTTTTATGGGTGACTTTATGTTTTTATGAAATATCTTTAATTATGACTGGGGTGGAATGAAGTGATATGGCTTCTAATATCAGTGTCTATTATCCTAGAGAGGACACTGGGAGCTTGCTCAGTCTCTTCCTGAGTATTCAAGCCCCCTCTCTGCCCAATGCTCTTTGTAAAGTTGGTGGTGGTATGTTTTTCCATGGCGTTCCTGGGACTCCTTTTTTTCTTTTTTTTTTTTTTTTTCCAGACAGAGAGATACAGACCTCTCAAGTCAAAGAGCTCTGGTTTACTCTTTGGGAATGTGCCCCTCTCTTCTCTCTTTGGACTATGGCAGTGATTTAGAATGACTGCACTCCTAATTCAGGAATGTCCCTTAGCTGTCCAAAGGAAAGTGAGCCTTTGAGACTACCCAGTGAATGGCTCCAGAAGATGATGTTGAATTTTTTTCCTTTACAGAGGTGAAAAAGTAGTAAAGTCAGTTCAGCTGAAGAGGAATTGTAAAATCTCTGCAATTAATGAAAAAACGCCTTTATTTTTGGAGGGTCGAGCAATTGAAGTGTTGTTGTGGAAGAGTCATTATGCTGCTTTCTATAGCATTGTCAGAATAAAATACTTTGACAGGGAAAGCAGTCTGTAGACTTTTGATAAATACTGTCAAACAGTTTAAATCCAAACAGTGCAAACTACTAAAGGTAAAGAAATACACTGCTTTCAAAAAAACCAATCCCAAACATGAAACTCCTCCAAAAAGA
This sequence comes from Corvus kubaryi, assembly GCF_017639235.1. Classification (NCBI taxonomy): domain Eukaryota; kingdom Metazoa; phylum Chordata; class Aves; order Passeriformes; family Corvidae; genus Corvus; species Corvus kubaryi. Next base: position 6,178,765 of record NW_024580669.1, read on the forward strand.
TTTTTTAAAATATTGCCCTAAGCTGTATTCAAATAAAATATAGAACCGAAATTTTGCAAAAATAAAACATCAGGAAGATCAGCTCATATGGACTACACCATTTAATTACTGCAGATGAGGGCTGGGGGTTGCTGCTCCTTGGTTTGACATCCCAGCATAAACTTCTTTCCATGAAGAAAAGAAAACCAATCAAACAGAAATCAGACCTAGGGACTTTTAAATAGTGGCTACTCCTTGTCAGAACACAAGAAGGGGCAGCTAGAAAGAAAGTGAGAAGGGTAGAAGCCGTAGGTACATTATTGGCCAGTTTGGTTTACAATAAGCAGCTGAGAGTAATTAGTACAGAATTCAAGGCGGGGAATCCAGGCTCAGCAAATGAGCTCAGATGAAGATCAGATGAGACATATGGGCCAGTAAGAAAGAAAAGGGATTTATGATCTCAGTTTAAGAAGTAAACAATTAAGATTTGATCTTTCTATAGCAAGATCTGAGACTTTACATAATTTTTGGATTGATTCCAATTTGTTCCATGGAGAAGTGAAATTATTTTAGAAATGGGGTTTCCTTGCTGCATATTTAGATGTTCAGAGTGATTTTCTTGTTCCCTGAGGTCTCTGAGGTTTTTTTTTTCTGTCTTGTTTCTGACATATAAATGCTCCAAAGCAGATGATCCAGAGCTCAGCTCTGCCATCTACAATCTCCTCAGGGAGAATCCCTTTGGCTCACACCCTTTAGCAACCACTGAAGCACTGGCAGCCCAACCAGTGCTTTAGGCAGTAGATCCTCAATTTTCAATGCAAAAGGGGACATTTGATTTTTTCCTTCTTGTCTGCTGCATCAGTTCCCTGCAATGGATATCTGCCTTTAACATTGTCTGAAATAAAAATAACTAAATAGCTTCCAGTGTAAGGTAGAAAATACCTACATTTATTAAAAGGCAATATGGTAAATTGCAAATGACCAAACCATACAGCACTTTGACATAAGGGCGAGCTAAATTTCCCATTCAGTGCAGCTGATTTGTACCATTGCTGATGGGGGCAGTTTTCCCTTTCCCCTGGGTCTCAGCCAAGCACTTGGTCACCCACTTTCCTAAAGTCAGGATGTGTTTGGTAAGTCAGACTGGGGTGTTGGAAGTGTGGCTGAAAAAAAATCCACTTTTGTGGATTTATGAGTGTTTTTTTTTAATCAGATGCCCTTGTGGGAAGCTGTGGGAACATACAGCTGAGACTGGGAGGAGAGGCAGACCCACCCCTTTTTCCAGGAACCCATCCATACTCTGGGTTAAACTAGTCATGAAACTGCATCCCCAAAGCGAAAAGATTAGCTAGCCAGTTAGCAAGAACTTTAAAGAAGTGAGGTTCTTCAACTCTAATGAACTCCCATGGATTTTGATGAGAATTTAATCAAACTATGCATCAAGAATCTCTTGCTCCAAGTTATTATATAATTTTTCTTCCCTACACAACCTGGTCTGATAAATACATTTTATTAAGGAAAATTTGCTTTAATATATCAGTAAGGCAGATTAAAAAATGCAGTGATTAAATTATTTGCAGCTCATAAAAATAAATCCAAACCAAAGACAAGGACTTTTCTAACCTCTGGGGCATGGTGCACACATTTAGTTTTGATGTAGCAATATTTTCTCTTCTTGTGGATCTTCAAGCAGCTACTAAAAAAATATCCTAAAAATATTAAAGGTAACCTTAAATTTGTCAGACTTTGACCTTCTCAATACCTGCAATGTAACAAAGGAGTCCAATAGAAAAAGCCAGTATTTCTGTATTAGAAAAATACAGTATTTCTGTATTTACCTTTTCTTTGGACTGGCGCTTTCCAGCATCTCTAGCACAGAAATAGCACACAATCTGATGGTATTATACAAACACCTTCATTCTTGAATGCTGGAATGCCATTCAGAAGTAAAGACATAAACTAATGTATTCTCTTTTGCCTCACATACTGAAGAGCCACTGAAAAGTAAAGCTGATAACATGGAAGTACAATTGCAAGGACTCTGTTTTGGCTTAATTACTAAAATTCAAGACACATTTGTGACATAATTTGAAAATAATTCAAACTGGACAAACACTCCAAGTAGTTCAAGGATGTGTGAATAAGATGTCTCAGTGGAGAGCTGTTCTTAGTTCTATTCTTCCATGGCTGGCCTTAGACCTACTGAGTGTACACAACAGAGCATATTCTTACACCTTGGTATGGGAGTTAGCTACAAAATCCATACATAATTGTAGGCTATTGGCAAGGGACAGATCATCATACAAGGAAAGATTTTTTTGACCAGAAAAATACAAAGTATATACAATGCCAAGTCTTTAATTTAGAGATTCATTGAATAGTTTGTTCTGTAGTGGTTAGGTAGCAACAAAAGAAATTAGATATCTTCAGGATTCCTGTTGCTCTTGAGACAAGTATGAGTTATTAAGGTGGTGAGGTCATGCAGAGATATAATACTGCTATTGGATGTATTGAATTAGAGGGTTCTTACTTACAACAAGTAAGATTTTAAGTTCACTGCATAAACCTTAAGATGGCCTGATGTAGAACCATGTATGTAAATCGCATATCAAGCAGAGTCTGTAGAAGTCTCTTTGAATGTTTGGGGAAACACTAAACACACTTTAAAAGATTAATCAGCAGAGCTTGGCTTATTTAGTCTTGTGAGAGGGAAATTAGTTACTTCATGTAAATACATTTTGGCATGAGAAGAAAACATTCAACAGTAGCAATAGAGTAGAAATATTTATGTTAGATGATAATTCTGGCAGAAAATCATAAAGACAAACTTATCACAGATCTATTTACACCAAAAATTAACTGACATCACAAGCACTGAAATAGCTTCCCAAATAAGACAGACAAGGTCTGAATACTGTATCATTCCAACATGAAGCTAATTAAACTTATGGGGAAAAATTATAGGAGAGAGATGAACCCAGAATAAAAAATTGAACTCTCTGAGAGGAAGTTATGGATTTTTAATGTGTTGATATTCCCCAAAATGCAGGCAGGAGGATATGAAAGGATGCATAGCTGTGATTTACATGGTAAATCCAAATTACTGCTGTTTGTCTCCCAAGGCCAAGAATATATTTTCTCTCTTCTGATTAACTTGACTGCCATTATTTTTTCCATTCCTCCTTTAGAGGGAAGATGAGTGGCAAAGCTGGAGATAAGACACTGAGTGAAGAGTCCTACTGCTTTTAGTGCAAATGAGAAGTGCCCCATGATCACGATCAGTGAGATTTGCTCACAGTAACCTTATTACTCAGTGGATTTCCCACCAACAGACTGTCTTGTGGGTTTTTTGCATTTATTTCTATGGGGATCTCAGTTCACCCTACAAATCACCTGCTGTTGCAGGAGTGTAAAACCTACAGCATAAGAGATATACCATAAGTCTCTCAATAATCTGCCTCCTATATCATCAATGGATGCTTAGTGAACAAGGCATGAAATGTTTCCCTAGGTATGTTTAGCAGTTTTTTATTCCACAATAACTCTAAATGGTTATGTCCTCCATTGTCTTTGAATCAGAAACACGACAGATTTCTTAGGCTTTTTTCCAGTTTTGGAATACAGTGTTTTTTATCATTTAATCCTTTGTGGTCTGATGGCTTTGAAGGCAGAAGGGGTGAGAAGGACTTGGAGTAGATGTTTGAAAGGCTCATCAGACTAAAGACTGCTATCGTGAAGGATTAGCCCTGATGATCTATGAGTCATACTCATCTTTTGTTCTTGCCTCATTTAAATCAGTCAGTCTTCAGGCCACCCACAGCTCTTTGTTTAATAAGGGTTAGCAGAAGTAGTCAATAATTAACTTAAAGAAGATCAGTTAAAGAAAAATAGGGATAGAGATTACACCCATAAACATGTGGCTCAGGTGTAAAACTTACACTGCATTTTTTTTCTATCTGGCAAAAAACAAGCTGTGTACAAGAGATTTGATTATAAACCCATCATCTCACTACCTGATGCTGTACATAATAGGAAGTGATGAAGTGTGACGGCAGCATATCTGGTACATTATCATAGTAATTTCTAGACACGCTGGATGGAGAAATGTATTGAGTTATAAGGCTGCCATATCAGAGTGAAGAAAAGAGCTGTGAGAGAGTTTAAGGGTGATTAGGGCTTTTGGAAATCACTGCCTTTGCAAAGCTGCACAACGTGCTCTTCAATAGCATGGATCTACACCAGTATAAGCAAACTAGCACCTGCCATAACTATTAATTTTCCTTCTTTCTTTCTTGCAGAACAGAAATAAATGTGATTGAGTATGTACTTAAAGATTAGTCTTTGCCCAAGATGTACTGCAGTTAATATGGCAAAAGATTTAGAATATAACAAAGTAAAAAATCATTATCTTAAAATCACAGTCCTTTACTTCTAGCTCCATTTCCCCCCCCATGAACTTCAAAGTTCTGAGGAAAAGTAGGAATATAATGTTATCCAACAATTCCCTGCAAAAATATTTCACTCTTTGTTATTGCATGTTGAATGTCTGTGACTGAAACAAGTCTCAGGGAAGTGAAGCTTGGCCACTTGTCATTCCAAACATGGGCCAGGTATTAAAGATCAAACAAGGCATAAAGATGGTGTATTATCCAGCTGGTTTTTTACCTTCTCATTTAGTCTTACATTTTGCAAGATGTCTGAATTATCCTGTCATCTCTTCATTGTGAATCAACCAAGTTTTAGGCAGAGTTGCCCCAAGTTTTTTCTTTATATGGCTCTACAACCTTGTACAATAAACTCTTACCAAGAGAAAGTTCAACCTGTAAAGATTTAGCAAACAGACTCTGCCTCATTTGTACCCAGAAGGTTCATGGTGCCCATCAGTTCTTAGATCATTTGAAGCCAGCTCCAGGAGGAGCAGCATATGGCTTTTACACTGCTGACGTCAGTGAAGTTAGTCTGTGTTTACATCCAAGCCAATAAGATCAGAATTTTTTCTAAGTATTCCAGAAGTAAAAATCCCCAGATATCACAAATTTTTTATACAAGCCCTAAGTACCTCAGAATGCTTCATCTCAATAAAACACAGGGATGAATTTCAAGAAGTGACAGGTTATTACAGTCTCTAAATAACCAGTTTGGGCCACAGCAGTGCTAGTCTCCTTAGTGTGAGTTTCTTTACTAAATCCAAGTAAGTAGGTTACCATAAGTGCTGTTAACTGATTTAGGAACAGAATAGGGAACAGTTAATAAATCACTGAGCCCCAGTTCTCTCTCTCATCTCTCCCTTTTATAATAGTTCTTGTGCTGCTGGACAATACTGCAAGAAATTAACAGAGACCTTTAAGTAGTTCATATGAGTTGAAGAGCTGTCATTAAATATATTCACCCAGAAAAATTGCCAACTGGAATATGTGCATGAATGAGACAGAGGATACAAGCAGACAGAGCAGAACTTCAAAGAGAAAAATTTGCCTATGCCAGTGCTGCAGGTTTACTGTATTTACAGCTCATGGTAGTTGGTGCTCTAACTGAAGATGTTGAGGACTATTTTGACCATTTAAACTTGCATATAAAGCTGGTTTTGTGGGAAAAATTGAGCAGTGTTTCTAGGTCCTTGATATCTTTAGTTTATATTTTCCCCAAGTCAGGAGACATTTTTTACTTCAGTATCACCTGTTCTATTTTTCTGTATTGAAAGCTGAGCTGAGCCTAACAGGAGACAAGTGGTGGAAGAAGGGAAGGAAGGGAGGAAGGGAGGGAGGGAGGAAGGAAGGAAGGAAGGAAGGAAGGCAGGCAGGCATGAGGGAAAAGAAACAGAGAAAATTTGGTTTATTTTAATAGTATAACTGAAGTTTTACACCAGAAAAAAAAAGGACTCCTGTGGTTTTGACCTCATCATATCTGAGGCTTCAGCAGTTATATCTCAGCCTTTAGTTGCTATAAATACTTGTCTAATGCCTTAATCATAAGACTGTTCAGAAACCTTATTCTTGCCTTAAAATGTTGCTCTTTCCAAAGCAGGTGAATAGATTCTTTCACACTAATTCACATTTGTAAGAAAAATAAGTCAGATACCCTGCCTCTGTTTCTCCATGTTTAGTGTGCCCTTGCTACATGGCCTTCCCACATGCAAAGTGATACCATCTAGAGGAGGTATCTATGTGTTGCTGTCAACTGCAATCACAAAACTCGGAACAGGCTTTCAAGAGTTTGTGTCCTATGTCTGCATGGCATAGGGTAGCTTATTAACATTAGTTAAACATGACAGACTGAGGCACAGAAAGGCCAAATGTTTCCTTTAGAGGAATTACACACATATGAAGAAAGAAACACAACTTCCAAGCTCTTCAGTCAGTGCATCATCTCCTTCTTCTCATTGGATTCCATCTTTTTATAAGCTGGTTAACAATCCCTGCCTCACTTGTGACCTCAGTTTACAGGCACATGTGCCAGAAGGTGAGAGATGTTGGATATTTCAGAGTAGGGACTGACAAAGCACAGGTACTCTAAAAGACATACTTGAGAGACATAAGGGTTCCAGATTCCGAATGAAAACCTACCAGTACTCTTAAACTCCTATTTTGGGAAATTAAGGTACAAGCTGGCATACTGCCCAACCAAAATTGGATGCTGCTTTGAGCTGCTTAAGGCGTGCCTTGGCCTTTTGTTTCATAGAATCTGCAGGCATGTCTGTACTGCTGTGTTAGACCTGTCCTAGAGTTCTGCCCATGCTCTGAGATGTCTAAAATTTACCTCACTCTTGTCTGTGAATCATTTAGCTGCATTATCATATCCATTTCATATGGAAAACTTAGTTTCTGCCCGTGGCAGTAAGAATGAAATGACTGTGCCTGCAAAGGAAACCAAGGATGCAAATAGCTCTTACACAGTGAATTAGATCTCTGAATTTCCTCCATTTTTCTGTTTACAATTTCAGTGAATATTCTCTGCCATTCTGTTTACAGTCTATTCCCTGCCTTTCTTTTTTTTTTTTTTTTTGCCTTTACTTCCTAGTAGTCTGAATTAAATCTAGTCTGCTCCAAAGATGTGGTGTGTATCCTCTTGGGTTTTTTTGTTAACGTATGTTGCCTGTGGCATCACCCACTACGGGCACAGATGAAGGCTAGTACATCATTATCAGCATATTGAATGAAGAGGCCTACTTGTGGAATTTTCTAGGTGATACATCTCCTTATTTGCATTGTAATAAGGCCTGAAGACAAAAACCCTCCAGGTCACTTTGTCTTAGTCTTTGCAGAATGTTAATATGGCTGTAATGAATTGCACCTTGTGCAGGGATGCACTTGGATGAAAACCATTCAATTACTACAGCAACCTTTAGAAGCCAAACCCCACCTGTGCCCTTCCGGACACTGTCAGTGGCTTCACTGATGTTTGAATCAGAGAGATATATACCACAGAAAAACTCAGTGCTAGAATTTTAGGACTATGTTTATTCAAAAAGCTGGAGTTAATACCAGTAAAACTCTGAATGCTGGGAACAATATGACACAGATAAATGCAGCATTGGGAATAATCTTTCTTAATTTTAGGTACACAGGTTGTCCATAGACACACCTGTGATAGTTGTCTGGATTCCCTTTTTTGTCAGCTAATGAAGAGTCACTCATCTTCTCATCTTCTCTTGACAGCTGAAATAGGCACAACAAATCACACATTAGAAGTGTCTATTTGTGTTCACTGAGTGTAAAGGAGTCCAGAAAACCAGCTCTAATTTAGACATACGCATTGAAAACTTTTGAAGCAGGGTAGGACAAATCCCACTTCACATCTTTTGAAGTGAGACTGGCCCCTAATTTTTTGCATTTCTTCTCTATGTTATCCAGACCATTCACTCTCTACAATGGATGGGACTCATTTCACCTAACTTTAGACAAGCCTGGTGTAGACATCTATGTATAAATGGATCAACCCAGGCTCCAGTTTTCATCCATGAAAACAATTACACTTGCACTACAACATTTGTATGTGTCAGATGAATTTGACACAAGGAGTCTTTTTTTGCCTGCTCTGCCTGTTGAGGTTAGGCATCCTGGAGAACAGAAAACCATTGGACAGGTAAGTGCAGATTCCTACAACTTAAGGTTCTCAGAGAAGATGGAGCCATGCACACTGAGTGCATGAAGAAAGGAACAAGAGGCAGGTGTCAAAAGTGGCAGCAAGTGAAATCCTGGTTATAAATAAGGAATAAGAGTCTTCACTTGGGACATTTACTCTAGTCTGAGAGGTTCACAGAAAATGCTTTGTCACTGGAGCCAAAAGCTTTTCAGCTTTTTGTACGGCCATTCTGGCGAGGGGGCTGAGGGTGCACAGGAGGTTGTGAGGAGAGAGCCAGGACAGGTGACCTGAACTGACCAAAGGGACATTCCAGACCATATGACCTTGTGCTCATTATATAAAGTGGGGGGGAAGAAGGAGGAAGTGGGGGGACATTTGGAGTGATGGTATTTGTCTTGCCAACTCACCATTATACGTGATGAGACCCTGCTCTCCTGGAGATGGCTGAACACCTGCCTGCCCATGGGAAGAGGGGACTTAATTCCTTGTTTTGCTTTCCTTGTATTCACAGCTTTTGCTTTCCCTATTGAACCCATGAGTTCTCTGACTTTTACCCTTCAATTCTCTCCCCTGTCTGGTGGGAGAGGGAGTGAGGGACTGTGTGTGGCTTGGTTGCTGGCTGGGGTTAAACCACGACAGCTGCACGCTCTCAAATCTTCCTGAGATAAATAAAAACTGATCACAGAGTCTCAATGCACAGGCTCCAGGAGAGGCAGTGGGATTGTGCTTCAGTGAGTCACTGAGCACCAGTGATGCTCTGTATTTCTGCTGCTTTAATTGGCCTATGGTTGATAGTAGGAAAATGAGATGCTCTAAAGTGCATTAAATTCCAGCCATCCAGTGCTTGTTAGATTTATTTTCTGTTTGCACCCCGCTGCTGTTTGCTGCTGGCTCCTGCCCTGGGCATCCCCTCTGAGTACAGAGGGTTACACAAAATATGAGCTGAGGCATAAGGTTGCCCATTGCTTTAAGGGCCACACGAACCTCCAGCCACTGAGGTTCAAAGCCGCATGAACTACTTACAGCATCAAGAGCAACTGTCAAGGGAAGGGATGGGTTGTGTGCAGCACAAGGCTTTATTGTTATGATTTCCAGGGACTGCTATTTATCAGTGGCCTGGCAGATAGCAACCCCTCTTTTATCTTCTGTTCCTGGATATTGTGGAGGAAGTGAAAATGGGAGTGGGATTTACCTGACTTGGCAGTGCTGGGTTAATGGTTGGACTCAGTGATCTTAAAGATTTTTTCCAACCTAAACAATTCTATGATTCTATGGTTCTGTGATGCAGAAAATCTGATTTGTTTATCAGGAGATGTGAGAAATGGGGACTGTAATTTGTGCACTTCCTCTAAATATGCTGTTGTTCAAGGGGGTTAACTAGCATGTTTTCACACTGCATTTTCAATCTCCCCCTACTAAACACACAGAAACTTTTAAATTCAGATGATTTTTTATCAAGAGTTACACTTTAAAGATGAGCTAGTTGGGAAGAAGACCAACCTGTCTAAACAGAGAACTTTGGCTGGAACTCAAGGAAAAAAAGGAGAGTTTATAGTCTTTGGAAGAAAGGGCAGGCAACTCAGGAGGACAACAAAGATGTTGTGAGGCTATAGAGGGAGAAATTTAGAAGTCTGAAAGCCCAATTAGAATTTAATCTGGCTACTGCTGCAAAAGACTATAAAATATTTTTCTATATATCACCAGCAAAAGGAGAGCTAAGGAGATTCTTCGTTCTTTATTGGATGTGTCTAGAAGCATAGTGACAAAGGATGAGGTGTTTAATGCTTTCTTTGTCTCAGCCCTTAATAGCAAGACCAGTTGTTCTTTGGGTACCCAAACCCCTGAGCTGTAAGACAGGGACAGGAATCAGAGTGAAGCCCTCATGATCTAAGGGAAAATGATGAGTGACCTGCTACACCACTTGGGCACAGAGAAGTCTGGTTGGGTCTGGTTGGGATCCACCTGAGTGTACTGAGGGAGCTGGCAGAAGTGCTCACCAAGTCACTTTCAATCGTTTACCAGCAGTCCTGATGAAGCAGGGAGGTCTCAGGTGACTGGAAGTTGGTAAATGTGATGCCCATCCACAAGGAGGGGCAGAAGGAGGATCTGGAGAACTACAGACCTGTCAGCCTGACCTCAGCACTGCAAAAGGTCATGGAGATCATCTTGAGTCCCATCACGTGGCATGTGCAGGACAACCAGGGGATCAGGCCCAGCCAGCAGGGGAGCGTGAAAGGCAGGTCCTGCCTGCTTAATCAACCTGAACTTCCATGGCAGTGACATGCCTAGTGGATGAGGGGAAGGCTGTGGATGTTGTTTACCCAGACTTTAGTAAAGCCTTTGATGCCACTTCCCACAGCATTGTCCTGGAGAAACTGGCTGCTCATGGCTTGGATGGGTGCACTGTCTGCTGGGTAAGAAACTGGCTGGATGGCTGGGCCCAGGTAGAGGTGGGGAATGCTGCGACATCCAGTTGCCAGCCAGTCACTAGTGGGGTTCCCCAGGGCACAGTATTGGAGTGAGTCCTGTTTAACATATGCATCAATGACCTGCACAAGGGGATCAAATGCACCCCTATGACAGCTGGTGAGGGGTCAGTAGCTCTGACCAAGGAAGCTGTGACCAGTCCGGAGAGATGGTCCCAAAAGAGATCATCTTCCCGAGGCCCGGTGTCTTCCCTCAGCTGCTGGCAGGAGGGCCTGTGCAGAGACTGTCAGCTCTTTAGTGATTGTCAGCTCGTGATTCCAGCTCAGCTCTGCAGGGCAGCCTCCAGGCCAGACCAGGGAGAGAGATGAGAGGCCCGTGTAGCTGTTCAGCACACCCCCAATGAGTTTGTAGATGACACCAAGCTGGGAAAGAGTGGTGATCTGCTGGAGAGTAGAAAGGCTCTGCATAGGGATCTGGACAGGCTGGATTGATGGACAGAGGCCAGTTGTGTGAGGTTCAACAAAGCTAAATGCCGACTCCTATGCTTGAGTTACAACAGCCATGTGCAGCGCTACAGGCTGGGGGCAGAGTGGCTGGAAAACTGCCCAGTGGAAAAGAACCTGGGGGTGACACTGTTGGGGCTGCCCGAGGCAGCACAGCGTCCAGCTGCAGACGTACTTGGCTTGTGCGGCTGCAGGCAGGGGTTGCCTGCAGCAAGGGGGGAAAGCTGTCAGCTGCAGCAAGCAGGGAAAGCTGGCTCCTTTGCAAGGAGCGAGCCCCAAACAAAGGTGGTCTAAAAGTGTTGGCAGAGGCAAAGGATGAGAGAGGGGTCTCTGTGTAGGTTCCAGCTGGTTTACTGCCGCTGGAAGACCCAGGGCCAAAGACCAGGAAAAAGGGGAAAGCACAGCATTTTATGCGGGGGTGGAACAAAGGGAAACAACCAATGGGGATTGACTGAGGAGGAGGAGACAACAGGGGAATAACCAGTGGGGATAACCTAGGGGAGGGAATTACATGAACCAACCAATGGGGCATCGAAGAAGGGAGAACTTTCCAGAACTAAAACATAAGCAACTAGGGGAAATACATAAACATGAATTTATACATAAAACTGGGTGGAGAACTCCTGAACCAATAAACTTAAAACATGTAAACTAAGAACCTCTAGGAACGTGGGAACTCGCTGTAACCGCGGTGTGAGAGTCAGAGCTCTGTGTTCTGGAGGCCTGTCTGCCAGTTCTCTGAATGCTCTGCTGCTGTGGCCCCTGCCACATGCACTGCAACATGGGGGTGCTGATCAACAGTGGCTGAACAGGAACCACTTTGTGTCCAGGAAGCCAAGAAGACCAGTGGCATCCGGGCTTGTAACAGAAGTAGTGTGGCTAGCAGGACCAGGGCAGTAATTATCCTTTCATGCTGGGCCGTGGTGGGACTGCACCTGGAATTCTGTGTTCAGTTTTGGGCCCTTCCCTCCAAGAAAGACATTAAGGTGATGGAATGAGCCCAGAGAATAACAATGGAGAGGACAAGGCTTTGGACCACAAGCCTGATGAGCAGCTGAGGGAGTTCAGATTGTTCAGCATGAAAGGAAGTTTGGAGGGAGCTGGTATTTTGGTCCACAATTCCCTGAAAGGAGGTTGTAGCCGGGTGGGGGTTGGTCTCTTCTTCCAAGTAACAACTGATATGACAAGAGGAAATGGTCTTGAGGAGGAGATTTGGATTCGATATTAGGAAAAACTTCTTCGCCCAAAAGGTTGTCAAGCACTGAAACAGGCTGCCCAGGGCAGTGGTGGAGTTACTGTCCCTTTTTAAAAGGTATGGTATAAATAAAAGGTATGGTATAAATAAAAGGTATGCTATAAATAAAGTATTTAAAAGATATGTAGATGTGGCAGTTGGGGATGTGGTTTAGTGGTGGACTCAACAGTGCTGGGTTGATTGGACTTGATAATCTTAGAGATTAATTAAATTAATCTTAATTTTCCAACCAAAATTAATCCTTGATTCTATGATCTATAGTCAGCCAAGAGATTATGATATCTGTATATCACGAAGAATGAAATGAGACCTATTCTTGGAGAAAATACTGTTCAATGGGGCTCTGTAGGAGAGGTTGATGTGAAGACAATGATAAAAGTCTGGCATTTCTTTTTAATTTCAAAATAGCATTTTATTCATCAGGGTAGATTTTGATGGAGAGTGACAGCCTGTTAGCTTCCCTAGCAACATTTCCCTGTCTGCCTCTGACCCAGCAAGAGGAAAAAGTCAGAGGGTTTGTTTCCATTACTGATTTGTCAGAAGTTCTAGAGCCTGAGGGAGGACATCTTTTTGCCCTGTTCAGCATTACATGAAGTCCTTGTAGGAAACAATGAGTAACCTATTGTTTTTCACAGATGCCTTCCTCCTACATAAACCCCTCAGTAATTAACCAGCAGCATCTTCAAAGCAGCAATGTGTGAGATAAATCAGAAGGAACAGGAATGACAAAGTGATAATACCCATGTGTTTTGATGCAGAAATGACTTGGTAGTTGTATCAAAACAGTTATTTATGATCTTGCTGGCATTTATGCCATTGTTCAAGCTTTACAGGAGATATCTTGTCACACATGCCTTATGTGCACTGCAATTGGTTTTTCCCACCATCACATTCTCCTCTCCCCACTGCCAGGATTCAGCTGAGGTCATAGGGAGAGGAGAAGACCCTTTTCCCATTGAATCATAGAATGGTTTAGATTGGAAGGGACCTTAAAGATCATCAAGTTTCAACTCTCCTGCCATGGGCGGGGACACCTGGTTTAGACCAGGTTGCTCCAAGTCCCATCTAACCTGGCCTTGAATACTTCCGTGAAGGAATTTCTCTGGGCAGCCTGCTTCAGTGCCTCATCATCCTCACAGTAAAGAATTACTTCTGAAAGATCAAATCTATATCAACCCTACATCAGTTTAAAGCCATCACCCCTTGTCCTGTCGCTGTGTGGACTTGTGGAGAGTCCTTCACCAGCTTTCCTGTAGGCCCCCTTCAGGAACTGGAAAGCTGCTTTAAGGTCTCCCTGGACCTTTCTCTTCTCTTGGCAAAACAACTCTCTCAGCCTGTGGTCATTGGAGAGGAGCTCCAGCCCTACATCTTTGTGCTGATCTTCTACAGGAATTGGTTTTTCATTTTCTTAGTCCCTGCCTTTGCTTTCTGTAACTTGTGCAGCATGGCTGGAGCACTTACCAGTGAACACTGAGGCAAAAAAGTCATTTAACACCTCAGTCTTCTCCATATCCCAAGTAACCAAGGGTCCTGTTTCCTTTTGGAGGGCCCAGATTTTCCCTAGTCTTCCTTTAATCAACAGTGTACCTTTCCTTCTTGCCCTTGACATCCCTGGCCAAATTTTATAGAATGAAAGAAGGTAATCTACAGATATTTGTGCTCATTGCACAAATTACACTGCTTCTGAAGCTGTACAGCTTTGTACAAAATGTTCATAAGATGATGTTCCTTGAACAGCTTCCCTCAGTGGTACAGGGGGAAAACAGACATCGATGTGGTAAAATAATGCTTCATAAAATTAGTGTTTTCTGTGTCTGTTGCTCTTTACTCATATTTGTCTGAGATGAGAATACAGACATATTTGGGTCCATATAAACCATATTTATTACGTATACATACTCAAGTTTTCTTGACTAGTTTTTGTAGCTTCTAGATCAGAAAACAGAGAGAGTATTGGGCTTACTGAGTGGATATTAGGTCAATTTAATATGTAACAATGTCCACAGGCTTTATCTTCCATTTTGTACATTTTCCTGAACTCCCTTATCACTGAAAAAACATTTGCACTGACAGACCATTGAAATATCTTTCTATATCTTACTGAGTTTACATATTGGGTTATATTTCTCCTCTCCACCTCTCAGCTGGAGGATTGGAAGTAAAATCCATTCTGTATCCATTTAGGGAAGAGGGCAGTCAGATCAATAATCTGTGGTAGCTTCTTGGCAGAAAAAACCAGATACATTCACAAAAGTATTGATTCCATTAATCCATGTTCCAGTGCAAACTGCCAACAGGTCAGGTCAGTCACATTTCTCCTCTTTTTTTTAATTGAAAGCAGATGTAGAATAGATTGCAAGGAGTAAGGACACTCTTCTCAAGGCACCACAAGAAGTTAAACCTCAGAATCTGTGTTCCCCCAAATCACAAGACTCCCTTGAAAATTCTGATATTTAGAATTTAGATAAATGGTGTCCTGGTCTTGTGTATGGGTGTGTGTGTCTTCTGTTTCAAAACCTTCTGGATTTGCATATGTCGCTTTGAGAAATCAATAGAATAGAAAAGATAAATGTCAGACCTAAAACCCACACATAAAATCTACTCTGGAGTTTGCATATAACTCTTTGTTCTCTCTAGGAAATTCTGAATTTGCATACTCTGCTCTGGCTCTTGGAAAATGTTTTCTTCCAAACATATGTGCTTCTGCCTTGCCCTTCAGCTTATGCTCTCCCAGTTTGAAAGATGAGGTAAAGAAATGTTCTCATAAAGACGTGCAGTGTGTTGCCTTTTGCCATCCCCACTTGCCAGTTTTCATTATTGCTCGGTCTATTCTTTGCCTGGAGCAATATTATTTTTATATTCTGTTAAAAAACCCTTGACATCCTCCAGGAAAATAAAGAGTCTGAACGACAACAAAGTGCATGTGTGTACGAGCATGTGGAGCTTTCTTGGCAGCTTCTGTGCCTATTGCTTTACCTCTGATCATATCAACATTATTTTCCCTTCAAGCAAACAAAGTGCTTTGAAGTGATGTCTCTCTTGACAGGGTGAGCCATTGACAAGCTGTCAAGAGCAGACAATGGAGAAAAAGGGATGCATGTCGTGTGTGAGAGCTGTGCCACAGCTTTGGCTACCAACTGAAACTCGCGGGGGCATCTCATGTTTGTGTGAAGGACATGGTGGTAGTATCAGTGGGAAAGACTGAGCTGCCATTTGCTGTATAAAAAGATACTCTGTTTTCACAGGGAGAAAGTGAATGGGAATCAATCAAACAAAAGGTTGAGATACAGAAAATGCCAGACAGAAGACAAATGGCCGAGAGAGACAGATAGGTAGAAACAATTGAGTCATTATTTTCTCTTAAAATTTATAGAATCATAGAATCTTTAAGGATGCAAAAGACCTCCAAGATTATAGAGTCCAATCATTGAACTGTTAACCACTGCTGATGCAGCTGACAGATCTTACTCTTTCATGGATATGTCATGATTGGAAAGCTTCCTCAGGAAGTGGGAGCCCTCGATTCTCAAGGAAATCACAAACAAATGGAATTTAACCCTTTGTAATTTATTTTGAATAGAGATTACTGCATTTTTGCTGTGTCATCTGAATGTTAGACAACTATCTTCTTAGACAAGTGGCTTCTATTCTTCTCAGAAAAAGAGGTTTGAACCCCCCCAGCCATGCTGCAGCAGACAGCTCCTCATGGCAAGCAATGGCCCAAAGGGGTACCAGCCCCCTCCATTTCTTCTATAGCATCTGAGTTATTGCTCAGATTACTACCCAAAAATTAAATGACTCCAGGAAAAATAGTAGATCAAGAAGGAGACAGCCTTACTCTGTGGTTTCATCTATTTTATGTCAGAAAAAAATAGAGCATCAGATTTTGTGTCTGAATAACCCCTAGCACCAGCACTGACTCTTTCCCTGGGCTCAGGGTGGTAAATGAGCAAAGAAGAGACTAATCCTGCCCACCTTCAGGCACTAAGCAGTTTGTAGGTTTCATAGCCTTGGGGATTACTGCAAACCCAGCAGCCAAACTGGGTTTCTGAGACATTTCTGCACAGTCACAGAGGTCTCTCTGAGTTTGGCACCAGTGATTTTGTGGTTCTAAATTTTTTACTTTCACAGCCAAAGTGACAGGTAGGCACAGAAACCTTCTCTGAGGCATTTGAGCCTGTGCACTCCAGTTAGTTGTCAGCAGTCTTTTCTTCATCTATTTACACAATCTTCGTGGCAGGGAAGGTCCAGGTGATGAATGTGTCTTAACTCTCTACACAGAGAGGCATGTAAATTTAGTTGGTACAATAGAATTAGCATAATTCGTGAATTAGGTCAATTTCAATTACTTATGTCTAGAAAGTAGATTTTGTCCTAACAAGATTAATCTAATTTCAAAATCCTATCACATCTCTTTTTTCCAAGAGACATCCACAAATGGGCCTTTGCTGTTATCAGATGTGTGAAGCAACATCACTGTATATTTTCACACCTAGTTGATTACTTAACCATCTGTTCTCTTCAACAACACAGGATACAAGATGGGAAGAAGAAAGGGGAAGAGAAATAAATGGAAATATCACTGTGATTGTTTTCTAACCTATCTCTTAATTTTTCATTTGAGCCATAAATGCCAGGGCAATTTTTATTGCAGTGGTATGAGTGTTAAAACAAGGCCTATATATATATAAACAAACCTTTTATAACTTCCTTCTTTCTTTCTTTTTTCCCCTCGCTTTTTTTTTTAATCAGAATAATGGAAATGTATCACAACTTTCTTCATATCCTCTCTAGATGACTATATAATGGAGGTGGAGGGAGGAGAATTTTGTAGGCAGAACATTATGTGCATTAGATAAAAACCAGTTATTTAGTGGCTCATACTTAAAAATATTCACACTTAATTTAACTCACTTCATTCTCTAGGAGGACTGTGGGTGTGTTAATCTTTTGAGTTGATAAAATCATTCATCTAGATGGACAGTTTAGAAATTGACTTCAAATTTTCAGTTACCTTTGTTCTAATGTGTCCTCTTTGGCTTAAATTTATTTTTCAGACATCACTAAAAAAAAAAAAAGAGCCCCGGACAGATTTTATATATTGGGTTGAATTACACATTTTAAGTTACAGATCTTGCAATTATTAAAAAGCCAAACCAAATAACCTTACAATATTTTTTTCATTGACATTTTCACTCAAATACAAAACCAGACCTCCTTCATTTTGATAGCTTTGTCAAGAACAAGTATTTTGCTATCCCCTACTATGTTATTTTCCTTTATAATTATTGATTCAGGTGGCATATAGAATTATGAAAAAAAACCCCAACATAAGCAATCTAGAAATATCACAAAGGACTCTGTAATCACAGAATCTCACGGAACATGCTTAACACACAGGAGTTACAGCATCCTTTGAAACAGGCATTGTGTACATATACACATATATATACACATACATATATGTATGTATATATGCATAGATATGGAACACAATCTCCAACTTCATAAATAGCCATTAGAGACTCTCCAAACCAAAATTAGAAGTTTTTCTCTTTGTCTTGGCCAGCCAAGGTAACAAATCTGTGTGCAAGTCAGAATTAGAGAAAAAACTGTGAAGCCACATGCTAATCATACAGAGGCATTCCTTATAGGAATAAGTTGTCCTATGTTAAAAGACTACAAAAGCTAGGGATAGCTGAGGTTAAGGCAATCCTAAATTAACTGGGTTTTGGCCCTTACCTTACTAATCAGATGCCTGACTCTTGCAACTTTGGCACAGTAAATCTGCATCAGTCAAAGGCTGCAGCAAGTTGGGATAATGTAAATGGTGTCTCTGGCTTGAGTGACTGGGGAAGTCATAGCAGCAGTGCCCTGTGAGCTGCCTGGGGCTTTAGGATGCTCACAGCTCTGTGGGTATTCAGAAACAGCAAGTTTAATGTAAGAGAAAGTGCTTTCTTGGTGCCTTTTTGTTCACACCTGTTTTCTGTCCACATAAAAAGAAAGGAGTGGGTGGGAGGTTTCTCTTTACTGCCAGATACTGAACAAATGACATGAGAAAATTGAGGAAGACTTTTGTTGTGACTGTAGGGGCAAGATGGGTGGGCATCACAGTGGGGAAGCTGGGAAATATGAGATTCCTGGAAATAAAAACTATAATGGAGTGTTACTTACAACCCAGGAAGTAATTGCATTAACTGAAAACAATCATAAAGCCAAAGCTATATCTTGAGGAAACAGGTGGATGGGAGGGAGTTGTGCACAAACCCTGTTCCTTTCTTGTCTTTCCCCTTTAGGCACTTTGATGGTTCTCTGCCTAAACAGTGAAATAATCTAGTTCTTATGCAGTAAATCCTATGTTTTGTGTTTCCTCGAAAATGCACTGCAGAGACGGTCTAGACAGAAACACTTCAATGTTTTGGTAAATGTTGGGTCTTTCTGTAGACCTTCCATGGAATGGACTAACAAGGTTGATGTCAGTGGGTCTGAGTAGACAAATCTGTATTGGGGGAGGGGAACAGCTGTGCCCTCAACATTGTGGGACCAGGTCTTTGTGTAGAGGAGTGTATGACGGGGCCCTCTGCTCACAGGCCACAGAAAGGATGAGGAGTAGAATCATGGAATCATAGAATTTTTTTAGGTTGGGAAAGATCACTGAGTCCAACGGCAAATGGAACACTGCTAAGTCCAGCACTAAGCCATGTCCCCAAGTCCCACATCTACACATCTTTCAAATGCCTCCAGGGATAGTGACTCCACCACTCCCCTGAGCAGCCTGTTCTAATGCCTGACCCCCCTTTGGGTAAAAAATTCTTTCTGAATATCCAATATAAACCTCTCCTGGTGCAACTTGAGTTCATTTCCTCTTGTATTTGTTAGCTGGAAAAAAAGACTGACTCCTACCTCACTACACTCTCTTTTCAGCTAGCTGTAAAGAGTGATAAGGTCTCCCCTTTTTTCAGCATACTGGAAATAAATGCACTTTTCTTCAGCTCAAGCTACGGAACTGTATCTTCTGCATGTTTTGAACTGGAAGCCCAATTTTAATTTCAGCTTGGTGGATTAGATGAATTTGGTTAGTGAGTTTACTTATCAACCCTGCCTGCACTTGCTTTGCATTCCTCCAGGTATAATCTTGAAAAACAATGCTTCCAAGAGTAATGGCTGGGTTTTGCTTTCCAGAAAAAAACCCTGCCACAAGTCTGTGGTTTAAAGCCATAAGTTAGGTTTGCAGTCCATCATATTTCAGATCAATACACTACAGAGAGCTGACACAGATCCTGCACAAAGACAGATTGCACTTTCAAGGGAATTTCATGCCATTTAAAAATGGAATTAAGCAAGATGGAAATGCTAAAAATACATGAAAAATAAAGTTTAAGCCACTAAAGGAAAACCATGTGTGTTATTCTGCATATTAAAAGACAACAAGCTGCCACAAAATAAATATTCCCTGCTAATGAGCTAATATTTAATCAGCACAGTGCTCTGTTCTGAAAAAAGAAAAAGCTTCTGCTGGCCACTTTTTGTTGGTGGTCCTTTAAAAAGATAGAGAGAAAACTCAAGCAGGCTGTATTTAAATTACTTTTTTTTTTCTTCTATGCAGTGAAGCAGGAACAGGCTCTAGTGCTTCTCATAATTTTATTTATGACCCTAAGCCCTCAATCTCAGAGAAAATGGAGGTCACGCTGCTTCTTATACATGTTGTCATGCAGATATGTGGGTTTTCAAATGGGGTGTTTACTTCTAAACCTCAAGGTAACATACATTTTTTAATGACTTCCAATTTGGTTTGTTTTTTTTTTTTTTTTCTGGACTCCACAAATGGGACTGCTGCTGCTTGTCCACCTCATTGAATATGGAAAGGATCTGTCTGCTGAATCCCATGAGATGTTAATGTGCTGGGGCTGGGCAGAGTTATCTATTTCTCTTTGCACCTTGGGGCCCAGACTCCAGCAGATTTCTGCAGAGGGAGCATAGCAATGGAAGAGGGACAACAAAACACACATCGGTGAGAAGAGAGGAGATTCTTCTCAAGACCTGGATAAAGAGTGATAAAAGCTGGCACAGGGGTAGGCTGAATTTTGATAAATTGCCTTCCACTTCTGCACCTAGGTTTTCCCCACCTTTTCAGGTTTAAAATCAATCTTTCCAATGAACTTTTGAATAGCCAGAAAATGTTTAATTTACTATTTACAGCTGTGACTGGTGTATGAAAGAGTATTTCAAGCTGTGCAAAATATTACCACCTGGATAAAATTTACCTGACACCCTCCCTCTGCAGTACACTTTTTTCCCAGCAGGCCAAAAATTTAATGCTGCTTCCCTTACTCTCAGTGGATTTTGCTCATCTCACAGTATTTCATCAAGAATGAAAGGGCTCTGGCATGTCATTTAACCTTTGAATAACATGCTAGAGACTAAATTAAGAATGTCTTCTATAGCACAGTTGCCATTTGCTGCACAGAGTCAGAGATACAGTGGAGGGCACAAAAAATTATAGATCCTCCACATGTATTCTTGACTCAACAACTTCATCCCTCTGGATGTTGGCCTCTGGGCTGGAATAGGGCTCTCTGTGACAGTACAGGACATTGGCTTCCTGCTGCTTTTGTATCTCATCCTTCTTCCTGGGCAGCCTTCCTTCCTCCGAGCACAGAAAGTCTTCTTAGTTTATATTTCTTAAAAGCAGATCCTTGCTATTTTTGGAGTCTTTTTTTTCACTCTTCTGTGAACTACTGGAGAATGTGGTATCTTCTGGCTACTGCCAGCTTCCTTTGAAAACCAATTATTTGATCCAGAGTACAGCTGTTGAGTTTTATGATTTCCCATTGTATCCAGACATGGAGAAATATTACATTTTGCCTTGTCAGAAAATGCTAAATTCAAGATGCCCAGAAAGGAGTCTGGTGATACAGCAGTTTTTGTACCAGTGTCTTCTCATTAGCATTTCAATTTCTTTGACTTTACCTGGACAAATTAATGAAACTCTTGCACTAGCCAAAGACAAAAAGAGGTTATAGGGTTAAAAGGCGACATATTTGTAGTTGGAGGTAAAGTAGGTTTGCATTCCTTCCCCTCTCTAGAAGAATTTTTGCACCCTTGACTAAAACTGTCTCTCACTGGGACTAACCATGTTCAGATGTCCCTGGAACCAGCCATGTTCAGGTGTAGGAAGTAAGTAGAGAGATTCAAAGTTGTGCTGGAGGGTGCTTGCTCCCTTCAGGGTTTTTGGTGTTTTCAGCTAGAGATTACAGATCCTTTAAATAGTAACTGGACTGAGTAGAACTTCCTGGACATGGAAGATCAGATTTATTTTAGGGGCCATATCAAGCCTGTTTATGACAGAGGATGTGCAAGGACTGAAAGCAGTGGTAGCCATTTGAGATGCTCTGAGAGCCTCTCTGACCTCCAGCTGATGCTCTAGAAGAACATGGTCCTCCTTGGAGGTATGTTGTGTCTGCTGGCTTTCACAGAAATTCCTGCACATTTCCACATAAAACAGCAATAGATGGATGTTTCTGCTTGCATAACTGAAGCCTGTCCTAGGTGTCTTCTTTTATGATCTGATATGTTCCCTAGGCCCCAATTAGATTGCATTAACTAGATTTACATCAACTATAATGGAGCTTAGATACTCAGCTTGTATAATGGCAGCTGCAGATAGACAAATTATGTGTCTAATCTTGCACCAAATCCAAGCCCAAATCAATCATCACTAGGAGTGAAAGAAAGAAGTCAGTTACAGTCAGGGGAGGGCTGTACAAATACTCTTTCAGTCTTTTCTCTTTGATCTGTTGCACATATTTTTCAGTTTGGTGAGTTAATTGTCCTAGCTTTTACTCTAACAGAGCCTGGCTGTTTTAAAGTTTAAAAACCTTGCAGTCTTTTTTTTGAGGAGCTCCTTATAGAAGACTGTCTAGACTGTTGACCTCAGCATCAGATCCACTGTATATGTGAAAGGTGTGTGTGCAATGGACCTATGACTCTGGTGCTCTCAGCTTCCCAGGAGCCTGACTTCCATGAGTACATCAGGAAGATGTCATTTCAAAGAGAAGAGGCTGGGATTGAGGTATTTTCTGCACAGAGACCCTGTCTTGGGAGCAGTGGGGTCTTTGGCTTTTCTAGCTGACACTGGCTTTTGGATCCGCTCTGGTTCATCCCATTTGCCAGAGTTTCAGCTTTTTGACTGATACCAGTTCTTCTTACAGCCACTAGCTCCTGCAATAGTGAGGCTGAGTAAGAGCATAGATTTTCAGGAAATAAGTCTTCACACTGCCTCTTGATATCCAGGTAAAAATATTCTTAGAGCCTTTAGAGTCTCATATAGACCTGGATGTTTTATCTCTTTTTCCCCTTTCTCTTCCATCTACTGACTGAGATTTGCTGTGTAATATTGCTTGTAATTTTTCTAGCTTATTTTCAAGTCTGCACTTTTTTTTTCATTCTTGGGAGGTTGCCTGGTCACAAGCTCTCTAGCCGTTTGGCAGATGATAATCTTCAATATGTTACATTGATTCATAAACTGTGTTACCTCTCAAATGCATGTTGGTTGAGCAAGCCTTCTTGCTAAGCAGGGTACAGCTCAGCTCAAGTGGTGGGGTTAGAGTTAGACTCTTCAAATGTAATTACTATAGAGAAAGAAATCAGGGTGCCAGATAAGATTTAAGACCACCTAGTACAAAACCAGCTATTCTACTTAAATAAAATGTACCCACTTTGGTGCTTAAGTAGGTATAAATTCCCCAACTCGACTGCTGTTATTGTTAATACTAACACAGTCCCTATTATGGGCTGTGTTACCCTATTATGGACTAGCCAGGAAAGCAGACAGACTGTCCTGGTTGATACATCACCTAGAGACAGACTGAAGAGTAACGAGCTACTGAAGTTCACCCCACACATGTAAGGAGGAGTAAGAGAAAGCAGGTAGGATTCCCCCATGATGGTACTCACAGCCCTAGGCATGCTCCAGTCAGACTTCACAGGATTAATCTCAGCACTTGTGTTGGTGTCAGAGATCAAGCAAGCTTGGACTTTTATTTATGATCTCTTTACTGAAAAGCTCTGTGTCTCAGCTTGTGTTGTTCTGATTTCTGTTCTCTTGTTCCTGTGAACTTTGGTTTAGAAGTGCAGATAGGCAATATGCTCCAGAGAGATGATGTAACTTGAAATTTGGGATATTTAGGCACTGATTCTAAGCAGTAGTACCCTATTGGTTTTTTCCTTTAAGTTGGTTTATTGCATTGGATCCATGGGGAACTGATTGCCTGTAAGCAAGAAAAAAAAAAAGTTGGAATGCATACAAAAATGATTACAGGTGTAGGCAATGTTTTGCAGCCAAATAAATTCCCTGACACAGTGGAAAGGGTGACAGGCATGCCCCAGGACCAAGAGTAAATGCTATGGTAGAAGGAAAGAGAAGCTCCTTTAGGCAGTGCTGCTGCTGCACCTTCTGTGTTTTAAACAATTCAGAAATTCTATATTCAGGAACAGTGAGTGGTAAATATGAGAGATCTAAAGATTACTTTTTTAATAAATACAATTTGCATCCAAAGGGACTGCAGTACCTGTTTGCTAACCAGCTTCAAGTTGTGTTTTGGGATTTGACACGTCTGCCTGCCAACATCTGTACTGTTAGCATGGCATCTTTGCCATGTTTGGATCTCTTCTGACTTAAAAATTGCTTTCTGAAGTAGATGTTATAGCGCTTCTGTCCTTAAATTGAGATTGGGGCAGCTAACCTGCAAGTCCCTTGTTCTTAATTTGATGGTACAGATATTCTAATATTTATTTAGTGTTACTCATCTAAGAACAAATCTGCTGGAGCAATTAATGACTCCTCTGGAAGTTTTTTCATACAGTTTTTATTTTTGCTGGTTTTGGCTGGGGTAGAGTTAATTTTCTTCACAGTAGCTGGTATGGGGCTATGGGTTGGATTTGTGCTTAAAACACTATTGATAAGTGAGGGATGTTTTTGTTACTACTGAGCAGGGCTTGCACACAGTCAAGGCCTTTTCTGCTCCTCACCCCAACCTGCCAGCAAAGAGGCTGGGACTGCATAGGGATTTGGGAAGGGACACAGACAGGACAGCTGGCCTCAACTGACCTAAGGGACGTCCAGACCATATCATGTCATGCTCAGAATGCAAAGCTGGGGAAAGGAGTAGGAAGAGGAGACCATTCAGAGTGATGGTGTTTGTCTTCCCAAGTCACTGTTGTGCATGATGGACTCCTGCTTTCCTGGTGGAGGCTGAATACCTGCCTGCCCATGGGAAGTGGTGAATGAATTCCTTGTTTTGCTTGCTTTGCTTTGCTCTACCTATTAAACTGTCTTTATCTCAACCATGAGTTTTCTCACTCTTACCTTTCTGTTTATCTCCCCAGTCCCACAGGGGCAGGGGTGGAATGAAGCAGTTGTGTGGGGCTGAGTTGCCATCTGGGGTTAAACCAGGACTGTTTGCATATTATTTGTAGCTATATGATGAAAAAAGAAGGCAGGCAGTAGTTGCTGAATATGAAATGTGCCCTAAAGCCATCTGGGAAAAAAAAAAGACTAGCTACTATCCAAACACATTTGGTGTGACAGAGGAGGTTGCTGGCAGAGGCTGTACCAATCCTATTCAAGGCTTTGTACTTTAGGGAGGCTGCACAATAAACTCTTGACTTTGCAAAGTCAAGAACAGGAACAGCTCCTTGGTGTCAAGGTAAGCTCCGTTATTTGATGGTTTTCAGCTACTTTAATTAATCTATCTGCAAAGGAATGCTTTAAAAAGCATGTTGATGAACAGCATGTCTGTTTACAACATACTTAACAAATAGAGGAAGCACAGTTCATTTGAGTGTCAGTGCAAAGTGGGATTCTGTACAGCCTTCTGTGAGCCAGGATTGTTTACTCATTTATCCAAAAGCACAGGCAAAATCCAGGCTGTGTAAAATAGGCAGAACTGAATTTTCTTTGGTTACATTGTAAAGCAACTTTTATCTCAGGTGGATGTCCAGCACCAAGGTTTATATAAAAGAATTGTTCAGCTGTCATTGCAATATCCACTGGACGACAAGCTGGTTGCTCTGCTCATTATTTAATGTCTGAATGGTGATATAAATAGCAACACAGCACATCTTAGTTGTCATGCATTATCATGATAAGTGATGTAAGAGATGTCACCAAATTCAGTTTTGAGATTTCTGCAAAGCACAATACGTTCATACTTGTGTGTGTGTGTGAGAGAGAGAAAGGGCTCAAAGCCCCCTTTTTAATAATGCAGTCCCAATGTAAAGGCTGAGTAGAAATATTATTCTATTCAGGTAACACTTTGAAATGTCATCAGAAGAAATATCTTTTGTACAAGGCCACAAGAAATTAAAATTAAAAAAAAAAGAAGAAGGAAAGAAAAAACCTCTACTTTCCTAAAGTGATGGAAGCTGTTCTATTAGAAGTCACAGAAACACTTCTCTCCAAGACAGCCTGGCTTTCAAGGAAAACAAGTAGTCCAAAAGTTACATTTAAAAACTAAAACATGAAGAGTAAAATAGATAAGTAGTAGAAATGAGAACTTGAGTTCCCATTTAGCTTAGTTTGGTGCAGAGCTGAGTACAAAAGCAAGGAAAAGAAAGAATAATTATAATAATAAAATGTGCTCACCTCTCAGGATGGGTGCATACCATGATAAATGATTTCAATCTATAACCTTTTTAGTTCTCAGTAAAATTGTTCTTTCCAGACAAATCATCCACCACTGAGTTGAACTTCCTGAAGTTCTCTGAATCTGTGATGAGGGTCCCAAAAAAGGCTCTGAACATAAGCCCAGAGAGTTCAGTCTAGTACTGGAATTATTAGAAGTTATCGTGACAAAGTTTGTAGTCGGTTAATATTAAGATATTAGAAAACATTGTACAAAGTTAAAAGAGAACTGGTTAGACAAAAATACCCTAAAGGCATCCTTCATATAAATAGTTTACAAATAATATCACTCTTACTGAGGAGTTAGCACAGTTAGTGGGTATCCCTACTCTGTACAGTCCATTCACTGAATAGTGGTGAGAGGCAGTAACAGAAGTAAATTATAGATACCTGAAGATGCAGGTATTTCACAGTGCAGCTCTCTGTGTAACTGCTCCCCACTGGTGTCTGAGGTGGCTGAGTACCTGAGGTGGCTTTTCATAACTCAGTACTGAGATCAGCCTGGAGTCCAGTGGTGGCCAGCATGTCTTGAAACTACCCAGTTTACTAGGTGTGTCTTGTAAGTTGTGCTAAACTTACCATAATTAGACTCACACTGTTCTCCAAATCAGTTAATTTTAAATGTCATTGTTTTAGCTGCACAAGCTCTAGTCATATAAATTATGTCAGTGTAACCTTTTATACAGTGATACAATCATAGTAACCAAAACAACTTGTGGCTATGTGATTGCTCTCCTAGTTGAGTTGCATCCATAGATTTGAGATGTCCAGCTTGTCTGTGACTGTTTCAGGAGTTAAAACAGTTCTGAGACAAAAAAAGTGCTTAAGTTCACTCTTCTCATTTTTTTGGGGGGTGTTAAAAAGTAATTACAGAAAAGTCAGCTTATTCTTTCAGCTGCAAGGGAAGGAGTTCTTTGGTTTGCAAACATACTCCTTCCCACTGTCTTTTGTGCCTCAAAATGTTCACACTAGTAAAAATAAAGATGATTTTATAGGTGCAGTGTTTCTTGATGACTTTTTCCGTGCAGCAAATCTTTCCTGTGAGTCCTTTCATGTGAATGTGGTGTAAATGTTAGACAGCGCAAAGGTAACTCATTTAATTAGAGCTTCTTTATTTCCTCTTTTAGCTAGAGACAGCCTAGAAAATCAGCATCATGTTTCTAACTAGCAGGAAGAAAAGGCAAAGCTGGTCAGCCAATTGCAGCTCTATATTTACTTTCCCTTCCTCAAGCACAAGAAAAATCAAATGAAGGAAAACATAGAAAATGCAATGGGAAGAGTGGGTAGCTGACTTCTAAGCTGTATTCTGAGGAAGAAAGCAGGAGGGAGAGTGAAATGAGAGGATGAAGGCAGAAATCTGAGCATACTTGAGAAGACACTACGCGCCGTGCACAATCTGTCCCCCTCGGCAACACAGCAGACTGTCATTCACTCAGTGTGGGCCAGATTCTTTTTTGTATGGAAACCTATTCCACTGCTTTAAAAAGGGGCTCCATATAAATAATTTCTAGGTCCAGGAGGTATTTTTTGACAAACTTCAATAGTACTTTTCTTGCTCTCCACATTCATTCCTAAGAGGATGGATTGCATTGCTGTTTGAACTCATAGTTCAGCACATGAATGGCATTTTTTGAAATACACACAGAATTTGCTTGTTACAGCAATTCTTTTTGCTGCTCATTTCACATAGTAACTTATATATCCATTAGTGGTAAGATATTCCAAGGGAAAATGTTGTAATTGCACATATTTAAAGGGTACATCATTTACCTTTATTACAACTGTAGTTGCAGCTGCGGTCTCAAAAATTATCCCAGTGTGCAACATGCTGGTGCAATTAGGAGAAACTGGTCCTTTGTCTTTATAATCCTTCTCTGGATGAGAAATAAGAATATTGATAGAGCAGAGAAACCACTGTACTGTATTATAACTCAGTAAGTCAGCCCAGCCCCATGACAGTTCCTGGAGAAGTAAAACAGACTTAGAGAATAGTTTGGGAAGGCAAACCTGGTTAGAGTGTTTGCAGTAAATATGAGAGCTGATGCGTGGGCGTTGCAGTTACAAATCCTGTTATATGCTAATATGATTTATGTGCATAACACCCAAACATAATTATCAGAGTTAACCCCTGTGTACTTGCTGTATTTAAAATTAAAATGAAGTTATGCTATTTGCACTTTCAGAACAGTAGATCTATATTACAGATGAACATTTAATAATTTAGCTTATTTTTGCTGACTGAATGCACTGTGCCAGACCATGCTTCTTTCATTTGAACAGTGATTGACATTCTTCTTGAACCTCATGAATCTTGAATTCAAATGAACTATCTTAACTGCAATTTAATTTAAAAGTATGAGATTTAATGGAGGTATTCCTTAGCCAGGGAATGAAAGATATAATAGGAGACAGTTTGATACATTGTGCTGTATGAAACTGATGTTTAGCAACAATTTTTCAACACAACCTTAATTCTGGAGTGAATTCTTAATAAGTGGACATGGGACACTCAACACAACCAAGTAAATGAGCATCTTCCAGTCTAGAGCTCTCTTCATGGTGTTAATTAGCGTGTCTATATTGACTTCATTCTCTGCTCCAGGAGAAACAATATTTATTTTCTGGACCTCTTTTTGCAGAACTGTTTGCACCCTTTATGGTTAACGAGTTGGCTTTGCCCTCTCTGAGTAGCATGTAGGGCAGTCCTCATCTTGATCACTCCCAAACCGTTCTTCGTACAATGTGTTTTGTGTGCCCAGTCAAATATGTGTATGAGCCAGCTTTGTTTAGGAAAAACCTTGCTGATCTGCTGCAGGGAAAAATCCTGGCTGATAAATTTGTGGACATGCAGGAGACTAGAGATGGATCCAGCTGCTGGTGTTGACATACTCATCTTGAACAGTTGTGTTTAGGCTTTGGTGTAGCAAGGCACTCCTACTCCATTTTTATTTAATACAATGACTGCTTCTCTTGACTGAGGACTAACTCTCCTTCCTACAAACTGCTAGGGACTTCTAAGAAAGATCTGTTAGTGCAGAAATGGAAAAATAATGCTTAAGTTTTTAAAGACTACTGAATTCTGGAAGGTATCCATCTGCACATACCCTGGGAGCAGGAATTGTGGCATTGCATATGCCTTCTATGCAATACTCAATCCAAAAAGCTGCAACCTTCTACACTTGTGAGTGGCGGCAGATATAACTCTGTTTTGACTAGTAAACCAAAAAATGTATTGACTTAAGAAGCAGCATTTTTCATTTTGAAAATGTCAAAACAAAGTGTCAGCAATTCTGAAAAGAAAAGGTCCCTAAGATCTGTTTGTTTGCCCCTTCTGTTTGGAAACAAGACATACAAGAACTCTCTGTGGGAAAGTTTATTGTTTTGTTGAGTCTTTACTTTCTGAGAAGAAAAAAATATTCAAAATCTTCTCAGCCGTCCTGCTAATTCCTGATTTTTGCTGCTCTAATTTCCATAGGTAAAGAAGCATGTGCTAGTGATTCCTGGAATTACACATGAATATTTTAGTTTGTCATCTTCAACTCAGATCAGATTAAAATACTATGACCTTCAACAAGCACCATCTTGCTGTGAAGGGATTTATTCCTTTCAGTTTGACTCTTGTGCTCTTCACTTTGATACAGGCCTTTGCTTTGGTGAAAGGATTCCTGTGGTAACTCCTTGTTAAGCAAGTTATATACAGATTTCCAGATTTTATTATTTTACTCTGTTCAGTCTGCAAACTCCCATAGGAACTAGACCTTTATTCCACATCTCTGTCTTGATCAAAATACTGAAAGTTTATGAGGTGATAGAGACCTACTCCCTCATATCTTGTACCAGTTATAGGACCCATTAGAGTGCTGGAATCCCATTAAAATGGTTAAGACTGCAACTTAGCATCTCACAGAATACCAAATAGAAGAATATAGTGGATTCACACGGGAACAGATTATTTTTCCAAGAAAGACCTAGTCCAATACGCCTGACCTGGCTTTCATTGGCAACACGTTATGGCCTATCCTTAGTATGGCCATCTCCTGTAGCCACTACTGAGGTGCAACATGAAAACATTTTTCATACAATGCCTTACTGAGCAAATTGTGCCAAGTGCTGCATGCACAATAGCCTGGTGTACTGGTTTCACTGTGAAGTGTAGAGAGTTCATCAGTCTCATCTTAAAAAGGGTAGCTTCAGAGTGCGTGATGGTTTCAGCAACATTCCATCCCTTCCCCAGCCTCTGCTGGGTGGTTAGCAACAAAAGTAGTTCATGAAAGCCTGTGAAAGACACATAAAATAATCTGGAAACCAATTAACAGTTTAATTGGCGAATAAACCTATTCTTTACCCCCAAATGTTTCTGAAGATTGTGCAAGTAATGAGGTGGAAAAGATTAGCATCAAATAAAATTCCAAAAATAGTACAGCAAAAGAAGTGCAAGACAGTAAAAGGTCAAGCTCAAGGAACCTGAAATTCAACATTCAACATTGACTTGTCTGGCTGGGAGATATGTATGGGTTGAAATCTTTATCTCTGACTAACATACAGCATAAGGCCTGAAGCTTTTGTAGTGAGATTGCTCCCATTTACACAAAAAAATTTAAAAAACATTAGAAAGAATATCCTTTTTTAATTGCCAATAACCCCTGAAGCTCACTAGCAAAAAATTTTACATGGACATTAACGGGATCCTGATAAAGATTAGTCCTCCCCAGAAAAAGCAACAGCTATTTTACAGAGAATGGAAGTCATAAAGCTGTAAGGTCCTTGCTTCAGGGCATAAACCAACTGCAGACACAGGAAGTTAAGAACAAATTTCTCCCTAGGAACTGATTATTATTGAATGAGTCATCATCATTTTGGTAATGAATGAATGATTGGAAAATTAATTAATTTATTTTTTGGTGTTATCATGCTAACTTGAAGCAAAGAAATCTCCAGGAATCAATGGCTAATTTTTTGAAGATCTAGGCACTAATCTGCTGCCTGTCAGGGCTGGAATTAAAACAAATTTGCTCTTTTGCAAGTTATATTAGACTGTAATAACATGGAATGTGTGAGCAACTTCCAATTGTGATACAATGACAAACTCATGCAAACACATACAGTTTTTAACTCTTTCATATCTCTGGTTTTGTGCTCTTGTACATGGTTCAGGTACAAAAATCAGAACTGGGTGGAGTGATACTATCTCCAGGGAACCAGCACATTCAGAGCCATGGAGAGGATTCCCAGGAAAAGTGCCATCCAGCTGGTCTTCAAGAAATAGTGAAACCGACATTTTTTTCCCCAGAAATACATATGGATGTTGAATTCCAAGTAGCAATATGAGCTGCTTGTTCTGTAGGCTCAGAAGAAACTGACCGATAAATCTCATTATTTCCACGCTTAGGACAGTTGAGTCTGCAGAAAGACTCAATATGGAAGAAAGCTGGATTATAAAAACTGTGGGATATGTCTAGACCAAGCCAGAAAAGCAAATTCTTCAGGGCTGCAGATTGCTTCCACTCAGCAGAATAATACTGGAAGAGAAGAACAAATTCTGAAAATGAAATTAAGAGCTTCTAGCTCTTCACTCTATCAGATAGTGCTAATATAGAGAGAAGCAAAAGAGCAAAGATAAGTCCCCAGAAGGCCATGGGAAAGATTTGGGTCCTGATGATGACTTCCAAACCACTGTAAGAATCTTAAAAAGGACTTCAGAACAAAACACTTAACTTTCACTGAGAGATCTACACAGAATCAGAAAAATTGTCTCCTACTCCAGTCTGTTGGGGTTGATCCTGGTTTTACCTCTGAGGTCCTGTTCTCCACTGTGACAGTTTACAGTGAGGAGTGTCAAATTAGTTCTGCCTCTTGAGTGTGACGTTTTGAGAAATACCAAGTATCAGTTTCCTTTCAGAGGATTTAGGCTTGACTTCTGCTTTCATCCATCAAAGTGGAATACTTTCTTCAGACCGTGTCCTCTGGCTTCTCCACTGTCTATAGCTCTAGTGAAAGAGAAAGGGAATTAGAAGAGAGAAAGTTAATCCCATGCAAAAACAAAAAGGGAGAGGATGATGAATACCGCCAGTCTTCTCCGAAGAAGGAGAATGACAGACTGGAGAGGAGTATTGAGGAAATATAAAGTGGATGCTGGACAACCCAGGGCTTCCAGAACTCACTTCTCTGATCAGGTTGACTGCAAATGCCAAGACGTTCAGGGAGCAAAACAAAGGATAAGCCTTTCCCAGTCAGTTTCAAAATAATCAGTTGTGTGTTGAGTTTTCTTCCTATTACAAATGCATATGAGAGCAAATGTAATGGAGAGGTACTTCATAAGGCAGAGCTACCTTTCTCCAAAATGCACTGCAGCATCACATCCTAGCAAAATATAAGGTCCAAGTTAGCAGGTTATATTAATAGATTATAAACTAAAATATTTCATCAGAAACAACTTGAATCTAGGAAGTTTCAAATGAAACAGGACAACTCACCCAGCAGGCTGCCAATGAATCCAAGCTCAGCAGGTAGGTGCTGTCTCTCACAAGTACAGTCTGTCTTCAGAGTATGAAAAACAAAAATTTCAGCTCTACAGTTCCAGGGCTGCAGTGCCAGCAGCAGTGTCAGCAGCCTCAGCCTGGAGTCTGGAAAGGTTCTCTCTGTTAGGAAGTTTGAAAAATATCAGGATCACCTGGTCTGAGCGTCCAGCCATACAGGTGTAGTTTGGATGCCTGCAGGATTCCATGGAATTAGTCCAATCTCAGCTAATGAGTTATGCAGCTCTTACTTGGAGCTTCATCACTCTTCCAGGGCTACTCCAGCTGTCACAACTGAGCTGGAAATTTCTGTGTTTGACTTCCCAGACTTAAATTACTTTACAATTTTTTACAAAACTCCTTATTGAAGTTACTTTCTTCCCTTTTTTCTTTTCTGTAGAAAAATTGAAATGACTGTTTTATTCTTTTATTTCTTTTAAGCCCTCAGAAACAGAACAGTTTTCTATCTAGAGCTCCCTATAAGATCTAAACATACACAATAAAACTTTTATTCCTGTATCACCTCTGGGTTTCTTTTTGCTCTCCTTAATTTTGTTTTCTTGTTGTCGTCTTCCTTCCTTCCTTCCTTCCTTCCTTCCTTCCTTCCTTCCTTCCTTCCTTCCTTCCTTCCTTCCTTCCTTCCTTCCTTCCTTCCTCCCTCCCTTCCTTCCTTCCTTCCTTCCTCCCTCCCTCCCTTCCTCCCTCCCTTCCTCACATAAATGGCTGAAACAAAGGCCTGTTGCTTTCCTCTGACTTCTCTTTTCATGCATGTCAGTGAAGGTGTTTCCATGGCACAAAGTAGTGCTATTAAATTTTCAAAACATTTTATTATGTATTTGAAACACACCAAGGTGTTTGGACCATGTATCCTCTGCAGCAGCAACTGAAAGCCGTGTGAGATATTATAAGATGTCTAAAATGGAATAAGATTTTTAAGTCTGGGCAACTGAATCCTGAACCAGATCATCTTGCTGCAAATTCAGAGAATGCTGACACAAACACATGCCATAATCTTCTCAGTTCAACCGCCTGCATCCAGTGGCTCAGTCATCAGACCTGAGCCCTCTGAGTGTTTTATTGGTAAATGCTGACATATTTTATTATCTCCGCTTGCAGTACTGGAATAATGCTGGTTTTGGCCTTTGTCACTTTTAGCTCACAGCAGTGATCAAAACAGCCCTCTGTAAATTCTTTGGAGCCTTTTCTGCTACAGGCAATAAGAGATTTGCCACTAACTTCAGCAGAACCATTTATGAGTGCCACGTTTAATTAACATGTAATTCAGAGTGTCTAATAGGATTGATCTGTATCTGAATTAAAACTGCAAATAAAATGGTGCTAAGGGGTAGAAGCAGAGGAGACTTTGAATCTCATTTCAGGACTTGAGCACGAATGGCAGAAAATACCATGGGCTTCACAGACAGGGAAAAACTTGGCATGAGATAAAAGGCTTAAGCCAGGATTCATCCAACTTCCAGTGTTGCTCAAAGGATGAAACCATCTGAGATTTATATATTCATTGCTTGACTTGCCCACACAAGGCTTTGAATGCCACTAGAATTTGATTTTTAGAGGACATCAGAAAGACACAAAATGTTGTTGGATGAACAGTCTGCAGGAGGCTTCTGGCTGGTCCGCCAGGCTTCTGAGCAGTCAGACATTTTGGGATTGAGGGTGATTCTCTTCCAGATTCATATAATCTCATTTGGAGCTTTCCGTCTGTTAGAATGCAATGTGAAACAGGCTTTCAAGCCCTTTCCTCTGTTGCTAATTCTCCAATGAATATTGACTCAGGGTTTTGAAGAACTGCTGAAAAAATGACAAGTCAATGATCATTGCTCTCTTCCCTGCCTGTCTGCTCAAGTGGCGTAAAAGAAGTAAAAAAAAAATAGAAGACAAACCCAAAAAACCCTAAACCAGAAACACTATATTGCTGTTTAAAATAGGAAGATCAGGACAACAGGAGGATAGGCTACTTGTGACACCTTAAGAAATCCTATTGTTCTTGCTGTCACTGTAGCTCTGTTGTATAGACCAAAGAAGGTGGATGCTGCACCCTGTAACACATCTCTCCCTCGTACCCTAATGTCAGGCTAGGATAGTGCCGCACTCCTATTTTTTAAAGAATTGAACATTGAGGCGATAACCCTCCCTTCTCCTCTTCCCAGTGCTTTGGAGAGAAGAAGCGGCATTCGGCCTGCCCATTGCCCCTTCAGAGGTGTACAGTGTCACAGCCAGCCAGGAACCTCATGCTGCTCTTTCTGCTTTTTTGGGGTGGGGACTGAGAATAGCTGACACTAACTGAGAGTACGTTGCCTCTTGCAGAGGTAAAATCCTCAGTTTGCCAGTTCTGCCCTAGTGGGTGAGAGACAGAAGAAACTCCCTGTCATAGGACCATGATATGAACCAGCAGCCAGAGCTCCCAGATGGGACCCAAGCAAGCAAAGAACTTCATCAGCTCAGCCTTAGTGTCTTGCCTGTATTTAGGTCCCAAATTGCTTCAAGGCTCAAATTTATTTTCCCACTTTCTTTCCCTCCTGCCAGTTTTGTCTCTGCTCAAGTACTTTCTGTTGATGTTGGTTTAGGAATCTCCACCCTTTCTTTAGCAAGTGTTAACTGTTATCTGGAAAACTGCAGAATTCACAGCCCTGGGAACTGAAATTTGCAATACACTCACAGGCCAGCAATAACAGCTTCTTTATATGCATCACAGGACAATGTTGTGTGGAAGATCTAAATTTCCTGTATTGTCTCCTTGATTCCTTGATTACTCAGCAGGGAGTGTCTCTGCTGTCCATCACTGGGAGGCAGAGAGGCATTAATATCTGATAGACTGGGCAAGAGCAAGAATTGTCATGTATTAAGAAGAAGTTACTGACTGCTGACAACCTTAGCAACCAGCTTGGATTCATACTGACATACTCTCCATCCTTTCCTCCCTCAACCCCTCCTCTCACTTTCTTCCCCTCTCACTTGATTTGTTTCACTTTTTTTTCACTCGATTTGTTTCACTTTTTTTTTTCTCTTTTAAAACTAAAGATATAAAAACCTTTCTCAAATTCTCCCTCTTGTAGAAAATATCCTGAGAGCACAGATTTTAGTCAAGATATCATCAGTGCCAGTACTGAGCAAGAGATTAGTTTTCCAAGTATTATATACAGTTTGTTTTTTGGGGTTAAGGAGGTTATAACAGGTTGTATATAATTATTCTTGCTTAGCAATTTTATCTAATAATAGCTGCAAAAGAGTAGCAAAGATTAATTAAGGAGGCAAAGGAAAATCCAGCAGGGATAACATCTGAAGCAGCAGTATTTGTTTTGTGTGAGGCACAAATTCTGGAAAAGAATGTTCTGCTCTTCATCATAAGATGGAAATAAGTATCAGGGAAGTGAAATGGAGAAGAACTGGTAAGGGTTTAAGGACATGACTAATCAAGCAGAGAGAAGAAATTGAATAAGAATCACACTTTCTACAGAGTCACAAAATGCTGGAAATAGAACTGTCATTACAGTTGCTAATTAACAGGGCTCAGTATCTCTCAGCTTTGGAGTTCAAAACAGTGGGAATTCTATGCAACAAGCAGCATGAATTTCACACACCCTGACTTGTCCTGAAGGAATTCCTCGTGGCTGCCAGTGGTATAACATTATCACAGACTGCTGTTATTATTATTTTTGAGAAAATTAGTTTCCATGTAAAAGCGTGTTACTAACTTTTCAAATTATCAAGCATATCTATATATGTAAATCCCTAATAAGTTTACATGTTTTTTGTGCCCATCTGGACATGGGATTAGTAAGATCAGAACTTGATTATTGCATTTGTTTTCTGGTAAGGTGTCTCAAAAGATGAGGATCCTAGAGACAACTATCCTCTTTATGTTAAAGAGTAGTTATAAAAGACTTTCAGCCAGGAAATCCAGGTTCTTGCACTTGTTTTGACAAGAAACTCTCAGTAGCATTCATGCTCCATTTTTAATAACCACTGAATAGGAGGAAGTTCAGAATCTTGTAGGGATGTTAATGTTATACCATTGCTTTTAAGGGATAAATGAGATAATAAATTTGCCTTACTGCCAGTCTGCTACTGATCTTAAGATTTGAATAGCAAGGATTTAAAGGAGTGAAGTAATACCAACTAATATAGAAAACAGATATTTTTGAACTGACTTTTATAGAGTTTTCTGAATAAGTGTATAAAAAGCAAATTAGGTTTATTTCTGTTGGACTGCACAGAGATGAGCTATTTGATTTGTACTATTCATGGTATTTATGAATGTTTAGGAACTAAATGCAGTCTCATAGCTGATAAATTTGGTGTTGACTGCAAGGTCAGAAAAGCAGGATGAAATAAGATGATAGATGATTGATACAGAGTTATTAAAATCACCTGTTAAAGAGAGTTTATGTGAATAAGATTAGAGTAATTTGCCCTTCTGTGTTCCTTTGGGAATTAGACATCCAAATCTGACCCCCAAGTTCACTTTGTGATCAGCAGAGAGCAGTGCACACCTCCAAAGAGTGGTTTTTCTCATCCTGAGAGGATGATGATGATAACCTTTTTCCCCTTGATCAGAAAAGAAACATAGCTGTTAACTTGAAAGTACAGCAATTACCAGCATCAAACTGATTAAAACTCTGAGAGTTGCTAAAGGAATGCACTACTAATACCAGTTGCTAATGGATGCACTGCTGCTCAATCCACTTAGGAGAAGATTGAGGGATGATTTTGTCCTATGTCCCTTAAAGAGAAGTGATGGCTGATGGTTACATACCTGTATTTTCAGATTGGAAGTAAGGCACTTATTTTTAACAGCAAATGTTATTTATTTCTCAAATGCTTTAAGGAAAGTTGCTCTAGATCTTGTATAAGGCTTTTGCATAATTAAACAAGACTAGTCTTCATTAAAACTGTGATCATGCAAAAAAGAACAAATTCAGTGAAATTCATGACCTGCAATTCTTAAGTCCAGCCAGAAGCTCAAAGCATACATTTTTTGCTCTGCCAAGGACTAACTGTACACATTCCTCTCTTTAGGCACTAACAGTATAAGGACAGGCATAGAAGAATGGGAGAGGGAGCAGTATCAACCATTATCACTGCAGCAAAACACACTTGCATTCTTTGTTAAGATTTTACTTCACATCAGGAAACCAGCTGTAGTTTCTGATCAGCTAGGCTAAATTGAATTAAAAAAAATATTTTTTGCATGTACATATTTTCGCCTTTTGTTTCAGAAATACGAAGGTGCTTGCCTATGAACAATGATTTTCTGTTCTGACCATACCTCCAAAAATCAGGATTTTAGCCAAAATTAATATAGCATTCCTATATTTTGTCAGAATAATTAATGAGGGTATGCAAAATCAATCCAATACGTATCCCTGGGGAAGTCCAACCCTATCTGTCTGAAGTCCTTTTATTTTACCCCATTGACCCCTCCCTTTTAGTCATTCTCCAAATCTCTTCTTACTCATAAATTTTCCTTATGAAGTAGTCATGTCCCATGGGGTACCAACACTGGCACTGTGATCCAAAAACAGCTTTTTGCACACATCAGATAGTTTTCCCATTCCCAGAGAATCCATCCCCAGAAGTGTCTAGGCAGTGATAAGCCACCCACCAGCCTTCAGTGAATTCACTTTTGGTTTTGCTGCTCTGCTATGATAGGTATGAGCTCCAGATCTGAGCACTTCTCATTTTCAAGATGTCTTGGGGTGACTTGTAGTTTTAAGACAAGCTTGATTTTCTCAGAGAGGATCTGCTGGAGCTAACTCTGGCTCCTTTCCCGGGAGCTAGAGTACTGTTCCAGCAGAGATGAATTTCCTTTGATAGGAAAATAATTTGCTTCAAAAACAGAAGCAAATTACTTCAGCATCTACTAATAACCTCTCTATTTAAGAACTCACAAATTAAAATATTTTATTTATTATATTCAGCTATTTGTGATCCAAACCAAAAAAGAAAAATAAAATGAATATTTTCTACTCCTCAGTTTAGGTATGGAACAAATTAATTCCTAATTAATATTAAAGTGCTGCTGGTACTTTACATTGGGGATTGTAGAGGTTATTAAGAAGAAGAAATCACAGCAGATATATACAAATGTGTGGCTTCCATTTCAAAGTCCTGTCTGGGCTAGAGTAAAAGGTCTTTAGAATGAATTGTGTCTGTAGATGAATCAGATGGCATTTTCAGAACTGCTTTGGGGCAGATTTTTCAGATGTTTTAATATTTCCTCTGTTGGGTGCTGCCCGTTTAATACCACAGCTGGGCAGAGCTCCAGAAGACCCTGCTTATAATCCTGGTTCTGCCAGTGCCTACCCTATTGCACATACTACACTGCTTCTCTGAGCTAACTCTGAGCTTTTCCATCTTCAAAATGGAATCACAATGCTGATCATAATGTATTCAAAATGTGCTAATAAGGTTTATGCTAGCCTAAGCTGGAAATGATCAATGAAGGTAGCATTTATCTCTCCTGGCATCTATGTAACATCTGTGCTACTTGTAGGATGGGTTTCATCTGAGCATGCAAGTTATCTGAAGTACTTGAAATCCATTTAAAAACAGTGGTGAGAAATAACCAATCCTAAATCGTAGCTCATCTGATTTGGATTAGGTGTGTACCTTCAGATAGGCTTAGCAAAGAAAAAGAGATTCCTACAATATAGATGTCTAAAGCTAGAAGATGCCAACACTACCCGAAGTGGTTAGCAGTCAGAGCCTATAGCTTCCAGAGACTGAGATTCCTTTATCCATTTTATATTAAAGAGTTTTATCGGGATAATTTTGCTTCAACCTGTATGCTCAGAAGTCAATAATAAAACACTGGGTCCTTGAAATACCCTCATGCCATGTTACTTAAACAATTCGAAGGTTGATTTTTTCCCTTTGCCTGAGAAGTAACTAAAGAACAAAGCTTTCACGAATTCTCATTTGCAAATTGTAATTGCTTCAGGAATAGAAACACTTAACACACATTGCTGGCATACACATATTTTTTAAAAAAAAGAGGAAAAAAATCCCGACTAAAGAAAAAACCACTACCGACTCCTGGAATCCATTAACAAGACTCAGACCTTATAGTAAGAAATGTAAAGGTTGTGTAGCCTAATTTATTTAGGCCCTGATGCCCAACTAAAATTGTGTAAAAAGGTGCCAGTAAAAATACAACTTTGAATCACAACATAGTTGAAATCCATGCATATGATACAATTTATAACAAGGTTTACTGACTGTAAATGCCATGAAGTTTTTATGCCTCCAAGAAGTATGTGAAGCATAAGGATTTACTAACTGTGCTGAATTTTCAATATGTGTCAGAACTATGGCTGTACAAAACATAGAATCATTGAATAGTTTGATTTAGAAGGAACCTGAAAGTTCATCTTGTTTCAGCCCCCTGCCATGTGCCAACCTTCCACCAGACCAGGTTGCTCCAAGCCCCATCCAACCTGGCCTTGAACACTTCCAGGGATGGAGCATCTACAACTTCTCTGGGCAGCCTGTTCCAGTGCCTCATAGCCCTCAGATTAAAGAATTTATTCCTAACATCCAATCTAAACCTGCCCTTTCTCAGTTTAAAACCATTTCCCCTTGTTCTATCATCACAGGCCCTTGTAAAAAAATCCCCCTCCAGCTGCCCTGTGGGCCACTTTCAGATACTGACTCGCTGCAATAAGTCACCCTGGAGCCTTCTCTCGTCTAGGCTGGAACAACCCCAGTCTCTGAGCCTTTCCTCACAGGAGAGGTGTTCCATTCACCTAAGCATCTTTGTGGCCCTTCTCTGGAATTGCTCCAACAAAACATGGCAGTGAGTCTTCACAGGGGCTCATCTAAGAGCTTCCTTCTTGATGTCAAATCAGAAACCAGAGCCTTCCTTTTTCTCTTAAATTCCTCAGAAGCCCAAACTTCAAGACAAAACTCAAGGTCACAGACAGGGTTCCCTCTTTTCTCTGTCAAAACCTGCAGTTCACCCCCAGAGTTCAGAACTTCAAGGCAGAAGTAACATATTAGAAAATTATTTAGTCTCACATCTAAAGGGTAAGGAGATTACCCTCATCTCATTGGAGTGATGTGGAAGTTGCATGATTAATTTGACCATACTATTTAAGATCTTTTGTAGTCAAAGGAAAGAGAGGAATTTCTGAAAAGTCAACTCCTCCCATGGTAATGAGATTTCTGCACCTAAGTTTCTAAGAAAAGCAGGACAAATCATGCTTTGGAGATGCCTGTCTTTCTTGATTGATTAAAAAGAAAGCCCAGACAATTATCTTAGGCTTATCATCTTTTAAATGTCTCTAGTTAGATGAAACAAAGGAGATCCTAAGGCTGCAATCTAATGTAGTGTGTGCTCCAAAACCATAGTTGTAGCAGGTGCTTAACTTTTGCTTACAGGGGAAAAGAAACTTCAACTTTTATCTGAACTGCACACAACAGTATGAGCAAAGAGCTAGGATTTTCTTTTGTGAGTACTGTTATCACACTTGGCAAAATGAAAGCTTTGTAATGAGGTTTTGTTTTTGCCTCATAAAAATTTCATTGAATTTCTACTTAAATAATCCACCAGGAAGAGATTATTAAGACAAAGCATTTTCATTTATTAGCACTCTCAATATCATGAGAAGCAAAGATTTCAATTTTTTTCCTTTATTACATATTTTTAGCTATATGTACTAAACTATGCTATATTTTAAGTTAACTTTGAGTGAGACCTTTCTCTTTTATCAACAGGAATTTTTAGGTGGATCGGGTAATAGCACCTTTAAATGCAGATTCATGGGAAATGATGGCAGTTTAAATTTTGATTTATATTGCCAAATATAAATGTAGAAATGTCAATATGAGGAATAAAAGAAAACTTTTAGTTTTGATCAGTATGAAAATTAGTCTAATATATGTTTTTATGAAAGTTAGATAAGAAGACATTTTCCTGAAAAGTTTGCAGATTAAAGATGAAAAGGGAAGACATTGCCATTTTATCTGAACAGCAGATTAGCGAGTAAGTTGTAGATAAAGCAGCATAAAACATCTTATCCAGTTCAATTGCACAGGGTCAATATTTACAAATACATATAAACCCATATTAACTTAACCTGAAGGATATGTTTTTTCAGACACAGAGGGAAAAGGAAATATATTCAAACTGAAAAAGTGTTTGAAATCATGTATCCTCTTTAGCATGCTCAGGAACAAACCAACTTCATGTAGGAAGGATAGTTTGGCTGTGAAATCAGATGCCTTCTTTGTGAGTACCAAGGTAAGATGGAGACTGGCTTAACTTCTTTGTGGATTTTGGTTTAATGCTAGCCACTAGAACACCTGAAAACACATATTCTTTTAATGCGATAGAAATAGTAGAAACAAAGATGAAGTAAAGTCTTTATGCAAGTCTTTATCTAGAAACTCAGATGATAATAACTTCTATTGAGTTGATTTTGAACCATTTGAATTTCAAATGTCAAATTTTGACAGAAGAGTCATGTCTGTCTCAGACACATTGTTCTGTATCTCATTATTGCACAACTGTAACAACTGCATGTGGAAAATATTTATCTGAATCAAATAAACTGCTGAAAATTTAAATCATAGAAGAATTATTTCTCTTTTCAAAGGTCACTCCTTTGCTTAATTTCTTGGGAATTTAACCTGGGAATTTTAAAAGAAATAAACTTGAAAATGTTTCTTCATTTACTTTTTGATTGTTTTCTTTTTCTCTCATTTTTTTATATTTTTTATATATATTCTTTATATATACATCTGAGAAAAAAGGATTGATATAATAGTCTAGATTACCTTGAATAAATAATGTCTTCTTCTTATTTTATTTCATTTTGATCCTACCATATATGTGGATAAAAAGAGAAAAAACACCCCTACCCTGGCGTAGATTTTCTGCCATGTGACCATATCACAGACTGGGAAGCATGTGGCAGAGCTTCTAATATCATAAACAGAACCATAACTGTTTAGTCAGAGACATTTTGAATTACTACATTTCCTCCTTCAGGTCTTTGGATTCAATTCAAAACTGAAGCCAATAGATGTTGCTTCATAAAATCTGTGGCTTTTATCCATCAATTTAATTCAGAATTTTGCTTTTAACCATTCACAGAATAACAATACTTTTTGATAAATGTAAAATAAAGGTTGCTTAAGAAAATGATATTTGATTAAACAGTATTTTCTTTGAATAACTTTAATTATCCAATTAATAGGTATTCAGAATCAAAATGGATGCAATTGAAGAAGAGCTCAGAAAATGAATAGTACCTTGAATGCATCCTCTAATCACTTTAATAACAAAAGCTCACAGCATTTTTCTAAGTTTGGTAAGAAAATTACTTGGTTATTGTTCCTACTTAATAAGATTTTTGCAATTATGTGCATTTTGACATCACTAGGTCATAAATCTTGGAAAAAAAACATTCTGAAGTGGGAATATAGAGACAATAAGGAGGACAGGGGAAGATCTATGGATGTCATCTATCTGGATTTCTGGAAGGCTTTTGACTCAGGCTCCCTAAAATATCCATCTCTAAAGTGGAGAGATATGTATTTGATGGATAGCCTGTTCAGTGGATATGGAATTGGCTGGATGGCTGTGTCCAGTGAGCAGTGGTCAAAAGCTCAATCAGGGGTCCATATTTGACCCAGCACAATTTCATATCACAGAATCACCAGCTGGGGTTGGACAGGACCATAAAGGTCAAGCATGGACCTGTTGAAGTGAGTCCAGAGGAGGATGGTGAAGGTGATCATGGGCACAGAGCACCTCTCTTATGAGGAAAGGCTGAGAGAATTAAGGCTGTTCAACCTGGAGAAGAGAAGGCTCTGGGGAATTTTATTGCAGCTTTTCAATACTTAAAGGCAGTATATAAGAAAGATCAGGACAGGGCCTGTTGTGATAGGACAATGATTTTAAGCTAAAGGAGGTTAGAATAGATACAGGGAAAAACATTTTCTCTAAGAAGGTGGTGAAACACTGGCACGGTTTGCCCAGAGAGGTGGTAGATGGCCTATCCCTGGAAACATTGGGCAGGGCTCCAAGTGACCTGGTCTAGCTGATGATGTCCCTGCTCACTGCAGAGGATTTGGGCTATATGACCTTTAAAGGTCCCTTCCAACCCAAACTGTCCTACCATTCCATGACAAAGGTAAAAAGACATAATTAGTTTTAAGGATTCAGATATGGGTTCTGCATATCTGTAGTATGCAAGTAGTGAATTGAGATCCAAGATATGAATTCAGACCTTCAGATAGTGAGAAACTATTATGCTAAAGTGCAGACATCTCTGCAATCATCTTGCATATATTCCTCTTCATTTAATAATCTTGAAGTAAGTTTCTTCCTATCATTGGGAACAACAACAACAAGACTTACAAGTTGTGTAAGTCCACATAAAAACTATTTTTGTACATGATTATGTCTTGGACATGGTTTGGTGCACCCTTGACTGCCACTGATTTCAGTGGGAGTTGAAATTTCTCAGCACTCTGTATAGCAGGGCTCCTGTCTTCGAAGGCCAAGCAGAGGAGAAACTGCAATGTTCACAGCATGTGTTCTTCATGGACCACATGCCAGCAACATTAGGATTTTCACAATATTCCTTCAAGACATTTAGCTGCCACATCACATAGCTGTGCTGAAGGTCAGCACGGGGGATATAGCTTCAATTTTCTCTCATCTGGAGCTTCCAAACCAATGCTCTCTGTCTCTAATCTCCCCAGGCTGAGGATACTTGACCAGCTTTTAATCTCTCCCTGAGCTCTCCCTTGGGGTTTAGCCTAGGCATTCACTGAACAACCTGCCCCAGGCTGCTCACCTGACTACGTGAGACAGCAAGGGCTACCAATCTAGTTGGGG
Organism: Corvus kubaryi; assembly: GCF_017639235.1. Classification (NCBI taxonomy): domain Eukaryota; kingdom Metazoa; phylum Chordata; class Aves; order Passeriformes; family Corvidae; genus Corvus; species Corvus kubaryi. The sequence continues at coordinate 6,223,079 of NW_024580669.1, forward strand.
TCAGGGAAGGAAGGAGAACTTGAGCTAGACCTTCCTTCTGTGGAAATAAAAGTGGTTTTGTTACTTCCAGAGTAAAAGTCTACATGGTGTTTTATTCAACAAGTATGTTTCAACCAGTAAGAATACACCTTAATGAGGTTTATGCACTTTAATTGAAGCTCTCATGAAATTACTTCTATGTTTCTTTTTCCTTTTTTTTACCTTCTTTGCTTTTTTTTTTTTTCCATTTTCTTTTCCTTATATTGTGTTACAGCCTTTCTTAAAACTAATGACCCAGGCACTCTCCTCCTGAGCTACAATTAATGAAAGGGAACAGATAAGAAAATCTCTGCATCTCCCTTAGAGCCAGTGCATCCTGCAGATATCTCCCAGTGGTTGTCATTAGCCCTAATGGAAAACAGCTGAGCCCCAGCATGACCACACTGGTCTTCACCAAGCAGGTGCTTGTGCCTGAAAGGGAATGTATTTGCAAATATTCCTTCTGTGTTACAAGTGTCAGATATTTTACCACACAGACTAACTTTGGTGCCATAGGGATAAGCTAAACTCAAACTTCACTCCAGAAGGAAAACTTATCACTGGATGAGGAATTTCTTCTTCCCCTTAAAGAACACATGCATAATGTGTGCAAGCCTGATGGATGGATTTATTTATGTCTGGCATCTCATATATAAACTAGTTATCAAGGAAATATTAATACACGGGAAAGATACAAAGATAGCTCTAGGATGAAGCATACTCCATCCTTAAAAAGGCATCTAGCATAGGTAGGATGATTCATTATCTATGGTGCCTTCCTCTCTCCATTGATGGTATGAAAACTAAGGACATGACTCATCTGATCTCAAATGTCAGATTAGAGGAGAGAGGAACTGTTCCCCTAAAATACCTGTTTCCCCAGTGATGACTACAAAAGAAAAGGAGAATTATGTTCTCAGGGACGGATATTCACTTTTAGTTAGATGAACCCCACCTTATTTATCTAAATATGTGATTCTTGGGTTTCTTGAGCAGGGCCAGGAGTTGAACTTGATGATCCTGGTGGCTCCTTTCGCACTCAGAATATTCTGTGATTCTATGAAATTTTATGGGAGTAAAGTTATATAAAGTCAATTCATTTGAGATTATTGTTCACCAGAATGCATTAAATTCCAGTTGTAACAGCGTTTCTTCACTTTGTTTCTAGACTATTTTTGGTCTTTTTATGCACACTACATACCATATTAGCTCCTTATTCTTTATTTGGTTTTGAGTTACAGTCCCTACACAAAAGATCAGTATAGTCACATTGGATGAGACCAGAAATCCTGTCTGGAGCAATGGCTGAGGGAATATCCCTTCTAGAAGAGCATGAGAACCTGAAAAGAGCTTTGTCACCTGTTAGAGTCCCACAGCCAAATAGTTGTAGCTCAGGCATTTTAGGAGTTGGGTTTTATTTCCAAATAAATTTCAGGCCTTGCTGGAGGTCAAGGTTTAACTTTGAGCTGGATCTCCACTAAAAGGCAATTTTCTCTGACTGAGATGTATATAGATATGTGTTCCTTTTCCATGAGTGTCAGAAAATCACTGGATGCCCAGGTTACACCATGGGCTCCCTGTGTGCCAGAAGGGAGCCAGTGACAGGGAAAACAGCAATGCCTCATTTGTGCTAACCTGATGGGTTGGGTGTCTGAATTTGATCAGGTCAGCAGGCTGGAGGATCAGACAGACCTAAAATTTGTGCAATATTTTATCTCCAGCACATAGTGCTTTAAAGCTCAGGAAGTCATTAAACTCCAAGATGACACAGGGAATGCCTAGTGGGATTAACCTTCAAAAACTAATTACCAAGGAGATCAGCAGAAGGCAGCCTGCATCACCACTGTTGTGACAGCCTACCAGAGGAGTGAGCGGCATCAGAAAATGTTGAATAAAAAATCTGCTTCACTGCAGATCCTTTTCCTATGTAGGCAGAGTTTTCCGAATGATTACCAATGGCAGATCAATGGAAATCAGGTTTCTAATTACAGATAGGGGTCTGAGTACAATTGCTATGATGATTATTTTTATTTTATCCTTTTTCCTGTAGTTTATAGGAAAGGTTTGGAATGAAGTATTACACTAGCAACTAGTAAGGATCAGCTCCCATGTTAAAGAAAAGGGGTGGGCCTGCCTGACCTCACTGAGACACCCACTGAGAAAATCACCCTAGAGTTTTGGTGATGATTAATGAAGAGATAAAGACATGATGAGTATCTGATTTGTCTGAATCATCTAAGGCCAATAGCACCTTCAAAATGCATGCCTTTTTTTTCCCCTACTCTATCTCTCTTGAATATTAAAAGAGCTTACGATGGTTGCCTGGAATATACAGTATGGGTTTTAAATGTAGTGAGATGAATTCCAACTGCATACCAAACAAAGAGCACAAATAAATGCTGAGCTTATGCAAGGGGCAGTCCTCCAGCAGCTGCCAACCCCAAACCAATACAGACTAATATTAGCTGGAAATCTGTTAATTGCTGCTCAGATTTCATGTCCCTTGGATGAACCTGATCTCAGGTGGCGTGACAAAAAGCCAGGCAGCAGATTATGTTACACACACAGATATAGACATGTAGGTTGTGTGTATGTGTGTACACCTATGTATGACAGGGCAGTATTAAAGATATCATATTACACATTATTTTATATATAATAATATATTTTTGCATTTATTGTATATATGTGTGTGTGTGTGTATAGAGAGAGAGAGATGTCACATCACCATTAACTTACTCTGGTTTCTGGACACCAAACTTTTAGACTTATGCAAGTAAAAAAAATCCTAAAGAAATAAAGAATGGTTTTCCCAACTTTCTGCAAATGCTATTAGGCTAACAATCTCTCTTGAATATCAAGCATACTAAAGTTTGAACAAAACGTTGGAAAGCAGAAATCCCAAAGTTCATACAGGCAAAAGTAAAGAATTCCAGTAAGCTCAGAACTCTGCACAGTCTTTCAAGCTAGACATGTTTGCAAGAGCTACCATCTAGTTGATGCTGTGATCAGAATTCTGGGAACACATGTTAGTTATATAAATATTTTTAAATCAATCTGATGATAGCACTAGTTCAGACCATGCCCTGATTTTAAGAAATCCTCAGGGAGGACTCAAAACAAATTAGTGCATTTAATTACCTTTCTGAAGTCCCCAAATAAAATAAATATCTATTGAATTTTGCCCCTCAGTTTAAGTCTAAATTCACAAATGCTATTACATTTTAATTAAAGTGAACTCATTTTTCCATTTGGTGGTTATTCTATCTTGATTTTTTTTTTTTTAACTATTCTTACAATTTAATAAAGATGCTAATTGGGGATTAGTTTGTAATAACAGCTGACAGGCCCCAAGGATCCATTCTGCTCTCTAATAGTCTATGGATGCAGAACAATCCATAAGGCAGCATGGGGGAACCTGTCTGTTACCAGGAGTGATCTTCTTCATTCACAACCAGAGACTGCATACTGCAGGGATCTTGCTCTGGTGAGAGATTCTTCTGCCTTAGAACCTGCAATACTGCCTTTCAGATGTTGCTTGTTTGCTTGGGCCCAGGCAGAGTAAGGAGAATTTAGCTTTTACACGATGTATTTACATGAACCACAGTGATAGCTTGTGTTCTGAGCTGTCTGGAGGTGAATCAGCTTTGGAACAGGAGCACAGTATTTGGTTGAACACTGAGAGCCTTCAAAACGTTAGTAAGGCCATTGCACAATATCTGGATAGGAGCAGAGGGATTTGTCTCTTTGAGGTTATTTAGCTTGATATTTCTAACATTGGAAAGATGATGTTCAGTGGTGTCAATGTATCCATTTGCAAAAAAACCCCTTAGATAATTCAATATTGGGTAAAGAAAGGGAATCTTATATCCTCTCACAATGTGAAGTTACCAAAACTTACACTACTGAAGATCAAGCAAGTTGGAATGGAGATTTTCAAGTAACTCTTCTAACCCTAAAAGAACAAAGGTCTTTATATGTCATAGTAATTCATAATTTTGTTTGCTATTGTATTAAAGGGACAGGTTAGGTTATTCTCCAGGTCTGCATAAAAATAGGGTTCAATGTTTACTTTCATAGTCCAGCTGGAGAAAAAGCATAATCTCAGAAAATCTTTGACTTAAATTACATGATCTTCTTACGAAACCCTTCCCTGAAGAGATGAAGCAATATAATATCTCCAGGAAATCTTACAGAGTATATTAATTTTGGTTAAATTTATAAAAAGCAAACCACCATTAAACAGAATGATATTTATAGTTTGAGCTCACTGACAGACCAGTGCATTGCAAGCTTACCTATGAATTGAGAATAAAAACTCTCTTCTTGCCAGCTGCCTGCCCGTGGGGGGTTATCTTGAGTCTTGTGAAAATATTGTATCTTCAGTGCAACAAAGGTCTTTGAAGTTTAACTGAGCACAGATGTTTTCCTTAGGCTTTAATTGAAAGCAGTGACAACTGAACTCTTTCTACAGTGGGACCCATGTTTTAAAAGAGATTTCTTCAAATAGGGTAGGACTGAACCCTAAACTTGTTTTCTCTTCCAAAACTCTATCCTTAAATGTTTAAAAAGAAGGAGATTAATATAAGACATTAATATAATACGTAAGCATAGATCATATATCAAGAGGAAGAAATCAAGAAATAAATAAGAAATATTTCATTCTTTAATGTTTTTCTTACTCTGAGCATTTGAAAAAGATATCTTTCAGCAACAATGAAACTGAATTAATTTGGATTTTATGAAGTTTTTAATGTGGAATTTGTTATGCTGACTTTTAAGCAAGATGCAGTGTCCGTGATATAATGTATGAGTTAATGGAACTCTTAACCCTGGAAAATCTGAAGACAAATATATTTGTCAAGATTTCTCTTTTTTTTTTTTGAAAATTAAAGTGATTTGTCAAAATCTTGGTTGATAACCATGAAAAAGGTAATGAACTAAATTTAAATACTTGTAGGTACAAGTCAGGGAGACCTTTATTCTCAAATTGTCCCATTGATTTCTGCTTCACTGAGACAATATTTGAAACACAGTACAGAGACTTTCTGATACAATTTAAGGAAAGTAAATATGCTGAGGAAATGTTGAAACTGATTCTGTAAGAAAGGAGTCAATGTCATAATCTGGGCTTAGCTGTGTACTATAGAAGTAGTTTTTGGAAAGTAAGGAATAGCTATGTGGAACCAGAAGAGGACATATGTGTTTTCATGTAGACTAAATAAGCTCCTCACATGGTTTGAGAACTCACATGAGAGGCACTAGGGTCAGGTACTGGTAGGAAGCCCTGCTGGAAAGGACCTTCCAGGTGTCCCAGCACAGCACAGCATCTGCCTTCTGGTGGTACCAGCTACACCCACACCACTGATTCCATGCTCTTGTCTAAGCTGGGGTTACAAATCCCTAAAGATGGAGATAGCTCAGCTTCTCAGGCAATCTCTTCTGATGTTTAGCTGACTGTTCCTATCCCAGCTAAGCCAAGCTTGGTGAGACCAGACACACAAGACCATGTAATGTGGAAGTGCATGAGTGCCTGTAAGCTTCTGCCATGCTCACAGCTCCACGTGCAGCAAAGATGTTCCCCCTGTCTGTTGTTGGTCCTCTCTGAGACTCAGTGCCTGCTGTGGCACTGGTGGGGAGGGTTGGTGAGTCATTCCCACCCATAATCCAGCAGAGCTGTGAGTCTATTTCTGCACACAGTCAACAGATGGGAGAATTCACAAAAGCTAAATTTGGCAGACATTACTGGAAGTCTCAGTACAGCCCTCAGTCAATTAGGTAACCCAGCCTTATGAACAGAAGTGACTAAGGGCCATTAGCTTGTGAGAACCAAAGAAAGTCAACTTCCTAACCCCAGAGGCACAACAGCTCTGTATAAGTTTCAAAATTGATTTGTCTGAAGTAAGTAATCAAGAAAAGCAAGAAGTGATTTACTGAGGGGTTTAAAATAGAACAGGTTGGCCAACAACAATAGCTTAGCTCTCCAGAGCACCTTGTGCCCACACTGTACCTAAAACAAGCTTTGCATAATAGAGGAGAGTTCACTTCCACATGATTACAGTTATAGGGTCCCTGGAGAGAAAAGAACAAGCAAAGAGAGAAGGCTTTTCATCATCATTTATAAAGACTTTAGGGGTCTGTTTAAGATGGTGAAATGCTGCTTACCTTCATTTTAAAACACTTTGAGGTACAGACCTTTGCAGAATACACTATTTAACTGTTTAGGATCATTGCTGGTTAAGGTCTTTCCATTTAGCAACCTGCTTCCTTTCAAAACCCTTCATATTTTCCCATTACCATACTAACTGCATTTGTTTTTTTTAATTTTAACTTTGCCTAATTAAAGTAGCAAAAAGCCCTGAATGCAAACATATTTAAAATAAAAAATAATTTTACAAGTAAATCTGAAAAGTACAATGCTGGTTCCTCTATTTAAATGGTAAATTGAAAATTAATACTTATGCAGACTAAATCAACTTATCTAATCATGGAATAAAAGGTAGTTAATTGGACCTGGCAAGTGAGAGTTAGAGCTAAATACAGCAACCCTTAATCCTGCAGAGTAAATCTTGACTTGTGTGATTAGTTGCTCTGCTTTAGTCAGGGAAAGGACTTGTGGCATCACACCCAGAAATTACTGCTTGATCCTGGAATTTGGACTGAATCTATGCATCTCTGCAGCTCTATGATAGAGGTAGAAATGCATATGTGAGTATCTCTTGAATCAGGCAGAATCCAAAATTAAAGTCATATATTCTATTCAGTGTCCAAATGAAAATCTCTGATTATTTGAACATGATATTACTTGCCTCTGGCATGAACAATGACACATTGAATTTCAACATGGAAATTTGATTCTTTTGCATTTTCTGTTGTTTTCTTATTCTATTTTTGCTTCAGATATATCAGCTATACAAAAGAGGGTTTCTGGATGCACTCTCTGGATTGGGTGCTGTATTTTTGAGACCGTTGTCACTTATAAGGAGTTTGGAAACACGTATTCCATTCCAGTTTGAGTCACTGACCTCACAGAGATCTCTGTGTGATTGTACCGTGTAAATCCATTTGGATTTCACACAGGTAAAGTCAGCTGATCTAGGGTTAAGGAATATGAAGGAATCCTGCAAGTTTTCAACCTGCTTCTCCTGCTGTCTTGAAGAATCCATACTGCACTGTTGTCTTAGGGTGACTTTATGATGTGTATCCCCTATTGCTGCTCTATGCCCAGAAATTAACTTTGTGCCTTTCTGTGCCTTTAAACTGAGCCAGGGGTAAATGCTGATAAGGTTATATAGGCTCCAAAATTCATTTGGCCCCAAGAATTTTTCCATTTTGACATCCACCCTAAACTAATCCTGTAGGAGCCCTCAATATCCAGTGAAGAGGAAAAGCACATATACATTATTTTCATTTACCTCTCTTTATCTCTCATCTTAGGGCAACATGAAGCATTTCTCTCCTGAGGCCATGTAGAGCCCTTAGGCTGAACCTCAGCATTATCTTCCAGTGAATTTCCAATGGTTTGATGGTTAAAATCAGGTACTGTTTTTACCTTAGGTAGGAACACTATTCAGCACCCTCATAAAGATGCAACAGAATATTCAGACTGTACAAAATTTTTGGATTAATATTTAAAATGACACCTTATGATCTCTCCTGGTGGAGAACAGGGAACTGGAGAAAACACACTGCAAATAGGGAAAATGTTGAAGAGGTCAATCTTCTTCTCTGTGTAAATCAGTCCACATCCAGTGCATGAATTTTTCCTCCCAATTCCCTGAAATGCAACAATCAATTATCCTGTAAGAGAATTGTGATTTAAAATGAGCCTCCTATCAAATAATTTTTTTTTTTTTCCAGGAAGGGCAATTTTGCTGAAGGTTTATTTACTGGTATTCACACACTTGAGTTCAAATGTCTGTCTTGACAACAGAAGGAAAGATACAAGTTTCCTGACACTTTAATTCTCTTCCAGTGCCTCTGTGGACTTCAAGGGGTCTATGTTCATAGAAATATGTAGAAAATGTATAGGAAAATGGCACCTTCTGAGTATTTCACTTGAACTACAATTCTCTGTTAGAAAATGGGGCCTGTGTATTCACAGATGTTCACATCAGTACATTTTGCTGATCTCTAAAAGTTAGTGTTAGACATAAAAACAGCATTCGCCCCATTTTCTTGAATTTCTCTGTAAGAAAAAGGAACACTCTATACATGACCTGTGTGCCTCTTCTATAAATTCAATTTATTTTTGTGTGTATTCGTAGTATACTATATATAGTATACTATATATATATACTATATATATATATATAATAGTTTTATACTTCTTATCTTTTTTCCTAAACTTTTGCTATTTTCATTTTTTCCTATTAAAGGCTTTTAAATTTTTTTTTTTCTATTTTGATGAAGATGATGGGGATAATGGGGCTTTGAAAGGGAAGTGTTTTTTCCCACTGAAATTTCTTACTGAAAATTTTAGGTTCCAGACAGAGGCTGGACCAAATAACTCCCAGATGTTCCTGCCATCTTGACTTTTTATGTGACTCCATGATTTAAGATCTTAAAAAATAGAACACCAAGTTTGACCAAATTGATTTTCTTAAATCAGTATAAGGAAGATTTACCTGAGCTCAAAGAAAATTAGATCTCACTCACGTTGGGTTCATAGAAGCACCTCTACTTCTGAAGAAGAAAGGGAAGGGAAAAAACCAGTGTGCAACCCAGCAGCTCTAGTTTAATTCTTTGCTTCCCTTTTCACTTATTCTATGACCTTAAATACCTTTCTCTGTGTTTAAGATTTCTGTAATTAAAATACTAAAAATTGTCACTTTGCCCAGTGTTGATGTGAAGGAGGAAACCATAAAAGCTTCTTAGAAACCACAATTATGCAAACCATGTATTTTTGCCACACATAAAAGCCAAGATACATTAGTACATTTCTCTATATAAACACATACCTTTACTTCCAGTGCTGTAAAATATTGCATGTGGTTGAAAGTTGGAAAGGGACTGCTTCCCAGCAGGGCACAAAAAGGCAACAATAGAACTTACAAACAAAATGTTCCATACTGGAGAATATGACATTATTTTCTGCAAATTATGCCGGTGAGAACCTGAGAGACAACAGGTTTGTGGCAGCAGGAGATGCCTCCAACTGGCTCCACTTCATGCCTAAATTGCAATGAGGTTCTAACCTGGCATGCTGAAATGAACAGCTCTCAAAGAGTACAATATATTTTTGACATGGCTCTGCCTCCCTACATTTTAAAGCTCAGTCTGAAAGTCTGAGGCAGACAGATTCTACACACCAAAAAAGGCCTGACTCAGACTGGGAAGAAATAACTTTGCTCTAAGAAATCAGATCAGCTAAAAAAATTGCATTTCCATGGTTTCTTAGCACATCTGGTTTGAAGGCACAAGTTACCTAAAAGATTTATTGCTGTGATAAATACAGATCTTTACTACCCAGCCAGTAATTTGAAACTTGCAGACTCAACTGGAAGAGAACGTGAAAGGCCATAAAATAGCAAACCAGATATGGTTCCACATGTATTCCAAATCATAGATGCAAAAGAGCCTTTAAAAAGTTATGTCAGTCTATTTCCACCTGAGCTCTTGCTACCTGCATGAGGATCTCACCACACAGGCATAAAAGTTTCTGTTTCAAATTAATTTTTCAGTTTAAAAAGTGCTGAGATCACAACTCTCATTTCTGTTGGTAGAAGGTGTTGGTGTTATGTCTCTTTGAAAATTAGGCCACTTATTTTAGGCAAATAAATATATTGGCCCAGGCTTCTCTGTACCACTCTGTAGATGCAAAGCAGCCACATACCTGTCTTAGGTGGTCAATTAGGATGAGAAACCGGCTAGAAGCAAAGGCAGAACTTGTGAAATTAACCTGCTATATTTTTTTTTTCCTTCTGATGTGCTATAAAATGCTTGATAGGTGTGCTAGATTTATCACCGAAATGTCTAGAGTTGGGAAAATGATCCAAAAATCTTAAAGCTCTGGACTGAGATAAGTAGCCTGTCATAACAGATTTAGCAATAATCATGCAGACCATAGGAAAAATACTCAGTGGCATAGAAAGACTGTCCTATTTACAGAAATGCTGTGTTACTTGCTTTTGGTGGAAATGAGAAGAATCAATGCCTTTGGGGTCTATTAAGCGAAGCCTTTAAGTACAGCTGCATTGCCAGCTCTCACTGCTTTACTAATACTGGAAGGATATTTGTTGCTTTGTAGAAACACTTGGGTTAGTTTGTGTACTGGGAATTTTTTCTTTTGCATGAAAAATGCAAACTTCTCACCAGCACTATTGCAGAAGGAAACTTGAAACAGTGACCTAAGTCAAATATAATCAATCCAAAAGATGTGTGCATATATTTGTACACACGCATGTATATATATATGTCTATATATTTACACACATGCATATGCTAATGATATCAGGAGAGTCATGATTCAGGATATGACCATGATTAAGATATTTGTTTAAACAGGATTGTTTCACTGAATCCAGACTGAAGAGCCACAGTTGGCAGATACACCTACTAACTTAGACACGAACTTTCCCTAATTAGGCAGCAAAACCAGGGTGTTTTTTTTAAATTGTCTTTTTTTCTATTTTTTTTTTTCAGGGGTAGGAAGAGGTTTGTAGGGGGATGCTATAGCTTTTCTGCCTTCTAATGAGCACAAAGGGGTTTTTAAGGAGGTAGATGTGGGGGTGTTCTTATGGAGAACATGTTTCCTGTCATTTCTCCTGAAAGCAAGACCAAGGCTCAGTAGCAAAGTTTTCATCTCATTTGGCCACAATATAGATATCCATAGTAGGATCTCTGTTTCAGTAGAAATAGACATGAATGAATGAAGTGGCATTTTGTGCTTAAGAAGATGTAATTTTTTTTGGCCTGAAATGTGTTAAATCTGGCTACAGAAGCTACAATTACCACTCCTGCTATTACACAGTTATAATTATTGAGGGACTTTGCCATATGTCTTTGTAGCAGCAGAAATATGAAAACCTTGGCATAAAAAATACAACATATAAGATCATTTAAAGCATTTAAAGGCTTCTCCTCATAGGTGTTTCTGGTATTTTGTTGTAGACCAAAAGCAGAGTTCAGTGCCATTTCAGCTATTAATATGTTGTGTATCATTCCCGTGGAAACTTTTCAACACAATTATCATTGTGGGATCATCAAGCCCATTGTTTAAATAATGCTTTTATAATAGGAAGCTATCAAGTAATGATGAAGCAATGAAAAGATTCTTGTTATAAGGCAAACTGTCTAAGGAAAGCAGAAATCAAAAGACAGGCTGCTACTTGCATAAAACACTTGGATAATGTGTGTTTTGCAACATGATATAATGTAGGTTTATGACGACAATTCAGCTGCTTCTTCGAGAGACTATGCAGACAGGAATAAAAAAAGGATCACTTAAAAATGCTTTGTTCTCATTAAGAGGTTTTGTTCTTAAAGAAGGTGAAGATCATTCCAGTGTTCTTATACTGGATGTATAATATAATAGATACCAAATAGCTAGAACAAGGCTGTACATAGAGTTCCTAAATTGGCACAGAAATCCAGGGTGTTACAAGACAGGCTCTTACATAACAAAAGAATCCGTACATTTTCTAGGTAAAACTGGAATCAATATCCCAGGCAGGAGTCCCTCTTTGAAGGACAGCATTTGAGAATCAGAGTGTTTTACAGATGTTCCTTTCTCTGATGTCCACAAATGTCTCTGGTCCACCAGGCCATGGGATGGCTTCATCAGTGACAGCTGAATTATCTACAGGTCATGGATTCCTTCCAATTCTTCTCATCTTTCTCCGCAAAGTCAGTGTCAGAGACACTCTGAACTGATGGTTAGAGCTTTGTATGTTCTCCTTTTCTTTGTCAAGGACTTGTTTTGCATGTTCAGAATGGTTTTGGAGATTTTTTTCAGGCTTAAAGTCAATGAAAGTGAAGCAAGAAACATGATTTTAAGAGAAAAACTAAATCTAAGATAAAGTAGAGCTGCAAACCAACAGTGGTACTGACTGTAATTCAAGACAAGTTTGGGAACTTGAGGAAGGAATGAATTTCCAGCAGTGTTAAATTTTCTTAACAAGAAATCAATTCTGCTGTGTCTTCTAATGAGTTGTCATGGAATCATTTATGTTTGTAAACTATATGGTCTGGAGAAAATTATTTTAAATTGTAAGAAACTTAGTGAAAATATATTTCTAATTTTAAGTTTGATTATGTTCCATATTCTTGTAAAATGTTGCACTAATGTGTGATAGAGATTTTTTATTGCATTATATATGTGTTTCATTTTATTAAATTTTTAATAGCTTTGCTATTCAAGACATTGGAGACTAGTTTTGGGTTTCTAAATGATGATTTTAGAAGGTAATATAATATAATATTAAAGAGTGTCAGGATAGCACATAAATTAGTTAAAAATCCAGATGGGCAACTGCAACAAACTCTTAAGGGTTTATCATTGTTTTATTATAGAACTGAACAGTATTCAGTTCTGTAAAGTATCTTCTGTCAGTCACTGCAAAAGACCAGCAAGTTTTCACTTGATGGAGACTGTACTTTTAAAAAAATCATTATCAACATGCACTCATTCAGTTTTCTGGCCTCTGTTTTCGGCACAAAATAAGCCTAAATAACATCATTGCTAGATTGAATTCACTGAGTTCAGTGTAGAACTCTCCTAAATTTTTTCTTGGTTTGGTTCTCTGGGGGAAGATTTCTGTTGGTAGTGTCTTAGGATATCATTTTATAATTCTCTTAAACCAGAGATAATTAATTTCCTAGGATCACCATTTGCTCTTAATTATGAAGGTACAGTATGGCCAAATGAGCCTCTTTTGTAGTAGAGGTGGATATACCCTGTCGTGGTATAATGTGCATCAATAGTTATAACTGTGTCTGTGCAGTCTCATTCTGAGCATTATCTCTGAAAATTCCCACTCACACTTCATATGAGCCTGGACCCTATTTTCTTTCCTTCTCTTGGATTTAAATGGGTTAAAAACAAATCTGACCCTTTCTCTGCAGATTGACTTAATGCTTTTTTTCATTCATCTTCCAACACTCTTGAATTCAATTAGGAAATAGCAAATTAATAGCTGCAAAATTAATATTGACAATTCACAGGAAGGAAGAAGTTGAACTGTGTTCATCACTTCTGTTTCTGGCTGTAACACAATATCAGATGGAGCTCACAAATCTGGGAAAGGGTAGAAAATTGTACAGCCATGATCAGATCAGACCCTTCCTCTCTAATGAGTGCATAGAAAGCAATTTTAGTCCATATGATTCATACATCAGTGCTTTCTCATTTTTCAGCCCTATTGGACACTCCTTGGATGCACCTGTAATGTACTTTTGACATTTACACTGGGATGAGATGATTAATTTCATAGAGATGGCTGATTTGCTATGATAATCAGTGGCCTTACTGAAAGGCTTTTAAGAAACTACCTAGGATAAATGTTGTTATTTTGTAGAGATAAGAGGCATCTGTGCCTGCATCAGAGGTTGTGGTTTAACCTCATCTGTTGAATGCCAGAAAACAATTTCCAAAATGAATACTGTTCCCTGCAAAAAACAATTTTCCCCTAACAAATTGCAGGAAGAATGAAAACACCAAACAGGGCATCACAGCAACTCGATTAGCTACAAACAATTCCTTTGTAAGCCTTCATTTTTAATTGCTTTTGTGTCCTTCTCCCTTCATCATCCCCTAGTTAAAGAAGTATAAATGAGAGGTTAGACTCTTTCATGCTTCTCTGTTTAAAGACAGTCAATAATATGCCCTCCCCCTTCCTTACCAGCTCTTGAATGCAAATTCTTTTTCAGTATGATTGACTCAGAGTTACCTCTGGAGATGTGGACTTGGTGATTAATTGCTATGGTAAGTAAGAAGCTTGTTTATTTATTTTGACTGTTCTGTTCTGATCAACAGAAAAAAAATAATAATAATAGAAAAAAAATCTGTTGATCTGGGGGTTTACTGAATGTTATTTGAGATAATGCAACCAAAACAAAATTAGCAGCCTGGTTTAATTAGCACTGCAATCCAACAGAATCAAGGATGGGAATTTTTAAACAAGTATCAATTTGCCAAAAATTCTCACAGTACCCTTGAAAAAATGAGGCTCTTATGGCCTCTAAAAGTGGCCTGTATATGACACCATACTTCGATACTCGGGAAAAAGCTGGACCTTAAATATTATAAGCATATTCAAAAAGAGCACAAAGTCATTGAATATTAACTGATTTAACAATTTAAAAGAGGACATCTTTCTGGGGGAAAAAAAAAAGTTGTAAAAAAATTCAGATTGTGGAAGAGATTTTCTGGCCAAGTACAGGAAGACAGCAATATCACAAAATGTGTTAATGGAGACCTTTACAAGGAGACAATCCAAGAGCTAAAACTTCTGAACAGAGATATGAAATGGGTCTGAACACAGAAAACTCACTGCTGCTTGTGAATATTCTGCCTGGTTAGGTCTGGCACTCTGCTGAGTTACAGGATGGGTACGTGGGCAGTCCCCTAGAAGCACAGTCCAGGCTCTCATGGTCTCTCTCCCAGTGTACCAAGAAAAGGAAGGACTTGAGGGAGTGAGAAATTCCTCTGATGATGTCACCCCACCCACTCTCATAACAACTGGTGTGGCCAGCAAAACAGCTCATGAACAGTAATGAAACCAGTGTTACCTTAGGGGTTATATCAAAAGCATAAATCCATGCTAACTTGTTGTGTCTGGGCTCTAAATTCCCATAGTTTCACAGAGCAGCTCTCATCCTTTTGTGATATGCCACATTGAAATCAACACTACATCCAGGCCATGGCTTTCAACATGTTTTATAGTCAAATGAAATTAGGCAGCATGGATTAGGTGATCACCAGGTCTAAACTGGTTCCTGTTGCCAAATAATTCCCTGTTAGTGGTGATTTTTACAGACCTGCTCCTCAACAGCAATCTGTACTAAGAAGAAAGGCTTTTTAATCCTCATAACCTTCCTTGGAGTAATGCCTTTTTCACAATAGTGGGCTCTGGCCCTGTCAGTCAATTTAGTGCCTGGAATAACAATGAATGATGAAGTATCTTCTCATCTCAAGAGCAGGCACTTACCTGCATAAATCTCTCATGTAGAGATAAGCAATAGCTATAAACCCAAATGGGCTTTCCTTCTGAAAGGTCAGCTTTTGAAAGGATTTCCTTAGTCCCCTGGAGCCTCAGCAAAAGATAACATTTCAGAACTTGTCTTTTGCTTTCTACTCTATTTAATTAAAGTGCGCTGTTAACTTTGATGAAAATATGTTCCCCTCATGATTAAAAAGCTTTTTGATTAGATCATTTTGCATAGACAAATGGCCTGTAATAATAATAGTAAATTACAATATTTTTGAAACAACTTTCTCATGTTAATAAATTGTAATTCAATTTTACATGAAAATTGACAGGTACACAGAAAACCTCACCCACCAGTTGAATGTATTACTGTAACTGGTCACTAGAACTCCTTCTAGGTGGATTACAGTCTTGATCTTATGCTATAGAGAAAGAAAATGGGAAAATACCAGTCTGAATCACTGCTAAGAGACCCTATGTATCTCAGCTAATCTCGTAATCTGAAATTCAGGAAAGTCCAGTACAAAGAATTGAACTGGCTTGATGGGAGTCTTCTCTACTTTAAAAGCTCAATAGTAACATAAATACAGCATTAATCCTGAAAGAAAAAATATTTCAGTATGATTTCTAACTACCTCAGGTCCCTGGTGTAATTTTCTCATTTGTGTTGATCTGAGATGACAATGAGCAGAACAAGTTTAGGCATCTTCTTATTCATCTGTGGTAGACAGGTTCCTAGGCACAAAGAGCATCTCTGGTCTGCTTAAATGATACATGAGAAGCTTGTAGAAAAACTGAAAATAAAACATATATTTCTCTAGTTTGATTAGACTCTCCCTTCTTTTTTATTACTTAGGAAGAAAGGATAATATTTCACAATAAAAATATAAGGATGTTTAATCTGCAATAGACTAGGGACACTGATGCTTTAACATCTGGGCTGTTTGTATCATGATGGTCCGTGGGGATGGAAATATTTACTTTCTTACTAAAATTACAATCAAATATGATTTCACAGTAAAGAGGAATTGCACCTTCCTTTTTCTTCTGTAGTATAAGAGAAATAAAAATAGCACTTGGGTGACGAAAGATTATAATATTTGGCCTCAAAACCTATTGTTTGGTTTTTGCATTAAATTTCACATTCTAAAAGTTTATATAGATAGTGATTTATATTTCTGAAAATAAACACAAAATTTGGTTATTTTTTTTTTTTGCTGGTCAGTAAAAAGATTATGGTAAGGAGCTCATTTGCTATATTAAACCCAAGCTCTCAACCTAATTTCCTCAGCTCATCTGGAAATTAATGCCTTCCTTAAACTTGTTTGATCCTGGTGGTTTTGATGCAAAGGCCACAGTATATATGAGTGACAGGCTTTTATCCCCATGAGGCTTAGCTGAAGTTACCACACTGTGACCTGTGCTGGATAAGAGTTAGGTCCTTCAGAGGTAGCAGATAATGAAACACTGGGCTGCTGCATCAGCTGACTTCTCTGTTCATCAGCCCCAGCTAAAGGTCAGATGACATATCTCAGGTGACAGAAAAGAAATAAACTCAATACATCATTTTCCCTGATCACTTCAAATGTGAAAGTAAACATGATATTCTGGTGCAAGTCATTATCTAACTGTGGCTGGTACAATTCTTCCTTTTATTTTTTTTTCATATTTAGACGTACCAAGTAATTGTAGAATCTGCACTTAATGCATATGTATTTTTGATATCTAATTGCAACAGGATAATATATCAAAGTGCTTCTTGAGCCAGAGCATATTCATAAAACCTCATCTAGAACTGATGGCACAGAAAAAGCAGATGGGATTCCAGCAAAATCCTCAGGTCACAAATAAAAGTGACATGAATCAGAAAGACTCTTTCATGAGAGAAAAGCATGCTAAGGGAGTTTTAAATTACAGGCACTTCCAAGGAAAGGATTATTTAGAAATCTCAATCTCTCTGAATTGGTCCTGGAAACTCAGTCTTAAACATGATACCGAGCCACTTCAGTGCATCCCATACCAAAAAGCAGTGAAAACTGAGAAACCTCAGCACGTTAGCAGCTCTACTCTGCGTGCAGCAGCAGGGGAGAAGAGGCTTCAGAGTAACTGAGGTGCTCTCCTGAGACTGAGGGGAGTCAAGTTTTCATCCTGGATCTGCCACTAATATGCTTTGAGCAACCTACACCCACCTCTTCTGGTTATTTAAATGACAAGTTCCCTAGCACTGATTGTCACAGCAGAAAAGATCTGCACACACTTCCCAGGACACTGAAGCTCCTCAGGGAGCCTGACACAATTCCCTGCCCTGGACCCGGCAGAGGGGGCTCTGGGGAGGTGCAGGCTCAGCCTTTGAGCAGGGTCTGGGCACTGCTGCTCACAGCTGATCCCCTTTTACGTGCACAGTATCTTTATATTACTTGAAGGTGGCTGCCTGCAAACATAGCTGACATTTTCCTTCCCTTCACTTATTTCAACACATGCAGGGAGGCACATTTTTTCCTTTTAAATTAAGAGAATATGTATTTCTTACACTGGGGATCATATGCTGGCAGCTGAATATAGTGGAACAACAGATTAGTGATCTTAAAATGGCACACTTTTTAAAATCTAGTTGGTTTTTAATATGCAATTAACAAAATGTTGGTCTTATAAGACATTTCTATATGTTGTGTATGCCATGCAGATCTAATATTATCTTATATTACCAAAGAGGTAGTACTATTCTTTAAAACTCCTCATAAATATAAAATTTATTAATTTTTCTTCTTTTTTTTTTCCTATACAAAAGCATAGTTTGCATGTTAACTTTAATAACTGCATTTGTGTGGAAGTGCTCTGACTTCAGTACATGGAGATCTCTTCTCTATTCCTTTCCTTTGCTGCTTGTCATAGCAGAGAAGTAAAATATTGTCTTTGACCATGGGAGCAAAACTAAATGTTGATTAAGATATTGATTTAAGGTCAAGAAAATTCCAAATGTCAATCTAATGTATTAAAAACATGCAGTTTGAAAAAAAGCATTACAGCCTGCAAAAATGTCACCTACATAAATACTCAGGTTAGAGGAATCTTTTAGCTATTAAACACCAAAGAAATAGAATAACTTCCCTTTCAGAAGAATATGTGGTTTCCATGAAAATTGCACTGGATCAGAGATTTAATTTCTCTTGAAATATCATGCATTACAGAGACAAAGTATATCTTCAACATGTGGTATGCCTGTTAACAAACTGCTATTTAAAATAACCTGTGTATTCTTCTTTGTTTTCTCATTATTTTGACTAAGGAACTTATTAAAAAGCTTTCCATAGTGCAAGCTCTTTAAAAAAATTACATGATTCAATAATATTACAAGATAGGAAAACACTTTTATTTCAATAGTTCCCCAAGAAAGAAGAGGTAGAATAATTAAGAACTTACAGAGTTCTATTTCAGGAAATTACTGTTAAGAGGGCAGTATCAGAGAGAAAGAAACCTAACCAGCAATGTTTCCTTTGTTCCATCTCTGCCTCCTTGAACAGTAAGATTCCTAATTTTACTGACACACAGAGAGGTCTGACACCCTGTCCAAAATAAAAGAAAGCATTGACAACAAAAGAAAAACTGGAAATTATCTAGTATGCCTTACTGGAACACAATGCTTCTGAGTACCTAGGAAACCTGTAAATAGCCAGGGATGTAGAAGTGTTGTGACATTAGCCTGTCACATATTTCAGTGTTAAAGCTCTTGTTAGAGACTCATCAATAGCAGAGTCTCCCCTCTGTGGAGCTGTTTATAATTTTCTGAATAAATTACTTATCTGTGAAGCATTTTCAGGTCCTGAACATTTTATCACCTTGTAATATAAAGATCTGGAATGCAGAGAAAAAGCCATATTTCTGCAGGGACAGCACCCAGGGGCTTGGAGAGCAGTGCTGGAGGTAGGCTGTTTGCAAATAAACCCACAGGGGCCAACTGCAACCTTCGATCTTCTCACTAAAATAATTCTGGTTTCTTACAAAACTGCTTTTTGCTGCACCATTTCTGGCTAATGAGGAAGCTTTTAGGCATAAAAATACTCAAAAAATTATTTCTGTAGCTATTTTAATTTATAAAATGTCACTGTCATCTAATACAGCTCGAGGTACAATTTCGTATATCTTAACACAGTGAAAAAAGAACTCAATGGACATATAGCATTTTGTGGGCACCCTGTATACTGAAGTTCATTTGCAAAACATATTTGATTGACATATAATAGATAAGATCTAAAAGATAATTAAATGTCTTTACCATGAGGAGACATTAAACCAGGCTAAGAGCAGAATAGTTTTCATGGCAAATCAACATGTTGTTGGAAGATAATTTCCCTCTTTTCCAAAAATACCTTATATTTCGTAATGTAATGTAATACCTTTAGGGAAAGGATCAAATCCTATAGAAAACAATGACCTGGAAAGGAGTCAAAGATCATGCTTAAGAAACTACACAACATTCCTTGGGAGATGGAAGGAATCAATAAAAGGGCAAGTGTGTATGAAGAGTGGCCGAAAAAGCACATCTTGTACCTTTCCCTTTGCTTTGCTTTTAGCTGCCAGTGGAACTCACTGCTGACTGAAAAAAACCCTATAAAAATATGTCTTACAATATGCACCTCCAGCCCATAGATCAATAGTGAGTAGTGGTTTTTTGGTAAGCAGAAATGTGCTAATAATACTTTTTTTTTTTTTTTTAATTAAGACTCCTAGAAGACAGGTGTTCACCACAGCAGATTCTATAAAAATGAGAATGTTCTCAGTCTGGAACCACCTTGAAGGGAAGAGAGACTCCTATAAAGAGGCTGACCTTGGTGTTCTGAGAGGGATAGGAAGAGGTGGAATGTATATAAAAGACTGCTAAAAGTTGTAAATGTTTGTCAGAAGACAGCTTCAGGTGAAGCATTTTAATTTGATAGTAGATGTGTTTGTTTTGTTAGCTTGTGGACTAGCACACGTGAGAGATCTGAAACTGTATCTGGCAGACACGGAAAGCAAACTTCTTATTTCAAAGAGACCCAGTCTTTGGGGACTGTCTAATTCCTGTATTTCTAGAAGTCTCCATTTTCTCTTTATGTCTATAACTGAGAGCCATTTGACATAAAATTGCACAATGGTTGCCTTTATTTCTCCAGTTAATTGGTAGACTATCACTTTGAAAAATGTCATGCACTGTCTGCCAAACCTCATTTGCATTGCTCTTCCTTCTTTACCTAAACACCTGCCCGATTCCTTTCATTTAGATAGCTGGTATTTTGTCTTAAACCATAAAATATTTGTGTGAGAACAATTCACAGAGGCGTGAAATAAAGTTGTTTCTAACGGCACGAGTTGTGAGGAACATTGCTCTCTCACAGCTCTGAGGATTACATGAGTTCGAGCAGTCCTCTGACCTTCAAAGCTTCTCAGGCAACCAGCAGTCATTAACTCCAGCAGGAGGCTAAGCCCTGAATATTTTGGAATGGGGGCTTGGCAGACTAACCTGAGTTCAAAGAGATGTTCAACAGCAGAGCAAAGACTTGACCACAAATTTTGGAAGGACTGTTGAACAAGAAAATCATCCCTTTCCCTTTATGTAGATGGGTGGAAAGGGGAGAGGATAAGCCTGGGTGGTTGGTATTTGAGGTTATCCACTGTCAAGGATTGTTTTACTGCTGCACTGCTGTGCACAGGCAGTTTTGAGATTAGGTTTTAGGTTAAGTGGGATATTGTCCCTAATCATGTTACTGCCAGGGGACTCTCAGGGGTGGCTTAATGATGGTGTTTGCATGTTCAGAGAGAGTTAGAGAAAAACACCAAGGCTCCCTTGTCATCCTGGTTCATGAGCCTTGACAATAACATAGTCAGTTTATCTAACTTTAGACATCTATATGATAAACAAGTGGATGAGAGTTAATTATTCAGAATATTTTTGTATGCAAGGGAAGGAAAAAAGCACCTCTAAAGAATGACACAGATAATGGTTTTAGACATCTGCCTTGAAGCGAGAGGTAATCTGTTTCTCTCCACTAGCTGTGAAGAATCCAGACAACTAGCTTATGTTTTGTTCCACTGGATTTCCTCTGGTGAATATTTGCCTAGGTGACTACTTCAGATAGAATGCCCAACCTTCAGACTGCAAGGTGCCTGTATTTCACCCTCTGTGTGGCAGCTCCTTCCAGGAGTGAAGTTGCATGATTGCAACTTTAGGCTCATCCTGAGAGGGGCTTCAGTATTCAGGATACACAGGTAGAGCCAAGGTACTCGGTCTGAAGACAGTCCTACTGCTGTCCATCTTTTATATTGAAGATAAAGTATCTTAGATATTAGAATGAACCTTGGGACATCATTACAATGGACTGTGCACAGCTCATTTGCACAGAAACCAGACAAGGGTGTTAAAGTTTTTAATCTACTTTCAAATTTTCTCATGTTTTAGGATTATTTATATGCCCTGCACGAGCACTTTCTGGCTGGTGGACAACAGGTTGTCTACCAGGACATCATGTCCAAATTCTCATGATGAGAGTAATGGAGAAGCCACCACATGCAACACACACTGATCAGATTAATGAATTTTTGGAAATTTCAAAATTTGTGATGGGTCTTTTTTGAGGCCACAGAGGGCAGCCTGTGACACCAAGATCCAGCAAGAACTGAATATTTGCTACAATTTAAGCTACTTTGCATTTGTGTGGGTGAAGTTCTTTATTATTATTTATTTGTTTATTAATTTAGATTATCAAAACCATGCTACTGGCAAGTGAATTTATTGTTTGAAGGTTATTTTTACTTAGAGGAGCTTTTTCTTTGCTCCAGTAGGAATGTTTCTATTTACTGACACAAATTCTCTGTCCTAGGATTTCCCAAGTGGGAAAGACAAATGTGTTTCTTCATTTATAAACTTGGTTGGATAGATGAGACTAGGTCAGCAAGCGAGGCAAGAGACAGAGAAAGCTCAAAACCCATCCCAAATCCAGGAAGAATATTAGGTATCTTTTGCAATACCCTTGGTATTGCTGCTCTGAGAGGATGCTTATGTCTTACAATTTTCTCTTCCCAAGAGTCCCTGAAGCCCATTAGCCAGATTTTGTCCAGATAAAACTGAGTGTGTTAATCCAAGTGCTAACATTTCTAACAGCTATATTGTTTTTTTCTTCAGATGGATTTGTTAGAGATTGCTCTACTGAACTCCAGCAGCTGTGCTTGAAGACAAATGAGCTGCACAAAAAAAAATTATCCCGGCTCAGACTGACAGTTCCCTGTGAGCTACCTAACTTATTAGTCTAAAAGCAGAAGAGAATTTTTCACCAAAGACGAAAAGTAACCTAAAATACACATTTGAACAATACAAGGGGAAATAACATTCACAGTTCTTAAAGAGGAGAAGGGTGCTGACGTCAATTAAAGCTTGAAAAAATTGGCTTCCGAGCATCACTTCTGTTTTGGCCGTTAAAACTTTACTTAAAGAAGTATATAACAACAACAAGTGGATGTTAAAAAAATCTGTACATGTGGTTCTATGTGGGATTTTGGGCCAAAGTCTCTACCAAAAATAGTCCAAAATTGTGTTTGACAACTAAGGTCTGAATAAAGAACAGTATAATAACCGTACATTGTCTCAGAGCTCGCACAGTCAATAGATACAAAAGAAAAAGTTCACTATTTTCATACTGTGCTCAGGTATTCAACTCAGAGTTTCTGAGTTTTGAGAGGTATTTGGTTCTGATGAAGGAGGTTGAGATGTTCATTTCCACTGAAATTCAGATTCAGAATTAATTTCTGTACAGCTTAGATTGACAACATCAGGGTCTTAGACTTTCTTTAAAGTTAGTGTAGGTCAAATGCTAATGAAAGAAACACCCAAACCTTGAACTTCTCTGGGTCTGACCACAAGAAGACACAGACATTTCACAGTGAGAGCTGAGACAAAGACTAGCTTTCCATAAATTTTTCTCCCATTCTGGGATCAACCTTCTTCAGTTCTCAAGAATTTTCTCTAAATGGAGCAACTTTTCTAACTGGCCATTTCACCGGGTCATTGTTCCTATTTACAGGGCTGAGTGTGATCAATGAAGCATCAGAAATGTTTTTTGTCTCTACAAAACAGGACAGTTTTTCATATTTTCTGCTTCTGTTCTCTGCTTTTTCCACAATAGGTTTTCATTTTGGGGCATTATAGTGCCAGCAGGAACGTGTGAAAAGACTTGTTCTGGCCGTGTATTAATGCTCGGCACAAAGAGGATCTTTCCTCAGAGGGATTGTATGTGCAATTTTTTAATTATTTTTTTTCCCTGAGCTTCTCATCTGAAAACTGTCATCCCCTGGCTGTTCTGCCTTGCCTAGAGCCAAGGTGAAACTGAACTCTGTGCCAGCTACCTACTCCCAAAGCAGATGAGCAACAAGGGAGCGAGCATTTTCCAGGTGCCGTTTTTCAAGGAATTATTCCCTCAGAGAGCCCTGGAACGCCCGTCCATCCTGTGTTTGCTGACCTGTGCCTGAGGACAGTTGCCAGAAACGATTCATCTCCAAAATGGATTAACTTTCATGGCTTCTTCATATCACCAGTGCAGGACAGATTGAATGAGCAGCACTGTGAAAGATCAAACACATAAAAGAGGCTTCGAAATGGAGCATTTACCCTTTGTTTTACCCTTCCCATGAAATGGGGCTGAGTTGACTTTAGGATTCAGAGTCCTTTCTAGCTCTCTCCAAGGGCTCTGTTCTAAGTGTGGAGGAAGGAAACACAGGGTCAGGTACGCTGTGTGTAACCTCATCAAGGGAATCAAAATACAGCCAGACAGTAAAGTGCTGAGTGCTGAAAAGCCCAAGCCAAACCAGAAAGGCACCAGAAAAAGACAAATGCTAGTATGTCTCATCCACTCTAATATGCAAAGGTAAGTATTTTTTTTAAAAAACAGAATATCAAACAAGATCTTCAGTAAATGTGTTTCAGGATACTTATATTAATAGTTACTGGCTTGTACCTGCTAAGATCTGATTGTGTGTTTTTCTGCACCAGTAAACCCTCTGCTGTTCTTCACCCAGTCCAGTCCAAGGTCATTAGCTCTTTTCCCAGGTGATTCCCATTAGTGCCTCAGTTCAGCTCAGCAGTGCGCTTCTTCAGTGTATCTCCTTATCATCACCACACAGACACAGATTCAGATTGCTGATGGGGCTCCTAACACACAAACTGCAGTCCTTTAGGAAATCATTACACCAGAATAATATGTCAGCACTTAATTTGTCCTAATTGCTATCAGACATCCAACCCGCAGCACCAGAGCTAGCCTGAGGCAGGTGTACAGTGTAGATGCCAAGTGCTAAGCATCACTTTGCCTTCACACTGGGCTCACAGCTTGCTAATGTAGACCCAGCCATTTTTTTCTGAAACTAAAATTTCTTCAAAATCTTGTTTCAGCAGCTTTCTCATCTCCTCCATGGTGGTGTCTTGCCCACCGTGCATGGTACATTAATTTTGCACTTTATACCCTTGCCCTTCTGTAAACACCTGCCATCAAGGGTAGCCAAAATCAAAACAAGATAAAAATAATAAAAGATGCCTCTAAACTGTGCAATAAAATAAATAAACAGCAAGTGGGAAAGATCAGCAGCAATGCATAGGGGGGTGTGACAAAGCCAAGAGACACAGGGACTGAGCTTCCAGGGACTTGGAAGCTGCTAAGAGAGCAGTTTTACGCTCCAGCCCCAAAGCAAGTACTGTAAAATTCCATTTGAATTTTTTTATTTTTTTTTTAGCTGGAAGCTCAAACACTGCCACATGCTGATAGTGATAAATCCAAAGAGGCACAACCTTTGCAAAGCAATTTTTATCAACACTAAGAGGATGCTGCCTCAGCAGCCTGGAAAATCAGAAAACGTTGAGCTTCTTCTAACACATATGGTAATTTTTGCTAAATTTTTGAACGTGTGGTGAATTTAGTGCTGTATTGGGGAGCTTTACGGACAGTTGTGTTCACTTCTAATTAATGCGGTGTTAAAAAGGTAAAAAAAAAAATAATAAATGTTAATACAATTGTTCATGCCCTTGGGCAGGGTGTTATGCTTCTAAAAGGCCTTTCACATGAGTTTTGTGCAGTGAGGGCTCTGCCATGCAAAATCACCTTATCAGCTGAGGGAACAATATTGAAGAGGTCAACTTGCTATAATGCAATGAAACCAATATTTTAAACTTCATTGCTGTCCATTAAACACTGATCTCCATCATTAGGTGCCTAAAAATGCAGTTTTTCTGACATAGTGATCAACTCCTGATGAAGCCAATGGAAACTACAGCTTCACTGGTCTCTCATTTGAGATGGCTTTGTGTCTGCATCTGGTGGTGGATTTGGATTCTAGTCCCAGAGGTCTGAGCCCCCAGTTCTGTGGACTACCACAACTATCTACACTTTGAAGAAAAGCACAGAAAATCAAGAAACTATTCATATGATCAGACACACACGCACAAAAAATACTGAAAAAAAATCCAAACTAGCTGAGATGTTGGCTATTAGGTGGTTGGATTCAATTTTGGAATTAGCTGGTGCTTTAAAACTACGCTTATGTCAACTGAACTTGTCAATTTCCCCTCATCCTTCACAAGACCCTCTTCCCCAGGGTAAGGATGCAATTTTCTAGCCTCACTGCTCAAATATCAACTCTTTCACATGGTGGAGACAAAAGTTTTCTTGCTTTCTCCTTGACTCCTTGGTGTCCTTTTTGTATCTCCCCACACTAAGGAAGTGAAGTAGATCCTGCCTACCATCAAACTTCTCCCACTTCCCACATCTTTAAATCAGGACATGAACTCATGCCCTCCATTTTACGCTTCTCTCTTATGATGCAGCCTTGCACAAGCAGACTAAGACCTCAGTCCTATAACCCCTGACATCTTTCCTATTCCTGATGTCCGTCCCAGCTTATGAGTTCCCTAACATTGCTGTCTGCAACCTCAGTTACGAATTCAAGTCCCCAGATGGCAAAGCTGCTGCAGAGCGAGCACCAATTAGTTGCAACTTCACTGTTCATTAAATATTATTGCTTTGGGGTTTTTTTTGCAGATGGAGACACTGAGGTCAAGGATAAATCATCTGTTAATTTCTAGAACACTTGAAATGTGGCTCACAGGTCAAATTCAGTCCCTTCAAACAACTAATTGGGTTGTCTGGGTCATATGAAGGACCCTTGAGAAAGAAGGTGACAGAGAAAGAGTTGGAAGGTGGAAGAATTATTCCAGGAAACTGGTCTCTACTGTTCTCTTTACCAGAACTTTCTGCCCTACATCCCTTTGTTTTCTTAATAAAAATGCATTTCCAACTGGACCAGAATGTTGACCTCTCCCACAAGAGATTAGTGGCCCTCACTCTGTGCCAGTCCTTATGTCTGGTCCTTGACACGTGCTTACACATTTGCTAGTGCAATGGGCCATAAAGCCACAGTGCCTGCACCTTGAAGACAAACATCTCATTTCTATTGGTTGAGGATGTCAGTATGAAGGCTGAGAATATATTTAGGAATATCTTGACCCAATATTTCTCCTAGAGGGTGTGTTTTCTTTCTGTATTGTCTTTCTTTTACTTTTCATCCTCCATCTTTGAGGTATTAGAAAGAGTGTAATATGAAAATATTTGTGATATTTTTCTTGAGTTAACAAAGATGTGAGGAGACCATGATTATGGTTACTACCTCAAGAGAGAAAATTGGTTTTGGAGGAGAAAACTTACAGGCAAAATTAAGAAATTCTCACTTGAAGGTAATGCTGATGCTTTATAATGTTTCTGCCACAGTGTCACCATGGACACACTATCATCTTGCAGGGATGCTGGAGATGTAAGCAGCTGACATCCCAGAGGAGTCAGCTCTACATGTCACTGTAGGTCACAGAAACTAATGGTTAGCAAAGAAAGTGGACCTCAATAAGAAGGAAAAGTTTTTTTTTCAAGTGTGCTTCAGGAAAGAGGGAATATCTATGAGCACAATAAGTTTGGAAATTATCAAAATAGTGAATAAGAGGGATAAATGTGCAAAGATCCTCTTTCCCCAGCTGCAAGCTGGTTTTTCCTTTTTGCAGCATGGGCAGTGGTGTCTATGCTAATCTGTTGTGCTCTTTACTCCCACCTAGAATTGTGCTCTACTTTTCATGAGGTTTAGTTACATGACTGAACGCTCTATCTCTGTACTTTGTGATAGAATTCATGAATTTAACATTCAAATTTTTTAAATCCTGAAATACAGGAGATGACTACTGCTGTGAGAGTGGAGCTCTGGACCACACAGCAGCCACCAGTAATGCATTCTAAACTGCCTTGGAGCCACTGTCTTTAGGTAACTCCAGCTGAATCCCAGAAAATTCTCAGGAGGGACCTGTGTTTCTCTTGTGTGGTCTACGGATTAAAGGCTGGGTAAGGTTTCACCAAGTCTATTCTGCTAAATCCCTCTATCCTCAATGCACACAGATATATCGTGTGCACAAAGTGACCCAGGGGTTGTGATGTCCCTACTAGTTAAGGAAGGAAGACTAAATTGAAGACCTTAGGAGAATTCCTAGAGTTAGGCAAAGGGAACCTAGCTTTTACAAAAATTAAAAAATACAGCTAAGAAAGCAAGTGAACAAATAAAAAGAACCTAAGTTTTCAGAAAATGTCTATTGAAGAATTGAAATGCAAACCAGATCTGGGAATTTGGAGCTCTAACAACAACAACAACAAAGCTACTGAAGAAGTCTTAATTCTGGAACAATCTCCTGGAAAAAAAAGCATTAATGTGCAACCTAGGTAGGGGGAAACTAAAGTTACATCTGCCAGGACTGAGATCTCACCTTTTCTTTGTATCTACAGACATAGATTTGGATGAATGTTTTAGTTCTGCAAACTCTCAAGAAGCTTAAAAATGTGGTGGCAGGCATGACCTAAACAAAAAAAGACTTCAGAAAGAAGTAGGGAACATCTAAGCAGTGTTTTATACTCTTTCTAGTAGCCAAGATAGTTTCTCTCCATTTCCCTCTCTCCTCACCCTCAACTGAAAGTGCTTTCTGTCCAGGCCAGGTTCTTACACCCTTTTCACAGGCAATGAATAAGAACTGGTGCTGCCAACAAGCATTTTTTTAAGCTTATGCTAAAGCTGTGTTGGAATTAAAGTCCTCTCCAATCTCAACCATTTTGTGACTGTGGGATATATTATGTGACTCTGAAGGCATGTGCAAATGACGGGTACAGATACTCATATTCTAGGTATCCTAGGGTAGTTGAATCCCTTGAAAAAATAACATTTCTTTGAGGAATAGGTTATGGATTTCTCATTATCAGTATGAATACCAGGTTGCTTTAGGAATCAGCAGATTGGTCATGCAAGTATACTTGCATATTCAAATCCCACCCAGCTTTCTTTGCACTGTCTTTTTCAAGCATTCAGTGTTTCAAAGGGTTAAAATGCAGGACTGATGGGGTTCTGAGTCAATTCAAGCCATCAAAGATCCTTGATGCAATATTTCACTTTTACCCTGACTGAGCCTGGCTGTATTTGGTGACCTTTCTGCATGGACGTTTTGTCTCAGCACTATGCAAGAAGAATGTTTATGAGGACAGGGAATAGTGTTGCCAGTAAGGAGGTCCAACCCCATGACCAGGGAGAAGGGAAACAAAGATCAGGCCATCCAAGGGATGCAGGGGAGAGGGAGGGTCATTCCAGCACTGTCAGAAAGCAGGACCAGTGGACTGAGGTGGGGAGAACTTGTCAGTCCTAACTTTCCCCTGATCCCAGAGGCCCATCTGACAGGGCTGACAGTCCATGATGGCTCATTGTTTTCAGCTGTGGCTTGTTTATGCTTCTCTTTCAGCTCTCATCCCTTGCAATACATTGTCATGTCAGCTGTCCCTATATGAATTCATCCTCATTTTCCCCCCTTGTTTGAGAACAAATTAAAGAAAGCAGAACCATGAACTAAATAAAAAAGTGTAAATTTCTCCTCTGGCTGGCAACACATCTGGTAGGGGTTGTAATTTGTTTTTTCAGTATTAAAAGACTGCTGTCATCTCTTGCAATTTGTGAGCCCCATCTGAGCAATGAATAGCTTGGACTTTCCTGAACTTATATTTGTCATTATTAAAAAGATCTTTGTAATGGCTGAGAGTAAATGCTGACTCTGACTTGGGTTTGTCATTTTATTTACTTACTTGATTCTTATTTATGATGGCTTGGCCACATAGTGAAGCTTCTCTGAGTCCTGAAATAAAGAATCATTAGAATCAAGCAAGGAAGCAAAGTGAAATAAAGGTGATATGAATGCTGTTTGCTTGCTTATTAATTTAAATCGATTTTTCTTTACTTGCTGAGAGCATCTATCAGAAGAACAAAGCCAAAAAAAAAGAGAAAAGTTGACTTTGGAAGCAGATTTCTTGCAAACTATTAAGAGTTATGTGATCTACAATATCATTGTTTCCATCAATGGTGATGGCAATTTTTTTGCCATGGATTTCAGCAGAGAATGGCAAGCATGAGAAATCAGACCAATAAAACAAATGTCAGCAGTCATAATTAGTGCTTGCCAACTCTCATAATTTCATCAAAGTGCAGAAATCACTCATGTCCTTAAAGCCCCTGGAATCCCAATATTATGAACGATTTATTTTCAATAAATTATATTCTGCATGACTGTGGAAGAAATCTTGTATCTATGAGTCCCAAATGGTAAAGGAATAAGCACACACATCTGCAATATGTTAATTTTGCACTGATCTCATGAGCTGGTTGTGCACTGTGTGCTGAAATAATTAACAATCTCTTTTGGCACACCAGGGGCCAGATCTTCAGGTGATAGAAATTGATCAAATACCATGGATTGCAGAACAGCAGCTGCATTTGCCAAGCAGCTGAACTTACTAAGTTAATTTACAAAAGTTAAAAATGTCCCTCATCATTATGAATTGTGACATTAATATATATTTTATCAGGATAGATATTCTTGTGATTCTCTTGTGGTTTTGCTCTTCATCCCATCTGTTTGTCTGATTTCTAATTTTCTATAATTTAAGTAAATATTCTCTTCATATATTTTTTGCTGCCTGTATCTTGTACAGACAGTTTTTTTTCCTTTATTAAGATATGTTGGTGCCTTTTTCCCCACTGAGAACTCAATGTTCCTTGTGGTTCTCTTCCAACTCAGGGTATTCTAAGAACAGGTATTATTCATTCTTGGAAAATGGTTCAAAAACCTGCAAGCAATGAAGTTACAACCTCTCAGGAACCTGCAGTCCTTAGGTTGAGGGATCTGGGAAGTTTTTTCTGACCTACTCTGGCAGTGTCAGATATTTTATGCCTTGCCTGCCTGCTGTAACCTGTTCCTGCCACTTGCAAGAGAAGCAGAGAAATGTGTTTCCATGCCTCGAGCAGGTCAGTTTGCTGTCCAGCTTATCAGCTTAAGCAATTAATGAACCCAAATATATGCTCCTGTTCTGTGTTGTAAATGCTGCTGCTTTAAATGGGGTTGTGTCCTTGTGGACGTGGTACTGACTTAAGCAAGACAGAGGAGCCTTCACTCTTTGTCAGTAGTGTCTGTACAGGTAGGACCTGACGTGGGAGTACACGTGTCTGCCGGTGGGACTTAACCTGACCAATCAACCAGTTTTGACTAATTAATGAGGATTTGAGGAGGGAGAATGAAAACCCCTTCATGATCTGAGCTGGTTCTTAATCCTTCACTTAAACCAAGCATTAAAATGATGTCTTTTGGAGATGAAGGGATGTCTCAGTTGACAGTTATATCCATGCCTTGGTTTATAAGTGGTTTTTAACTCACACTAACTTGAAGTTTTAAAATTGTGCAGAGACACTTGCAGATTATTTCCTTTTGATAAGGCTTCTTTCTCCTACTTGATTTTGCATTAAAAATTTCTTTTGCTTCTTTTTTTTTGTATCTTGTTTAATTTTCATCCATTATTTTCTTTCTTCAGTTCTGTGGTTTTTCTTTCTCTGACTTCTCCCTCAGTGTCTGCATTACCCATGTATGGACTGTGATTCACTAATGTGACACTGGAGCAAACAAGTGAAATGGGTTCACTAGATACAGCCTTTCCCTAAGATTGCCATAGGTAATATGCTTTCTCTTAAATTTGGAAGATGCCAGTTGGATGCTTCCTACATAAATCTGCCATTACTCCTAACTGAGGCAAGATCTCCCACACAGAAGAAGTATTACATTAGTGTTGAATCACAGATTATATTTGATCTTTCTTTTCCCATTTCACCAATAAGAAGCCCATGTTGGGTTAGAATTTAGTGTCCTCTTTGCACAAATGAAAACTACTTAATGATCCAGTCTCATTTGGTGTTATGTACTTCAGTTCTCAGCTACCTATGGACCCTGACATGGAAAGTGACTTTTCCTTTTTTCCTTTTAACAACTGTTGGCGCTAAAATGGATTTTAGACTCCTGAAGAGCATAACATGAGCAGTGGCTCTCCCTGCGTGGCTTGGAGACCTGTCAGATGCCTTCAGTCATACTTGTCTCTTGTGTAGCAAAGCACAGATTGTGGCACTGTGTTTGTTTTTATTCCCACTTGAAGAAAACTTTGGATGTAGAAGAAGTGACAGCAGAAAGGATATTTCTTGGCATACAAAGGCTTGTTAAAACTTTTTCATATGCAGATTCAACATATGAAGCTTGCACTTCCAGAATGATGGTAAAGTTTTGTTCAGTAGCTCTGGTTTCTTCCTGGTTTTCTTTAAAACACTATAGAAAATATTATTTATTGTAAAATAAAACTTAATTTATTGTCATAGGCTTGTATATTTAATGGGTTTATACATGTATGCACCCACACATGTGGGTGTCAGTCTCTTCTCCCAGGTAGCAAGTGACAGGATGAGAGGAAATGGATTTGAGCTGTGCCAAGAGAGGTTTAGATTGGGTGTTGGGAAAATTTTTTCACTGAAAGGATTGTAAAGCATTGGAACAGCTGTTCAGGGAAGTGGCAGAGTCGCCATTCCTGGAAGTATTCAAAAAATATGGGGATTTGGCACTGTATAATGAACGTGGTGGTGCTGGGTTGATGCTTGGACTTGATTACCTTAAAGGTCTTTTCCAGTCTTAAAAAGTCTATGATTTTGAGATTTTAAAAGTTTTCTATAATTTCAGGACAATAAATAGTGCCAAGATACTGAAAAAATTATCCATCTGAGGTAGTATGTAAAGCTGTAGATTTTCAAATTACATAGTGTAACAATACAGCACAAAAATCATATTATAATTTTAATACATTCTTCTGGAGTTTTCTTTATGTCCAGAGCCCAGGAATGACACCAGATTTATTTTTTTCCTGCTTGTGCCAGATTATTCTCATTAACATCACTTAGAAATCTATAAAAATGAAAAGACTGCTGCTCCATAGACAGTCATAGAGCTTGAGAAGTGACAAACAAAGCAGCATTTGCTGAAGAGCAGACTGTCAAGCAGAAGTGACAGACAAGGCCAATTACCATATGCAAATAAGACAGCATTCATTATATAATTAAAAAAAAAAGAGCTATATTTGTCAAAAGTAGTGCTATTCAGAACCGATTCTCTGGCAGGACGAACCCTGTGGAGTTTCAGGTTTTATGAGCTTCTGCATCATGTTTTTTTAGAATGGTAAAATGTATTTTTGCTCAACTCAAGTTTTCCTATGGTTTTGCATATTACTTTTCACTATTTCTCCACAGGAAAATGTTGAGTGCCTTTAAAATAGACAGTTTATTGCCATTTTTAATCCAGACTAGTCCATTTACTCTTATTCTTTCCCAGAAAACTGCAGCTGCTTCAGGGAAGACACAGGTTACTCTGCAATGAAATGGTTAGTCTCACTTTTTTTCTACTGTTCTTGGGAGGAGTCTTTGTCTGGATGAACTCCAAAGCAATACTCCAGCCGACTTAAATGTGGTCTTGGCTTTGTTCCCTACCTTCAAAATACTGACCTAGGTGTCGTGTATGATCATGGCATGTTTCTGGTAAGAACACCAGAAAACATATTGAAATATACTTTGAATTTGGGAGTATCTGCTCCAGTGATGTCCATCTACAGAGTGGTTGTTCTACATTACCCTTCCCTACAGTCACATGGATCCAAGTGAATTCATGGAAGAATAAGAATATGCAGTCCCCACAGGCTTGCCTACATGTGGAAGTTATCAGGAATTAAATTAGAAGAATTTGAAGTTTGGTAGCTATTGCACACTGTATCTGATATAGAAGCTAATATTCTGCACTTCTGAGCAATATTGAGTTATCTTCACAGAAGCACTGGGTACTATTTCAAAATTTCTTTCCACACATCTGGATGGGGCTGGTGTTATGCTCTGGCCATCTCCCTTGGGATGGCCTACCAATAAGCCAGACTGGAGAACTGCCTTCCAGAAAACTTCTCTAAACAAACAACCGTTTCCTTCCAGCTAGGGCTTTTATCTTAAGTTGCTCTTGGAGAGTAAGAGCACCAGGACACATCCAAATAAAAAAAGCAGGGAGGGAAATGGTGGGCCAAACACAGCAGTGAGGTGGTACAACTGATTTTTGCGGCACTGCCTTCAGCTGAGAATGGCTGTGGAAGCCAGAGGCAATGTGCAAGAAGGGAAGTTTTGGGCAGGGGAATGAAGATGTTTTCCATGTCATCTATTCTGTGCATGCAGCTTTAGGGGTGCAATCTGGAGAGCCACTGACAGTGGCAGCTCCTCCACAGGCGTGTGCAAGCCTTGTGATCTGAGTGACCCCTTAGAGAAGCTCACTGCTGTCCACTGACTATAAACAACCTCAGTAGATGAGACTAATGTAGATGTTCAGAAAAGCTGAAGTTTTAGTGCTGCTTCCTTCAATACAGAGTACCAATAGCTCTTGTTTAAAAGTTTCTTTTGCCAGTTTGGCTAACATAATCAGCTAATTATCACAGTAATTGCTGTTCACCATGGTAGTCAAGAGTAAGTCTCTGTTGTTCTAAACCCTGTGGAGCTGATTAAGATGATCACTGACCCAGAGAGTCCATGGACTTAAGAAAGTCAGTGAATGGTTTCCCCAGAGAGAATAAAGGCAGATTTCTGGGAATAAGATCCACTGCTTGGATTCCTGTGAGAAAAGTGCTAACATATTCACCTCTTGCTCACAATCTCCAGCATTTTTCCAAGCTTTTAGTCTCCAGAGCAGAATTATGAAAGTTATATATTCTTGCTTGCAAACCTGCTGTCAGTGCTTTACTAGCAGTGCCCCAGTTGAGCATATTTCACTGTGTGCAGTGGCTGTATTTAGTGAAAGCAATCATGCTGACAGTCTGCATGATGGAAGCCCTAATCTGTGCAGTGTCATGCATTGTGCATCACCACAAGGGAATCTCTAGTGACTTGGTATTAATGAGAGGGAAGCAGTGGCACTGTTATTATTTTTTTTATGGCTTATTCTGCTCCACAGATGTTTAAGGCACTTTAAAAAACAAATAAAGCAGGTATCCCTGCTGATAACTATGCAGAGCAGCAAGGCACAGTTGGCATCCTCATGATTCCTGCTGCAGAGGGTCTAAAGAAAGAAGACTGGGAAACAGTGAGGAGAGCGCCACCTTCTAGTGCTGTCAGAGATCTGGGTAAACAGAGAGTAGTCAGCATTGTAGACCCCTTAACAGACAGAAGTGTTAAAAAAACATGTAGATGGGGTTTAGTGGTGGACTTGGCAGTGCTGGGTTAACAGTTGGACTCAAAGACCCTAGATGTCTTTCCAACCTTATTCTATGATTCTATGAAAATTCTGCTTACTATTTCCATCACATAGTGTTTTAGGGTCTCCTTCTCCCATCTATGATTAGGGCTTCATGCATAAATGGCATGAAGAATTAACTCTCAGGCTCACTTTTCCCACTGACACAAACCTAAATTATTCCCCCAAAGCACAGAATATAGGAAAGCAAAGAATTTATTTACCTTATCTCTCTTTCATGCAGAGAATATTTCCATGCAGACACTCTTCTAACAGCTAAGAATAAAATAAAGTATTACTGTTATTAGTAAAAATCACCTCTTGACTTCTAGGTATTGCTCTATTTTCCTCTTTTGTAACTCTGTATTGTCTGAGGACCCTGATCTGCATCACGGGCAGTGACAGAGGGATATGAAGTATGTGCAGGGGACATAAGTCTTTCACCTCCTGCTAAATTTTTTAACTTAAATATAATAATATATATGATAATAATAAAAAATGCAGTCTGCATTCCAAAATTGTGGATTTCTCCAGTCACGGGTAATTTTTTTCACTTTCCTCTCTGTTTAATCACCTGCTTCTGGTGCCAGCTTCTGTGGTTTTCAGCTACCAATGTGTATTGAGGCTGAACTGCTATGTCCCAAAGTAAAAATGACTCTGAAACAGCAGCTCAGGAGTTGCCTACACATGCTTCATTTTTCCATGTCCTTCATGATCAAAGCCTGTTCTTTCCATCTGACTAATGTACTAACATTGGTCTGAATAAATGTGCACCTTCAGTCATCACTAGCAAAAGGTGACCAAAATTACTCAGGCCGGGGTACACACAGTGAAAGTGAAAGAAACCTGACAAGAGACCATCATTATCAGCACTGATAGTGGTTTGGCATATCTCATGAGAGATGTCTGACCATGAGTTCACCTGGGGGATCAGTGTTTCTTTCAAGAGGGTCTTTGTATGGGAGAAAGCCATAACCTCAAAATGGGGTTGTCAAGTCCTAAACTTATTCCCTCATTTGGTTCAATGAGGAGGAAAGTTTGATGGTGTTCATGGTGTGCTGCAAAACAAATACACTTATTCCATCGTTTCTTAACTGAATGTTCTGCTTAATCTTAGGAAAAACATTCCAAATTGGCTTGTCTCCACTCAGTTTCCAAGAACACCTTCATTTCTTCACATTATTGTAAATTTTACAAAGCTAACGTCCCCCTCTATCCTGATTTTAGCTCCTTATCATAAATATTGCTATGGCTCTATCTTTACTTCATTGCTTTTTATGTGATGTTACAGAACAGCTTGCAAAACATCTGGCAGTAAATGGCTTATATTTTGAAGCTATAATTTTGCATGAGGAACTTTTAGAGACATCAGTAAGTTTTGGATAAAAGTCATTGTTAGAGTATAGTACTTTGCACTATTATAAGAAGATCAGAGAAATTTCCTCATGAAACCAAAATCTTGAACAAGTTAGGGTTTTTTTTTTTTTTTACCTTGCTAGCATGAATGATGTTATAACAGAAAGTATTGGTTCTGAATTTGCCATAGATGTAACTTTGCTTTTTTTTTTTTTGGTTTTGGATGAAAGAAGGATGCTATTTTCAACAGCACATAACCACATTAAGTGGTTCAAGGGAATAAAGTTTTACTGAGCTTGTTGAAGTTATTCTGATCTATTGCTATAGCCTAACACCCAGTTCTGGGCACTGTAATAAAACTGAATAGAGTTAAGTCATACTGTAGGTAGTGAAAACAGTGTCACTGTTTCATAAAACCCATGACAAAATGTGATGGATAAGTATGCCCTGATACTACTGCAGAAACACTGGTTTCTGGGGTCAGGAAAAAGCATGAGCATTACTCTTATGACAATGTGTGGAGAAGCTATTGGAATTAAAATGATGGAATAAAAAGTTCACACTTATACCATATATTTATTTAATAAATGGAACAGAACTCCTTATATAAATCTCTGAGAATTTACAGACTAGCTTGTGCTAAAAGAAAGATTATTTGGACACAACCAGCTTTCTGGGTTTTTCCTTATCCAGAAGTGTCCCCTATTCCAGTATATGAGACAAGAAAACTTTTATCTAATGTATTTGAGTCTCAGTGGTATGAAAAGACATTTCATTTCTAGACCTTGTACCTCAAATATGGGTACTATGACAAGTTATACATTAAATTATGTACCTTTCCTCAAAATTAACACATAACAACATGGGCTGTTATGTTTGGTTGTTAAAACCAAAGTATTCAAATGCAGAGGATCAAAGTCACTGGGCTCAAGGCTTTGTGAGGATTCACGACAGTAATCTTAGAAAAGGTTAATGAGCAGCACAGACATGGCACATCAAGCACAATAAGTCACCATCTAATCCAAAGTATAATGAAACAGTTCAAGTTTAGAATTAAGTATAATTCCCCTGCTTCTGGTGCCAGCTTCTGTGGTTTTCAGCTACCAATGTGTATTGAGGCTGAACTGGTATGTCCCAAAGTAAAAATGACTCTGAAACAGCAGCTCAGGAGTTGCCTACACATGCTTCATTTTTCCATGTCCTTCATGATCAAAGCCTGTTCTTTCCATCTGACTAATGTACTAACATTGGTCTGAATAAATGTCACCACCAGCAAAAGGTGCCCAAAATTACTCAGACTGGGATACACACAGTGAAAGAAACCTGACAAGAGATCTCGTCTCCTTTCTCAAAAGGAAAATCTTTTGTTGAGTCTCTTCTTTTTACTTCTCTTTCAAAGTAACTATAGGAAATGCTAAATGCAGGATGAGACAGAAAATCATCATATAGAAAGAGCAGAAAATAAGAAAAGAAAGAATCTTTTAAGCTCAATGATATATTTTTAAACTTTTTTTCTCTTCCCTTTTCTTTTGACCAGCCTTAGGCTGATGCTTTGATCTATATTTCAGTCACCAAGGTCCCTTATCAGAGAAAACACAAGAAAAGGAAAGTGAAAGATACAGACAGAATGACAAATAGATGCACCTTGAGTCACTACAGAGTGGCTTTTCTGCTCTTCAGAATTAAATCTATCTGGAAACCATATCTGCAATGGGAATGGACCAGAGCTTTACCCTGAGGGCCTGAACCAACTCCTGCTGTTTGCAAAAAGTGCTTTTTGATATGTAGATTGATCAGTCTAAGATTCCAGGGGATAAAACAATAACATACAACGTTCTGGCATTCCTTGGATGCTCCTTTTTTGTTCCCCTCCCTTCCTGCACTGAGGGCAGCTCCTCTGTCCCTCCATATGCCTGTTTTCGTGTGTGTGTACACCTCTCTGCCTTCTAGGAATAACTTCTAAGTGCACGGTGTAAGGCATACAGATCAAAACCAGCCCAGTAGTCTGTCTCTGACAGACCAGGGGCAGATGCCTGGGGTAAAAGAAAGGCCAGAAAGCCCTTCATGGCTCATGTTTTACAAGCCACAAACAGAGGTGATAGGTCTCTTAGGTCACCCTCAGTGTGTTCTCCTTTCAAAAATATGAAGCAGCTTTCCCACAGAGGTAATTTTTAGCATCAGTAGCTTTCACATATGTGTAAGGAATTACTCCAGTTTGCTTGCTTTGAACTGTGTGGCAGAATATTCTCATGACTTTAAGCTCATGTATTAGAAGTTGATCCCTCTTCGTGTCCTCCTTGTTGCCCCTACTCTGCACCACCTCTTCCCCAGGAGTTCTGGTCCACCTCATTGTTTCTTGCACAGATGACACCGACACCTTTGATCAGCTGTCATGCCCTTTTCCATGCCTTTCCCACTTCTGGATGAAACAGAGCAGAAATGCACAAAGCATTGAAGGTGCAAGCATATCATAGATTTATACACTGGCATAATAACATTACCTATTTGTTCTCTATTCATTTCCTGATATTTCCTAAGGTTTGATTTGCTTTTTGACTTCTACTGAATATTGAGTTCATGTTTTTATAGAACTAGCTATGATGTTCCCAATATCTCTCTCTTGAATGATAATAGCCCAGAGCCCATAATTTTGTAACTAAAGCTTTATTGCTTTTACCTGTGTAAATTACTTTTCATTTATCCATATTGAATTTCATTTTCCATTTTATCTCTCAGTCACTTAGCCTTGTACAGTCTTTTAGCAAATCTTTGCAGTCAGCTCTCAGTTTTACTAAGCCAAGCAAGTTCATGCCACCAACAAAGTTTGTGTGCTCATTCTCTTCACCTTAGAGACTTGTGCACTTTCCTGGTGTTTTCAAGCAGCTGATTCAGTGCCATAGTACCAAGCAAAGTGAGACAAACTAGTCTTCCTCAGCCTTGCTATTAGAATTATTTGTACTTTATGCTTCCAAAATTTTGCATAGCTGGCTATGGGCCATCGTCTTCCCATCTATTTTTATCTACTTTTTCACTTATTTTTCTCGTTTTCCTCCTCCTTATAGAGAAACTGCATTATTCATCTCTTTGAACATGCATAGCATTTTGAGATGGAGTTTGGAATAGATCTGTTTCATAGAGAAAACAATGCTTTCTCCAGAACAATGTTCACCTTGAGGGCAGCTAGAAAACTTGTGTAATGTCAAGCTAAGAAAAGAGTAATGGTATTGCATGTTTAGCTGTCACATTGGATAATGGCAATTAAGGCACATTAATTTTTGTAGCCAGTAGTACACACTGAGTGATATGACCAGCAGCACATCAACCCTGCTAAGACCTAATGGTCTTACACACTTCCACCTGAATCAAGAATAGGTGACTTCAGAGGAAAGTACAGAATGCAGCTCTTGCTCTTGCTTCAGGAGCCATAATAAAAATACCTTAACTTCCTTCACAGGAGATTTAATTTGGTCACAGTCATTCTCAAGTATAATTTCTTTGGAAATTTGGTCTTGTTCATTTTTCTTGGTGTATTTTTTTTCTCTGCAGATATTCCTCTAACCTAGAGGCTCAAAGAAAGGACATAAAATTCTGTCTAGTGAGCACATATACTACCCTCCCAAAGGAAATCTGGACAGATAGTGCAGTGGTACGATTGATAGAGTGATTTGGTGACTAGCACATCACTGACCATACAAGTTCGTGGAGATGAACAGTCCTTCATAGTTATCTCAGCTCTTAACTAAATCCACCTGATTTGCATGTCCCACTCATGGTTAATTTACTGAGCTTTTCCCCTTTCAGACTGTCTATAAATATGCCATCACGACCTCTAAACCTTATTTAAACTTCCTGAAGCACAGTAACAACAAACTTCCCACCACAGTCAGCAGCAGATTTCAATGGAGCTGCTCATGAGTATGGACTCTGTGGTTTGGCACAGACAAAAACCACTGGTGTGTAGGCTACTGCACCTCTAACCTCTTTTACAGTAAGAATACAATCTTATTCCTTCTCCTTTTTCCCTATCTCCTAGTGAGGTCTTAATCCATGTGAAGTTTTAACTCTCACTCCATGGTTACCAAGTTTCCCTAACAGTCTCTTGTAAGGGTCTTTACCAAAGGTCTTTTGAAAGCCTGAATAAATTTTATCCACCATTTCTCCCTCATTCACTATTTTGTTAACTCTGAATGAGTGTTGGCACCTTAGAGAGCTATTATTTGGCCTTGAGAAGCCTGAGGCTTTAGTCCTAGTAGGTTGTATACATTAAATTAATATATAACTCTATCTTTTATAATTGTCTTGACTATTTTTCCTGCTGCTGAGGTACATCCTGTATATCTATAAAAGACAATTGCCTCTGGCAAGTTATGGAAGATTAAGGCAGTCTTGGCTACAACCCAGCTGGCTGTGCTAGCAGGGTTCTATTTCAGATTTTTAACAATAAACTATGTATCTTTAAACAGCAACTGAGCTGCTTCATTATTTAGTCCCTCATAGCTCCTACACAGCTAAGACACAGCAGTGATGATTAATTACTATGTAATGTGTTGTATTATTCCACTACCTTTTTTCCATTTTTTGTGTTCACAGAGAACATCTCACCCTTACTTCATGTAGATAATAGCACCTATTTAAGTTATTTTTGTAAACAAGGGTTTAAGCTCGGTAGCATAAGTCAATGTATTTTTTGCTTATCACTTCTTGACATTGTGGAGAAGAATGTGTGTGACTGACACCATGTGAAAAGCAGAGGTAAGCAGAGAGAAAAAAATTAAACAAAAGAAATACTTCATGCTACTGGTGAGGGCAAATCATTCTCTTTGAGAGTGAGCTAAATAGTGCCCTGGTAAGGGAGCATAAATTGGATCTACCTTGAGTCAGATATATATTTGAAGAAAATTGGTGTAATTTCCCTTCGACAAATGAAAAAGTCATTTGTACTACTTGCAGCTCTGTCTCATTTATTTCAATGAAGTTATTCTGCATTTACGTGGGTGTAACCCAGAACAGCATTTACTTCACTGCTAAGGTAGTAACTTCTCTGCTCCTAATCCTTGATAGTTGGTAGCAAAAATAGTTTGTGGGATACTGGCATGAATGGAACAAGAAAAGAGAGGAGAGAAGAGGAGAGGAGAGGAGAGGAGAGGAGAGGAGAGGAGAGGAGAGGAGAGGAAAGGAGAGGAGAGGAGAGGAAAGGAGAGGAGAGGAGGAAAGGAAAGGAAGGGAAGGGAAGGGAAAGGAAAGGAAAGGAAAGGGGAAAGGAAAGGAAAGGAAAGGAAAGGGGAAAGGAAAGGAAAGGAAAGGAAAGGAAAGGAAAGGAAAGGAAAGG